>NW_015094506.1:24123714-24526282 GCF_001431845.1 Calidris pugnax
GGAAGTTATTGTTTCCAGGGTTAGTGCTGCTGTTGTGGGAAAGGTTGATAACAGTATGTGTGCATTGGAATGAGACTGTATAGAGAGAGGTTGCTTTGATTTTCATTTATTTTGGTCTGAAACCAGGAAGTAGAATAATGAATTAATGCATTAGAGAACTAAGCATTCTAGCATATCTAACTGCTGCTCTGAAACTTCCTGCTCTGTAATTCCCTAATTGGAAATAGACTCCATTGTGGAAACTTGATTTCAGGGTATGCAAGAAACTATTTAGAGGACAAAAGCTAAACCTGGGGAACTGACCCCAAATAGCAAGGTTTTTGAACTACTGAAGGAAAGGATTAGGACAACGATAGCCAGGGGAGAACACCCCTGGGTCTGTTGAAAGAAACCTTGGATTTGGAGCAGGGGCAGACTGTGACGATGTTCTTACTGCAGCTTTTCATGAAAGAAACAAAAAGGAATGCTGAGATTACAATAATACAGCCAGGATTATGGGATACAAGGCGTCTTTTTTTTTTTTCTAAAAATCCCAGGATTGCACAAATTTCATGAAGAATAGATGAAATTGATACAGTAACTGAGACCAATGTCTTTTTTCACTGGAAGTTTGTAACTGCAGGGTAACAAAGGCTCTTGAAATACACATCAGGCAGGATGGCCTGATGACCTTTTTGCTGTGTTCACATGGCTTTATATCTGAATTTTATAAGCCCTACTGAGAAGCTGAACTATGTGGATTTGCTGAACGTCTGCTGACCTGGGAATATTTGCCCTGAGCTCTGCTGCATGGCACAAACACATGCAGTACCTTTCTGGGTGGTGAAAAAGTCTTTATAGAGGAAGAAAACAAGCTAGTGATTAGAAGATAAAGCCGGGCAAATTAATGGACACATAAGCGGTCTTATTTTTAATTAATGGCAAGAATATCTTATTCTGGAATACAATGGCTTGTTCATCATGCAAAAATTTCAGATCAAAATTCAACATCTTTCTAAAGGTACAGGCACTAGCCTGCCTGGGGTTATTGATTTGATGAAGGAAAGTGTGGGTGGAATTCAGTGACATATATTATGCAGGTCAGACTACGTTAGCCCACTAATGCCTGTTGGCTTTAATATCCTTGAATCTATAGAACTTTGTGCAGTGGAGTAGCTAACAATGCTGACATTTTAAATTGTCATCTTCAGATTTCAGAGCTGGAAAAAATGGGGCAGTTCATCCATGTGTTTGCTGTTTTCTTAGCAAGCATGAAGGTCAGAAACTTCTCTTCTCAAACATAAAATCTTTGATTATATAGCAAGAGGTCCTTGCACTAGAGAGGAGGAAGAATTCTTACCCTGGTATTATTAAGTCCAATATAATACAAAAGTCCATCCTAGCTTTTGGGATGAAGACTTTTATAAGAGTATCCAGGCTTGTCAGCTGTACAAAAGTCATTCTGTATTAAGTCAACAAAGGCTGTTGTGCCTCTGGTCTATTAGGGTTTTGTAGCAGGCTAACTCCATCTTGGAATGGTATACACAGTTCATTGCAGCCCTGAATTGGTAGAGGGCCTGTATAAATATGGGCCTCTTACCCAAAATGCATGTGGTCCTCAGTAGCAGTGACTCCCTGGCCTTTGATGAATCATGGAAAGAATATGGAGACATGAATTGGAGAGAAAATCATTCCAGCCAACGTAGTTGTGAATGTGTGTTGTAAGGATTTGATAGTTAAAAGCAAACAGGAATGGTCTCATCTAACATGTTGTTCTGTAGTATATTGATGGCAACAGAAGCCAACGTGCCTGAGTCAGGATAGCAGAGTGGGCTGTGTAAGGTTGTGCTTCTCAAATATGGCAATGAAACAATACAAAGCACTACAGGCTTCCATGTAGTGGAAGCTGTTTGACATAGCTATGGTGTAGCCACCATTATTCCCTCAGCAAACAAGAAGCAGGGTAGTTCTCATGGGTCCTCTGACTTCATTTGCTCTCAAATGAAGGGAATGCTGTATTCATCTACCATACGCATCTATCTTTGACAAGAAACAAAACCTGTGCTCCCCGTTTCTTCATCATATTAAAAATTATTACATTAATTCAAATGCAATTTAATCCTTTAAGCCGTGGTGTAAATTATTAGTGACAGAAATAGACATACTTATTTTACACGATTTTCAGCACAGTTGAGTCAGCTGTAAAGCTATTTTGATAACAAATTGGTGGTGTTGCTATAACTGGTAGATATCGGTGGCAGGTGGATACCAGAACAATGCGTTTGTGTGTCTGTAGATATAAACATCTAATGGATCATTATTTTTGTAGAAGTAAACTGTTCAATGCCCCAAGAATATAGATATATGTGTGACTAAGTTACTCTAATAAAACTTTAAGGTGTGTTATCAGGAAGCCACAGCCTGCAGGCCATTGAAGAGAGATGGGATGGTAACATAGGTTTACAGAAGTACAAGAGCAGGACGATAGCAAGAGCTTTAGAAGTGCAAGCATAGACCGATAACAGAGGTCCCCAGGCTATAAACACAAATCGCAGTCAATTACAGGTCACTAAAGGAACATAACCTTGTGAGCTGGGTAAAACTGGTTCTAGGGACAAAAAAAGAGAGCAAAGAAGTCTCTACAGACCATACAAAATGAAACTTAGGTATAACATGGAATTAGAGCAAATGGTTTGTGTTAGCAAATATAAAAATAACCCAAAGCAAACCCAAGAGTGACAAAGAACTCCCCTCATCTCTCATCAGTTTCATACTCCTGGTGAAGAAGTTGGGGTGATGACAGTTCACTGGAAACCCTTTCACCTTCTTGAGACAGATTTCTACTATCAACCCTAACATCATGAGGGACATAGGAAAGGTTGAACATAAAAGCAGAAGAAGGGGGAAATATCAGAAGGTTTGCTTACATCATCTCAACTTTATCATTATCAGGAATGAGCTGTAAAAATTTGAGCTGTGTTAGTATTATTATTTGAGCTGTGTTAGTATTATTATTTGATTAGATGGCCAGTACTTTAATTAGAGCAACTAAAAAAAAAAAAACTTGGTTCTGCATATAAGGTATGTTTCTCTTATTAACTGAATTACATGGACTGTTTTAGTCTTGTACTCACCTGTAAGACTTGATTGTAATTCATGTACAACAAGTATCATGGGGTGTTAGACACTAACATTTCATGATTTCATTCTGAATAAGAAAGACTATTATAAATAGGGGGAAGAAAGGGAGCAAATGGATGGACAGTGGAGAATTAAAAAAAGAAGGAACATCAACTTCAATTGATTCTCTATTGAACGCCCTCTCCTTGTTTTAAATCAGAAACTAAAGAATTTCCAAACTTATGGAGAGCTCACATTACTTTAAGAGTACTATATGATCTTTGCTTCGTGTTCAGTAATTTGTGCCTAACAACTTCTCAAAGTGTGCTCCCCTGTGCCATATCGTACTGATATGATAAACATTGTGCTTCCTTCAGAGACCTTGTTGACATTTGAATGTAGTTGACCCTGATTGAAAGTGATTGAATTAGCATGGCCCAATGAGTCACCTGAGACTTGGCAGTTGACGGTGAGTCTGTTGTTACACACACCTGCTGTGCCTGTAAAGTAAAACCTGCTAAGTTTAGCCATCTCTTTTGGTGGATGCAATTAGGGTCAGTGGAGAAAAGAAGGATTTAAGTGTGTTTAACTTTTCAAAAAAGTGTTTCACTTAAGTATTTCCATGCATGTATTTTCTTTGAATATTTCCTTATTTCACTTAGAGTATGAATTGTTATAGCAGTATAATGAACTTCTGTTAACTTTGCATCTTAAACTGTGATGAAAAGTCTAAGGGACTCAACCACGCAATATATTTGGTACCAATGTCTCAGCTTTATCTTGGAGGTTTTCAGTAGAATGTGATGTTGCTAATTTCCAAACAGGAAACTTCTAAATTTACCTTGAAATAACTATGCAATGATTGCACATTATAAATAATTCTCTGGGAGCTCATAATAAAATACATATTTTATAGTTTTACTGTAGCTAAACAGTATCTTACCAGAAAATCTTGCTTATTACAATAGACATGCAATAGTTTTATTATTCAATGTACCATTTCTGAGATATCACAAGAAATGGAAGCAGAAAGAGAGACATGTTCTACAAATTTTAAACTTGCAAAATTTTACGAAAAATTGAAAGAAAAGGAAATTTCTAAAATTGTGTCGATAGACTAGTTTATAAATAATTGTGTAATTCACAGTTTACTATCCTGAAAGAATATTGGTGTTTTAGTTTCTTTTCTCCTGTTTCGAAAAACAGCATCATCTTGTTTGTCTTCTACCTATTCAGCTGAACCTAAGGAAATTCTATACTTTATATCTTTGCCTTTGTTGTAGAAAGGTCATTTACTACACTTCCCAATTTATTATCATCTGCTAATTTAATTATTGTGCTGTTTAACCTCTTCATGGTTGTTAATGAAGATGAATCTCTTACAACTTTCCCATCTTTAACACTGATGACCAATTGTATATTACAGTACAAATCCAACACTTACAGACTTTGCAAAACACTCCCAAGCTCATTCCATTGGTATTTATTATTACATTATTACTCCTCTTCTGCTTATGTTTTCTTCATCTGGTTTTCCTCCTATGGCCGGTTTATTTCCAGGCCAGACTGACTGGACATCAACAGATAGCCCAAAAATGCTAGCAAAAGTTTTGTAAAATTCAGAATTGCGCCCACATGCTTGAATCCCATAACATATTAATTTCATCCCATGTAATAAACTTTTAATAAAGCCAGAGTATTTCTGCTTTAGAAAATAAAAGCTCAGTTAATGTCTAGAATACAAACATTTTTTAGATTACCTAATCTACTTCATTTCCTAGTCCTGAAGTGAAGTTTGCTAGGCAATAACTGTCAGGCTCATGTATTAATTTTTGAATGCTGTTCATTAGTTGTGTATTAGCATCTGTATTAATTATGTCTCAGATTACTCAGCACCTGCACATTTCTACATGTGTCCTCCAGCACCTGCTGGTAGCATAAGGAATTCATTTACTAACTGTGTGTCTCTTGGATTTGCTATTTTGACTGCCTCCCCATTTTCTTGTATTCCTGTTCCTGCCCTGTATTTGTAGATGTGCTTGTTTCACAGTTGTCAGATTTCTCTTACTAAGTAAACCAAGAAGGATACTTAGAGAGTAGTTCAGCCTTTCTGCTGTATAGTCTTTGATTTCCTCACCCTGACAGTAGTCTCTAGAGTGTTTTGGTGATGTCAGTTCATGGCACTGTGACTTCTCTTGTATTAATAAACCACTGCTTTGGGATATTTCCTTCACAGGTTTATCCTCTCCCTTGTGAAGATTTCCCCTTGCAGACCTCTTTCTCAAGGAAATTACAATGCACTAATTATATGTGCCAGGTATGATGAAAACCAGCTAGCCTAAATTCTCTATTGGGCTAGGATATGAGAAATGAGAAGACCCTGTTCCTAAGCAGCCTGCTGCACACAGTGAACCCAGAGGAGGAAGGACAGATGCAAGTAATTTTCTGCCCTGGTCATAAGAAAAGGAGGTAAGAGAAGCTACTCAAAAATGTTTTGAAGCAATGCTTTTCTGAATTTGTCTAGCCCTTGCTGAGATTTGTGAAGACGTCTGTTTTCAGCAGACACTTAGAAGCTAAGGTTCCTGAGCTGGATGTCTTTTGTTGTTGTTGTAGAGGGATGCCAGTCACTACATATGCTATTTAGGCTGCCTTGTTTAACTTAGACATTTTTATAGTCTTTGGACAGAGAAAAAAATACAACAAAGCAACTCTTTCAAAGTACTTTCCAAAACAGGACCCTATCTTCAGTGTTCTCTTAGAAAAAGCCTGTTTTGTTTAATAATGGGCATGGAGCCTAGCAGCTACAGTAGATCGTGTGGATATCCCGCTACATCTGCAGCCAGCCTCATATTTTACAATATTCCTAGACTCACAATGAGTTAATGGGATTTGAAAACACAATATGAGATTAGTTCTTAGATGTAGTGTCATAAGAAGCTTCAGCTTATGAAGAAGTATAAGCATTTACCAGCTTTGGGAAGGCCTTGAGTTAAAAATAATCCAGAGAACAGAAAATATTAGTTGCATCTACAAATGGAATCACATCAGAAACAAAGGGATTAAGTTCTTAATACAGAAAAATCCACTAACTTTAAAGATAAACCGAGAAAGACTGGTTTAATCAAATGTCACATTGATGCTGGCAATAAAGATTGTTGTCAAAAGGCCTTACAGAGCTTTAACTATGAGGAAAAGAAGTTATAGAGTATCATTGAAATCAAATGTTAAGATAGGGTATTGTCTCTGCTGCTGGTTGTTCATGGGCATCTCCACTAATATTAGTACACTTCCTCTGGTGAGCAGTTTTATATGGACTATAGGAAATTAAACAGTGCCACTCAGAGATCAATATCCGCTGTCTGAGGTTGATGACTCATTAGGTTTTTGAAGTCAAGCTAGGTCCCTTAGCACCTAAGACATATGTAAGGTTAACTGTCCTGCAGGTGCTTCTGAACATAAATTGAAAATCACCATTCTATAGTAGGAGGATGCTGTATCATTTTAAAGCCATGTCCTTTAATTCACCTGCAATGTTGCAGAGATTAGGGAGTCATGTTATGGCAGCTTTAATTTTTAAAATGTATGTTTCTATTTAGATGACTTAACAGAAGCATTGTCTGTTTTTCAAAAGCAGCCAGAACAGCAGCTTTTGCAAGATTTAGAAGCATTTAATAGAATATGAAAAGCAAGGATTACCCGTATATTAGAGAAATGTCAATTACACTTCTGTTTGGAATAGTAGGTAAGGATTAATAGCAGATTTTTGCAAATGCTGAAGTGGGACTGAAAACACAATCTGATAGTCAATTAAAAGAAATTAGGTCATTTTGAGGAACTATCAAGTACCACTGAAACTACATGCCTGACTGTTCTGTTAAAGCTTCCTCTTCAATCAGCTCACAAGATGTGCCTTTTGAACAGACTCAGATACGCTAATAAGCATTTCAGCTTAAAAGTGTTTGTCAGCAGTTTTTAAATATTCACAATTCAACTCATTGAAATTGCTTTCCTAAGGTTTAGCGGCATGCTTGGGAGCATCTGTCACAAAGCTTTTTCATAAAGGATCACACAGTGTGGTAGTTTAGTTCCTATTTTGGGTGATAAAGCAATACAACAAATAGTGTGAGGTGATTTCACATTAATTTCTACTGTTGAACACTTCTTCCCATAGAAGCATTTACTCTGGTATTCGGCAACAGAAAATGTCCTTGAAGTAATGGTCCAGCTCCTCAGCTGCTGCAAACTTGCAGAGATTCACTGACTGAAAATTCATTTGAGGTGTCCAGTGTAGTTCATAGAATCCTAAGGGTGTGATGAGGTAAGAGAGTCCAGACAGTTAAACATATTTGGTACTGTATTTCTAAGTAGGGCTTGCCCCATAGTATTGTCTGCTGCAATATCTAACCCCACATTTATTGCTTTCAATAGGGAACTAGAGCAAAACCTCAATTTTGGGGAAGTTTTGGCATTATCTGAAGATGAAAACTATAATTTACCCCTTCCTGCACACATGTTCAAATGAAAACCTGGGATGCAATTCTCTTGTCAAATCTTTTGTTTGTTCATTTCAAATTGCAAGGAATGAATATAAATCGTCTAAGTATAGTAAAACTATTTATCCAAAAAATAGGGAGAAAAATATTTTTTGCTACTCTTCCTTGCAGTCCAGCAGGATTGTCTAGAGTGACTTTTAGGCACACCACATTCATTTGTGAATGGGATGACAATGTTAAGAGCTGTAAATAAATTAGATTTTATTTCTAGAACCCTCCCAATAGATCATAGATAGTATAAAGTGAACTGGATGAATGACGAGTGAATATGGGAGCAGAAGTAATGTGTGCTTTAATAATCAAACATAGTGGAGTAAATAAAGACTAGATGTCATCCATTGGGCTGAAACCTTAGAAAGGGAGTGCCAGTTTAATTGCTGGCACATTAATGATGCCCTGGCATAAGTTAGTCTAAAAATACTGTGTAGCTGGTGAACTGTGAAATAAATGAGAGCGAAGAGCAAATCACTCCTATTACAGTGTGGGAATCCCCCCTCCAGACGGGGGAGGTGGTGCAGGCATTTATCTCCTTTGTCTATCATCCCCGCAGATAGTGTACTGGGTCTGGCTGGGATGGAGTCAATTTTCCTCATAGATGTGCATGATGCTGTTTTGGACTTGTGATTAAATCAGATTTTATAACACACCTGTGTTTTGGCTGCTCCTGAACAGTACATACACAGCATTGAGGGTTTTTATTTTTATTTTTATTTTTATTTTTTTTCTCTCTACTCCTTTTCCCCAGTGAGTAGCTGGGGGTGGGAAAGAAATTGGGATGGGACACAGCTGGCACAGATGATCTGAACTGGAAAAAAGGATTTTCCCTATGATAAGACATCATGCTCAGCAATAAAACAGGTAGCAGGAGAAGAAAGTGTGGGTTTTGTCTTCTAAAGTAGTTGTTGCTCTGAGACTAGCTGGGCATTGGTCTGCTTGTGGGATCTGGAAGGTGATTGATTTTCCATCACTTGGTTGTTTTGGGTATTTTTTCCTTCACTTATTAAACTGTCTTTATCTCAACTTATGAGTTCTATTGTTCTTGCTCATATTATTCTCTCCCTGTCCTGCTTGGGCAGGGAGCGAGTGAGTAGCTGTAGGGGTGCTTAGTTGCTGGCTGGGGCCAACCCACCACAGAGAGCAAGCTGCAGTGATACTGAAAATATCGTTCCTTGACCCAGTTCCTAATAAGGTTGTAAGTAAAATGGCAAATGGCTAAAGAAATGTGCCTCCTGACCACCAGTAGGTCTCAAACTCTTCCACCTTCTCATGCTTTCTGCCTTTACCGTCTTTTCAGCGCAGCACTGGCCTGGTTCTGAAAACTGCAATCAATTCCTTTCAGTCACCTGAACTCTGTTAAAATCAATCTGTGTGCGAATACTGATCTAAAATTCAGATATTTTTATGCAGTTCCTTTGTCCTTGGTGAGAGCAGACAAAACCAGGAGGGTGAATGGTCCCTACTGGGCTCAGTACTGGAGAACTTGGCTTTCACTTTCATGGTGTCACTAGTCTGCATTGACCAAGTATAATGCACTTTCAGCCTGGATATCAAACATGGTGGTAGGGGCAGGGCTGAAGAGCATGTTACTTTGTGTGGTCTGAGAAACTGTCATCTTTGCTGCGTAGGCTGGAGCTTCTGCATTGTGTTTTTTTGGGGGGGGAAGAACAGACAAGGAGAGGGAGTGGTAACAGAGGAAATTAAGAAGAGCTGATAAGGGTCGGTGGGTAAGAACAATGATATAGGGCTCTCTAGCTTCAAATGCCATAAGTTCAAAGACACGTAAGAACTAAAAGATTTAAGTGGTTTGCTTCTTAGAGCATGCAGGGAATATCTTTATGAACTCAGTTAATTCTCCAGAGGAGGCACAGGTCACCTTTGGTGTGCCATCAATGGCCAGACTAGGAGGATCTAATAAATAAGAAAGGAAAATAAATGTCTCTGCTTTCTTTTATAATAGAACCTTCTATGTTTCAGAAGTAATCTAATCTCTACCAGAATAGCAGTAGCTAAGCCTTGTGTCTAGTTAGCAATATGGTTATTTAACCCCAAGAGTCTCCTGTGGCTTCTTTAAAAAGCCCTTTTTATTCTAGCCATGCTACTTTTCTCTGCTACAGTAACCCTTGGGGAAGCTGTGTAGTGTAAGACTGTATTCAGTCTATATTACCAGCAAATCACTTTCACACTTGGTCAGGTCTCTTTGGATTGATTGTCTGCATTTATGCTCCTGTTTAGAGCATCCTCAATTTGGCCTCGAGGCAAAACAGTGAATCATACGCTGACAGCATCGGTCTTGAGATCTGTGATGGGCTGCTCCAGCTTGTCTCCTGAAATGAAATCCTAGATGCGTCCAGTGTGCTGGAATCACATCTGTTATGGAGGCTGTGGAGGATGGTGTTGGTGCATCTGCCTGCATCCGTCACAAGGTGTGATGGGGCATTCAGGCTGCATCCAGTTCATTAAACTGAGTGAAATCTGCTTACCCTAGGGCTGGATCAATCTTGGGAGCAGCCTGAGAACAAGCTCTAAAGTGTAATATGGTTGTAGCCACCTTGCAGGTTACTCTGTGTTTCAAAGTTTTCCTGGAATAGCGTTTAGCTGATGTATAACTACGCTGGAAGCCACCCCCCTGCCTCCGCCCGAGACAGACAGAGTGTCATGAGCAAACATTGTTCCTCCAGGATAGCTTACTTTTGAAGGAGAGTTTAGTGAGTGACTGAGATTATTTGTTGGCCAGTGGATAAATCAACCATAGCTATTTCCTCTTGCCAATCCTATACTTGTACCGTATTTATTTGGTGTATTTTCAAATGTCAATATTTAAAGTAGTTTGTGAACTAGTTTCTGTGCAGTTTCCTTGGCCCCTAGGTGGGGAAATACTGATTCTATGCCTGTACAAACTGCAGCAGCACTTAAAATATAGCCAAATCAGCAAAATTTTGATAAATATAAATTAACCTTAGATGGCTCTGTGATATCTTTGCAAACTTAACAGATGAACAGATCTAAGATACAAAAAATAAACAGCAAATCTGCATGCCAGCAGATTCAGACTGGGGTAGATCACTATAATGAGTTCCACATGTGGTTGCTGATGAAAACTGAGCACAAACTCAACTTGCCATCATGACAGGCATGACTACACAGAGCCAGCTCACCCAAGTGGAACCACCTATTTTACCCCTATTAGCTAAAAGAAATTGAGGTACATTTGTTGGTGTATACAGCACTGAAATAACATTGCAATACAACAATTTAAGTTGCAAGTGGTAAAATTCCTACTCTTTATCTGTTCATTCTATATATCATGGACAAAATTGAAGACAATCTCACCAGAGTGGTAAAAATGCTGTCCATTAGAAGTGGCAAAGATAAGGAAAAAGCCCCATTCTTTCAGAGGGCAATTCTAGACATGGAATTCTTTCTGACTTAAGGCACAATCTGCCACCCAAGGAAAAAAATATTATAATTACCTAAACAATTGCATATGTTATCAACTGGTGTTAAAGGGACTGCAAAGGAAGAAAAGACAAACAGCTGTAGATTATTCTTGTGAGAAACTTTTTTTGGATCTGATCATAAAACTCGTACCCAAGTTTGATGTTACCCTGTCCAGAGACAGTCTGAAGAGTTGTTTATAGACATGTTAGATGCGGGCTTTGCTTGTTTTGCACTCTTTTGGGGGTTTGTGGTCTTCAGACTTCTGAAGATTGATTTTTCATGTCAGGTGGTGCATACAAGAAAGTAATTTATTTTGTTTTCCCAGGTATAACACTAGTTTGCATTAGCAGAGTCACTCATATGCCCTGTTAAAATGTATATTCATTTTCCTCAGATTATTCTTGTGTGAGGATTTATTTCAGTGTTTCCATGAGCTGAGAATAACTGTGCAGGTACATTAGAATCTGCTACAGAAACTGGTAAAATGTTTTCAAAGGGGTGATTTCTGTTTCTGTCTTTCCCTTTCTTTCTGCTCTCTTCTACCCTCTTTGGCTCAGATTCTGATTTTTTGCTCACCTTGAAGAGTGCTTGGGTCTCTACTTGATATTTATTGGCCTACTCAAGGCATAGACCTTCATTGTGAGTGCTGGTCTCAAAGTACTTCCCTCTGTGTTGCAATGTGCATTTGGAAGAGATTTTTTAGGTTCTTGTGCATTTTTTTAGAATAGGTGAACATTTGCAAGTGCTTACCTTTAATATGCAACATACTCCAGCTACAACACAGGACTAGAGTTCCACTTCACCATGACTCTTAGTCACCATGATGTAAGCATATCTGTCTGAGAACACCAAATGCTTGAACTCATCTTGGAATGTGCAAATTGCTTGAGCCCTTGCTCCTGTGTTAATTCTCCAAATTACCCTGTGGTTTCTGAGATGCTGCCTGAACCTCAATCTACTTATTTCTGGTTTTTGTGGATTGTTTAGTAGCTGGTCCAGATTACTTTTCCTTTCCTGAAGCTTTCTGTATTCTAAACACAGTTCCAGTAAACTGAGGATGTCCAATCAACATGTTCTTAATTGGACTGAGAAACATACCGGCTTCTGGTTACTCTTTGATATAACGCATGTGGGCTCCTAACTTTGAAAGTCGAGAGACCTCTTAATTAAAAAAAAGTTTTCAGTATGAACAGGGTAGTTCTCTGTAATCTTAGGTCCACTTCTGTTCAATACATGAACACCAGAGCAGATAGAAGGCATTAGAGCCTTCTGGCTTGGAACATACTGGACAGAACATGTCTTCACTAAGTTAAAGTTTTGAAGCCATTTCTAGATTATTAGTGCCTTTATGGCAGATCTCTGGGTCAGAAATTCACCACTTCTGCCTTACTTAGCTTTCTAGGACATACATGGTAAATGCAGACAATGTTGCCTTGAAACCTTGCTTCAGTGTAATGAAAATAACTTGTCAACAAAAAAATAGAAAAAAATATTTTGGTCTTGTTGAACCCAATTTTTTTATAAAAGTTTTCCTTTTTTAAAATTTCTGGGCATCTCTATTCCTACAACAATACAAGTTTTCTCCATTATAATTCTGCATTGACTGTAGTTGTAAGAAACAACCTGACTCTTAGTTATTACAGTGGAAAACAGTCATCACAGTGGAAGGAAATTTTAACAGAAACATAACATCACATTTGTTTTAAATGATTTTCGTGTTCCTAGGCAGGCTTTGCAGGTGAGTGCTGCTGCATCTTACCTGCCACAAATAATAACCAAATTAATGTTAGACTTTTTTTCCCCTGGCATAACCCTGGCATCATCCAAGAGAAAGATGAGAGACAGGGAGGAAAAGAGTGCATGAGGATTTTTATGTCTCAAAGATTGTCTTGCCATACCAGAATAAACATTTTTCTGTGTGTTTTTGTGTTTCAAAAGCTTAATAGACTGAGTATTTGAAACATTAATGCATAGTAAAGTCTTACTGTTGCCACAAGTAAAGCCTGTCAGATATCTGAGTCCCAGATGCTTTCTTCTTTCCAGCAAAGTGCTGCAGTGGCAGTTCACTACGTCAGTTGACTCAGCTCCTGGAATCATCAGTGCCACTGGTATCAAATATGCTAAACACTACAGCAGATCCTCTTGTGAATAGCAATTGAAAATTGTATTAAGATAAAACCCTCATGCTATTTTCAGATTAAAATGAATTTTTTGTTATCCTTTTTGCTTCTTCTATAATCTTTGACTGCTCCCAGAAGAATAAATTAAAGGCAGTGGCCTAAATTTCAGAAGTGATTAGGAACTTGATGGTTTACTTTCCGGGGCCCCAACTGCTGCTCCCCAAACCAGGCTGAATTTCTGGGAGATATCTGTATTCCATGTAATGTGTGACACTGGCTTTCGCTTTTAAGCTTAAAGTGTCTGGGAACAGGAATTTTAGATGTCCTTTTTTAGTATATTTTCTGTCTCAGGTTCCCTGTACAACAAAATCAGACAACTGAGCACACAGAATCTCTGCTGGACACAAGAAACAAGACATTCAGGAAATCCCCTTATACTTAGAATCCTTGGTCCTCCCTTTCCCCTTGAACCATCCCATTCACCTATTTACAAACACAAACTGTGCCACTGATGGTTTTGTTTCCATGCTAACCCATTACCGTCATGATGTATGATGATGATGATGATGACAGTACTGATGATGACTGTGGTCATGATTTCTATGTCATTTTTGTCTTCATTCAAACCCAACAGCTGGAATGTCCCAGCATTTGAAAAGCCCCCAAATATGTACTGCCAGCCTCTAATGTGCGCTTTATGTGGACGCCTGTCTAGGAATATGAGACTAATACTGACAGGGTTTATCCCTCTTACTCCTTAAGCCCAAGAGCTCTAACCAGTGCTGTTGAGAGTCCTCACTGCTAGATTTGGTTCAGCCATGTAGTTCTGCATGGTCCCTGTTCAAGGCCATTCTACTTGGATAAACTCACGGGCTGCAGCAGTACATGTTGGGGAATAAACACGTGGTAGTGAGAAAAGTCCCTTTAGGTTTTCTGTGAGGGGAGTTTGGCCCAGTGAGAAAGGGGAAAAAGGCTACGCCTCAAAAGTAAGAAATGTTAAATGCTTATTTTGCAATGTCTTTTGTCAGCTAAGCACAACACTGCTAATGATCCCTGCAGGGGTGGTGTAGGATGCACCACCAAATGCCCTGGAGCACTGGCTTCTGAAAAGATCTGACAAAGTGTTGTATTTCAGTCACCACGCACCTCAGAGCATCCACAGCTCTCGTCCAAAATAGACCCACTGTGACCCAAGGTAGTCCCTGTGTCAGAGAAATTATAGAGAACCATGGACACAAGTAGTAAAAAAAATATCTAGTATTTACATAGTGCCAGAGATGGAGAGTAAACAGTACAGTCCGTAGTGAATATTTTTGCTGCTGCTGACAGGTTAGACAAGAGGATGTTTTGCTGTAACTTCTAAGACTCTAAAGTCATTTCAGAAGGGAGCCAGAGGACAGACAGGGTATGCTAACTGGTTGTAAATTATCTTTTCATTTTCTTGGCAAATATGTTGGTATGTAAGTCTCAATAGGACAGACAAGCAGAAGCTGCCTAAGTTCTTCTAAGATGAAAGATAGTAAGCCTTTTATGCATAATCTACCTAATCTGTTTCCAACTTTGTAGTTTCTGACTTAACCCTTTCCTGATCATACATATAGTTTTTATCTGAAAGAGCCTCCTGTGCACCACATGTGATGCATATCCAAACTGAAAAATCTGACAGCTTCTCTTTACTCTCTCCTCTGCCTGTTCAAGCTTTTGTCTCCTTTTTAGGAAGTATCTGGTATTTGGTTTTCAAATAATCTGTTTCATTTTCAAAGCACTTGGAGAAAAAGAAAAGGAGTACTGTAGGGTTTCAAAATTATCGTGACAAGGAGGAAAGAGCTGTGGTTCGTAGAATCATAGAATAGTTTGGGTTGGAAAGGACCTTTAAAAGTCATCTAGTCCAACCCCCCTGAAATGAGCAGGGATATCTTTAAATCAGGTTGCTCAGAACCCAACCTGACCTTGAAAGGATGGCACATCTACCACCTCTCTGACAAACCAGTTCCAGCTGATATCTGGCACTTTATTGTGTTTAGAAATGCTTGCTACTCTGTGCTTTTTGACTGACACCACCAAGGAAACAGTATTTTTTAATTGCCAACTGCCTGTCCTAGTTTTGTGCTGATGTAAACTACTGACACTAATTATTTTATTACAAGAAAGGTTTTTCTCTCTCTCTCCAAATCCCTACCTAATTAAGACACTGTCCTTGTTAAAATCCACCCCACATCATTCACTTTCCAGCAGTACTTTTCTGCCCCTTCTTTTACTCTGCAGTGTTCTTGCATCTTCTGTGTTGATGTTGACATCATCATAGGTTATAAATTGTTTGGGGGCAGAGAAGGTAGTTTCTGGCTTTTTTTTTTTTCCTAGAACACTGAAAGGTTATTTTTCTGTGTTGCAAGGACTTCCAAATATGGAAATTTTTCACAAAAATGACTTTATAAATGACAACTGTAATAAAAATAATCAAATTAAAAAAAACCTCTAGTTCTATGTGGACTGATTTTATTTCTATTTTTACTCCTTTTGAAAACTAAAATCTGGAAAGAATAATGTCAGGTAGAACGCAGAAAAATGTATTACATCTTTTAGGAGTTTTAAATGAAGTCAAAGCAATGGAAATGAAAGAATGTAATATATTTACATAAATGGTAAGGAGATAAAGATGCTACCATTTAAAGAAAAAAAGGCACTAGTTATGACAATAAAGACTTTCTTGGTATTGAGTCAATACTGGTCGGTACCTGGTAGTACTTTAATCACATAAATGTGCAGTATTTGAAGCACAGCCTTAGTAAGTTCTTTTAAGAGGATGAGGATGACGATGACTCAGCCTATAGCAAGTCTCCAACACTGTTTCAAAAAGGTAGTACAAAGTTATAGTTTCTGTAACTTTGCAAAGAAAAGACTATTAAGGTTGTCTCACTCTGCAGAGGTGGGAAACTAACAGACCTTTTTGCCCATCAGCGAGGCACATATAATGTTGAGTGTGAAGAGACAATGCATTATGATTACTTTTATTTTTCACTGTAAGTGCTATATAGAAGTCCATCTATGGCATACTACTAATCCCAAGTACGGATTATCTTCTTTGTAATTATATGGGGACAGATTTAAATAATTTTCAAGTCTCATCACTATTAGTCTGAGTGTATTGTGTTTATATGGCAAGTTTTGGGGTGGCCTCTGTGAGAAGACACACACCAGGAGGTGATCTCATGTTGAACAGAGCCTGTTACAGTTGGCTCTAAAATGAACCCATTGCTGGCCAGAGCTGAGCTGGTGGCACCTCTGTGATAACATATTTAAGAAATGAAAGGGTAAAAAACACTGTGCGGCAGCTGAAAGAGTAGAGTGATAAAAGGCAAAAGAAACAACCCTGCAGACACCAAGGTCAAAAAAAAAAAAAAAAAAAAAGGAGGGAGAGGAGGTGCTGCAGGCACCAGAGCAGAGATTCCCTTGCAGTCCATGGAGAAGATCATAACAAAGAAGGTTATTCTTCTGCAGTCCATGGAGGACCCCAGTGGAGCAGGTATCCACCCTAGAGCCTGTGGAGGATCCCATGCCAGAGCAGGCAGATATGTCCCAAAGGAAGCTGCAGACCCCAATTAGGAGCAGGCTCCTGGCAGGGTCTGTGGCCTGCAGTGGGGTGTACCCACTGCAGCAGTATGTTCCTGAAGGACTGCACCCCATGGAAAAGACTCAAGTTAGAACAGTTCGTGAGGGACTGTGTCACATGGGTGAGATCTCATGCTATAGCAGGGGACGAGCATGAAGAGGAAGGTGTGGCAAAGACAAAACATTATGAACTGACCTTAATTGCAGTTCCTCATACCCTTGTGCTGTTTGAGGGAGAGGGAAGTGGTGGAAGAGTCAGGAGTGAAGTTAAGCCTACGACCCATCATGCCAATGCAGCTGTGGTACAAGCTCTTCCCACAGTGCTCTGCCTGTAATCAGAACTTTCAAAACACAAGTAAGTTTACTTGATGGAGCACTGTATTTAGAAACAAAATCTTCTTGGTTTTGTATTTCTGACAATCATTATTACCTTCTTCGTCATTTACTTGGGACTGTAACTTTAACATTCTCTCCCTGGAACTCAGGCACTGAGAAGATGACGGTGGCAACATTGTGAGAAAGTGTTTGTAACACCAGTGTTTCATATGAGGTTCTCTAGGGAAAGATGAGGACTTGTGTTTGAGAGCTAATGTATTTTTCTGCAGAAAAATAAGCCCCAAAAGATTATTTGAGTAGCAGAAGTCTAATAGAAGCAAAAAGTAGGGTTTTTGCTTATTTTCAAGATACAAGCTTTTTACATACAAATGGTTGACCAGCTGTAAAATTAATGTACTAAGACTCAAAGGAGTTAAAGACACCAGCAGGGACCAACAGAAATGCAAGACTTGGCAAGGAGATGTAATATGTATGTACAGTGGCTTTTGCCTCTTGCTAATCTCTTGGGTATGTGAAAAGTTTAATTAGTCCTGCCATTTCTTTCCCTGTACTCTGATCCTCCTGTTCCTCTTCTTTTGTGAGGAGAAAGGATAATGAACAAAAATGTTGGCTTTTCCTTTCTGCATAGGGGCATCAGTAATGACTCTCGAGTTGCCTTTCACGATTAGGAAATATCAAATTTTACTTTTAGTGTGGATTCCATTGTTTTGATGAAGTGCCT
Source organism: Calidris pugnax (assembly GCF_001431845.1). Classification (NCBI taxonomy): domain Eukaryota; kingdom Metazoa; phylum Chordata; class Aves; order Charadriiformes; family Scolopacidae; genus Calidris; species Calidris pugnax. Next base: position 24,141,591 of record NW_015094506.1, read on the forward strand.
TCCAAATTGCATTGAGTATTCTTTCAGGTTTTTTTTTTTGTTTGTTTGTTGTTTTTTTTAATCAATACTTTCAACTGTTTTTCTTTGGGCAAGTTTCTCCAACAAAGAAACTTGAAATAAATTGTTAAACTAGTCACAGGTTAGTAGTATGTTTCTTAATATTAGTAGCAATAATATTAAGTTATCAGCAATAGCACTCATTTCTGATGGGGCAAGTAACTTCATTGAATAGAGAGAATATTTATCACTTCCCTGGTACAAAGATTTATTTGAGACTAGTGTTAAAGAATGGTGTCTGAGTGGTGTGTTCATCTTATTTTGGAACATCTTGGTAAAGATTCTTCCCAGAAATGATTATAGATATGTATTTTTCAACAGAAGGGTTAAAAACATTTTCCCCACATTTTTGAGCTAGGTTTACATAATATTAGGATGAAGAGGCAATGATGCAAATTTTGCTTGTGGAACAGGAAAAAAGAAAATTAGTATCAGGAAATGGTGCCTTTAGTCTCTTCAGTCAGACTTTGAAGATCATTATTTTTGATGTTATGTTTTTTTCAAATTAACATTTTAATATTATATAGCTACTTTTAACTCTCCAACCATCTGTAACTAATTTCCTTTGCTAAAAAAAACATGCTAACATCTGTTTGTATGCAATTACAATTGTAGGCATGTAGAATATTACCCCAAACTTAATATTTGGCTAAAAGCTTGGGACTCTGGAATGATATTAAAATTAACTTGCAATTTATTATGCTTAGACATGGGTTTAGAAAAGTGTATTGAGTTAAACAGTATGTCTGTTGACATAATCTGAAATCTTAAAAGCACATTACAATCTTATTGTAGCTTCAGCCTTTTTAGACACTTACTAGCATAAAAAAAATTGTAATATCAAAAATTCATCTTTGTTATTCTAATTTAAAGAACATTCCAAAACTTAAAAAGTGATTGAACTTCTGATTAATCTCTATAATAATTCAGCCTTATTTTGGTAATGTTTTAGTAATCTATGGAAAAAAACTCAACAGGGAAAATATATAGTGACTGGAGAAGAGCACACAATTTTCTTTAGTTCTACAAAAATGGATTATTTTGCGTGAAAGGATTCCTCTTTCAAGGAATAAAGGTTTAAAACCAATGAAAGATGTATGCTAATGCACAGAGATTACAAACTGGAAGTGGCCCATTAATTCTTATTCTCCAAAGTAACCAAACTGCAGAAACAATTTTTTCCCCCATTTCAGTTTGCATAGCCTAAACTGTAAAATGTGACCACAGTAAAAATTCTTCAGAAATTAATTTGATTAGAGTATTCCTTTGAATTAATACTTAAATGTGACTATGTATGTTCTTTTCCATTATGGTATAAAATATGAAGTGTTAAAAAAAATGGAAGGAAAAAGTATTCCTGCAGTTATGGAAGAAGGTGAAAATAGATGTTACTGGGAATTTTCTTGCATATCAAAAGTGCACCTCTGGTAGCAATGGAATGTTACTAAGGTGTTAAGATTCTTTCTAGTAACATTCATGCTTATGTTTCTGTTTATGACAGACGGAGCCTGCCATGAATACATGGCATGGATGCAAGTATGAGACAATGAAGATAGCAATGTTAGCTCATGAGGTAGGAATTCAGTTAATTACTCCACATTCTTTAACTTTGCCATATTTTTGGATTTTTTAATGACCCTGCTGTTTCAGCTGTCACAGCTTGTGTTTATCTGTGAATGGCAAGACTATGATACAATGCTTCATTTTTACCTTAATTTACAAATGGAGTTCGAATTCAATCTATAACTAGGTGATTGGTAGCTTGTGAAATTACACTGTGATCAAGCCAGTTCATTCATCAAAGCATACTTACTTCTGGATTAATAAACATACTGTACTGAAAAATCTTTTCAGCTGTAATGTAATTTTTCATCTACATAATGTATTCACTCCTTTGAGCATCTGCTATTTATTTATTCACTCAAAATTCAGCTTTTAGTTCTTAACTCCGAAAGATCAAGGATAACGACACAAGATGTTTGTTTTTTGACCCTGTAACTGGACTCAGTAGTGATTTTGTGGTTGTTCTTTCCTAAAATGTCAGTGGTCAGACTGTCTATAACCAAACATTCTGCATCTCGTTCTTAATCATGAGGGAAGAAGACAAAAAGCTATCCTGAATCTTTTCTATCAAAATATCAAGGGAGTTCAACAGTTCTTTCTTTCCTATGCTGAACTAATGTACAAGATTTGCCCCAGGTTCAAAGGAATTTAACTTTTAGGCTGAAAATGAAAAGGTTTCTAATCAAAAGTTTAATGAGGTACTGGAAGAGGCCTTAAAAGAAGAACTCAACACAAACAAGACCATAGCTTATATTAAAACGGAGCTTTAATGGAAAAAAATGGAGCTTTGATGGAAGAGATTATATGAGGCAATTGGTCTCACTTGGGGATTGACCCCAAAAAGCATGTTGATGGCAGAGATCTATATGAGATGCCCTATAGGGTCCCACCAAGAGCTATGTTGTCTTGTGGAGGGTTCATGGGAAATAAAGTATTTGTACTGTTCATAATTAGTTTTGATGATAGCTCTTGAGTGACTTGCTATAGAAAGTAGCCACACAGCTGCAGCGATGGATTTGTTTTACATCCTGCTTGCCTCCTGTTTGCTTAGTATTAGAAGGTGCCAATAGTGTGGGATAAAGATTGGTCATAAAGGCAGTGGATATGTGGCCATATTTAATTATTTTCATTTTACTGTGAGTGAGACTCTAATGTGAGTCACTGAACTTTGGACCAGATGTGCATGCAAGCAATTTTCTTGTCTTCTGCCCTGATCAATCTCAGTCCAATCACATTAAATAAATCTTGAATTGGAGGAGAGGGGGAGAGGGAAATTCAAGCCAGTTCCCCTAGTGAATGACACTTAGTGCTTAATCCTTAAAGTGCTGATAAGGCTTTCTTCCCTTGAGCCCTCTCTAGGATGCTTAAAAATAAGCCACCTGCATGAAAAATGCTGTTAGGTTATTCTGTCTCTGTCTAAATATCTTTGGTGTTTTGAAAACAAAACAAATATTTGAATTTAAAAGTGCTGGTCTGGGACTTTTGGAGTGTTGTTTTTTCAGTCCTAGAAAATTTCTACTGACATTTTAAAATCCTTTGGAACACCATCTGAAGAACTGGTGTTTATGATCCTTAAGCCTCTTAAAGTCTGCATGGTAATAGAATCTGAAATGGTTTGGTTTTTCTGTTTTAGTACCAAATAAGATCACTGGCAATTTCCATTGATTTTTTTTTTTCCCCTTTTTCAGATGAGGGTCTCATTCTCTGCCTGATGTAATTCAAACCACCTCCTATTTTCTTTCTTTTCTCTCCCTTCCTTTCACCTTTTCTCTTTTCTATTTCTTTATTCTGTGATAATTTTTTTTTTAAATCGTTAATACCAGGAGTGATACAAATCCGTCTTAAAGAATTCCACTCAGTGATTTTATAAAAGATCTGATTTTTTTTCAAACTGAAGTTTATCTCTAACCTCCAGTATTGCAGAGGTCTATCATGATTGATCTCTATTCTTGTTGATGAATCATATTACATCCTTTTATTGATTTCTATAAAATTCTGTAAGTAATTTCATATATAGCATAGCGTAATTCTAAATACAATTCCATCAAATCTGCATTAATGAGGCCATGAAGGAGAATACTGTCTTCTAAGGATGTTATTAGTAGTAATGTGGTCACAGTAGGTGGTAGAGGAAATGAGCATCTTTCACAAGCAGGATTTCTTCCTTGGCTAATCTAAAGATAGTACTTCCTATTGCCAGGGTTTCTTACTTTTAGAAGTAAAAGAAAAAACTAGTCTACTGAACTTAGTAGGATGCAAATGTCTTAAAACACAATCAGTGCAAGAATCTGCAATGAAAGAAGACTGAGCTGAATTACATTGCATTTGCTGTAAACTAGGAGTCTGCATGTGAACAACGTAATACATGATAATGTATTCAGCTACAAGACCTGAGCACTGATATTGTGCATTCATATGAAAGGAACAAATTTTTTAACACTGTGCATTTCCTCTGTGTATCCTTCCTTGATATTTACTATATTACATTCATAATGAAATGTACTAAATGTACTTGGTTTCTCCAAACCTAATATTAATGTAAATAGTCTACCCTCAAAATAGATGTGATACTACAGATGCAAGGAAACTTGGACAACAGCTCTCTATACCTGTAATTTCTCTTAAAATGAGATAGTATAAAAGGAGGTTGTAATTAATTTGGTCAATTCTTCTAGAATCTCAGATGCACTAAAATCTAATTGTTTCTACACTGAAATCAGTGATAACCTATACCCTTTAAGAGTGTAGTCCATCTGCATAGTAAAAATGTGTAATGGCGAACTATCATTAAGCTAATATTTTCATTTACTAAAATTGCTCGTGACATCAGCTTTTTCATGCACATCAATAAAGCACAGATCTATGTCAAACTTCAGTGTAATGCTGATGTGCAGGAACAAAGCCTAAGGAAAAAATCCCTGCTGTGGCAGTACATATGCTTGAGTATGTTTGAGTTAAAACTCCAGCAACTGCTTATGTGCTGAGTCAGAGCCTTAGAAATCAATACAAGTATCAACCAGCTTCTATAAACTGGAACAATCTAGTTCTCCACACAGCCCTTCAGACTTAATTAGACAGACTGAATTGCAAGTGCCTTCACTCACACCACTTACCTCTGCACAATTCCCATTGCACTGTCTTCTCGTCATAATGTATCCTGCTCTGACCATACCCTGCATGGTTGTGCTGATTTGGTGTGGGGAAAAAAATCTCCAGAAATTGAGAGAAGATATAAGGAAGTTGAGGAAAAGGTGAACTTTAGCTGGATGAGTTTAGTGATGAGTCAGGCTCCTATCTTATATCAAGATAAGTTGATATCAAGTTTGATATATAAGATATGTAAGTTATATCAAGTTTGTCAACTCTTTTGCATCAGGTAAGAAAGGTTTTCAGATCTGAAAGTTTTTGTATACACTCATGTACCTTCAACATGCATGTACTCTTATGTATTTAAGTCTATAATTATTTTTTTTTTATGTTTCTGAGCTTATATTATATATATAAAGCCAATCTTTCTATTTCTTGATGTGAGTGAATGCTTCCTCTCTTTGCTGTATGTGGACATTCTCTGATATTTGTGAACATTTTTTCCTCTGTGTTATTTATTGTAGGAGAGAGATTGTCCATTAAGACTTTCTAGGCCAATTCAAAAGCTGTTATTTAGACTCCTGATTCCATTAGTGCTTACATCAGTTAAAGTGCCTAGAAGATCATGATGAACAGTACTCCCCAAACCTGCGCTCTGTTCTTTGAAAAACTACCATGCGTAAACTCTGTTTTTTCCCCTCTGATGGTAGTTTTAGGTAGAGGATAAAATGGATGAACAAGCTGAAGCAATGGGATGAGATAACATTGGCTGGATTGTATAATGCTGTATAGGCAGATCTGTTCAGCTACAGAAGGCCTATATCCTCACTTGATAAAATGCTCTGTGAGTGTACTATTTTTCAGAAAGGTATGGTGTGTTTGCAGAATAAATGGGACTCAAATGTGGTGAAAAGGATTGTGCATGTATATGAAAATGCAATTACTTTTCATGAATGTGGCAAGAGAAAGTCAAATACTGTGTGCTAGTGAGCTTATACTTTACTTTGCTCATATTGGAAGGAGAGGTTGACTTTAGGTCTGGTGTCTGTATGCCTCATCAAAATAGCTCTCTGATTTAAAAAAGGAAAAGCTGACACTGTCTAATTACATTCACTAGATCTTCTATTCTACCTACTTACACTTCTTATTAAAAAAATCAAAGGTCTTAGTGAGTTCATCATGGCTTCTGATTAGAAAGCTCTAATTAAAAAGGAGGCAATATCATAAGATTTTGGTGACCGATCACGCAGTCTGAATGCTGAATTCCAGTGTTGAGTTCCACTGAACACCAAGTAATATTCTCAGTCATCAGCTCCTAAGGCTTACAGAAGCTGGTGTATATGTTGCTCTCTGCAGTTTCCACCCTTGACCTTTTTCAGAATGACCCCTAACCCTAAAAATGCTCTTGTAAAAAAGGCCTAAAGATACCTTCAAAAGTATGACAATTTAGGATCTAACATCTTGGCCAACACTGCTTCATTGTTTCCTGTGATATCCCTGCCTCTCTACATTAATTTCACTGAATTTTACTGAATTTCACTGAATTTCACTGAATTTTTAGAGTTGGAAGGGACCATAGAGATCATCTAGTCCAACTCCCCTGCTGAAGCAGGATTACCTAGAGCAAGTTAGAGCATGTTACTCAGGACTGCATCCAGGTGGGTCTTGAAAATATCCAGAGAAGGGGACTCCACAACCTCCCTGGGCAGCCTGTTCCAGGGCTCTGTCACCCTCACCGTGGAGAAGTTCTTCCTCATATTTGAGTGGAACCTCTTATGTTCCTACTTGTGCCTGTATTTTTATCTCTTATATTTAGATTGATGCAAGGACAGTGACTGTCTTGCTGATGTATTTCACAGAGTGTAAGAGAGTAGAATCCTGGCTCAAGAATAAGAGTTCCCTGAATTATGATAAAATAAATCACAATTATTAAGGATCAGGGGATGGTTTTTCAGTGGTGTGGTAGTCACCTGATTTATAATGGATTTTGGAAACTTTGGGACTGAAAGAGGTTTTAAATTTAAAACATCATCTTTTTCTCCCTACATTTTCTGATCAAGTGTATTCATGCAGGTTTTTTAAATTCTAGTCATTGTTCTTGTGTTTTTCTTTAATGAGAAAATTGTGCTAGTTTCAGCCAGCACCTGAACTTTGTATTACTAACATCATGTTGGAGGTCACAAATTACTTCAGATAGCTATACTCCAGTGGGTTATTAAATTGTGAAATGTCCTCAGAATATTTTGTTCCTGCACACATCACTGGGTTGTCCCTTTAGGTTAGTAACCATCCTGTGAATGAAGACCTGGTGAGCACTCAGCTTGCTGCTCTGTGTGAGGGACAGACACCAAATTGTGTCTCTGAATTGTCTTCCAAATCATCCTCAGAATTACACTCTGCTAGATTGAAAGATTTGCACTGGGAATGCATATTAGATGTGAAATAACTCCTAGGACCCATCCTATGGAGATGTGGCTTTTTATTGTAAGATCACCTTACCTATAGGCATGATGATAAACTGCATTTGACATGTGACATGGAGTAGATCAGTAACTGGAGGGTGTTACTGCCCTGCATATATTTGTTGCAATTGTACCTGAAAAATGACAGGAACAGAATGGAATTCCTCCCTTTGGTCTTATGTAGAAGCATAATTTGATTATTCAGGTATGATTAGCATGATTCCCAAGGAAAAAAGGCACAAAGTGTCTAGCTATTAATTTTTTTTTAGAGAGAAAAGAAAGAGGCTTTAAAAACCATCTAGAGTGAGCAGCCTTAGACTCTTAATGATGTAGTGTTTCCAGGACTGATACTAAATTTCAGTATTTTGTTGTCTTTCTTACAGGAAGGAATACAATTATGAACTCTCTGGTGCTATATAGATAGTATCTTGCCTACACAGTTTACATAGTTTTGCGTTTGAATATTCTTTGCTCAGGCTTTTTGCAAAAGAAGATATTTAGCAGAATCGATTCATTTGAGTTCAGATATGTCAGTCAGAAGGATGGAGATGTAATCAACATTCCCTGTCTCCCTCTTCCTCTTCTCCCTTTCCAAAGAGGAGCAATGTGCTTTAGTCAGCCTGATCATAGCTCACTGGGGTCTGACTGTTTAGGAGAATAAGAGTCTCCTTTGCCTGCCAATACATCTCTGAGCATTGCAATGGAACTGTATTGCCACTGTGCTATTATCTTCTTTGCTGAACAACCCCACGCTATATGTCGCTATCCTACTGGAGTTTCAGTTGAGAAAATTAAATGGAAATGGTAATTTAACAGAAAACTGAAATGTCTGAGAAATGCTGAAAAGGGTCTATTCAGACATGCATTACTTTACAATGAAATAGTGGCAGGTTTCAAAAAAGGATTCTCTCTCTATTAGAATGCAAATAAACACTGTTTTCTCCTAGAGCCCCTGTTTAGCTATGGAATAGTAACTCTAGACAAAATCTGTATATTGTAATCTTTGACATTTTACCTTTATTATATGCTTAGTTTTTACATAAATTATAAAATTCCTCAATTATGATTAGATGTGTGCAGTGGTGAATCAGGGATTATTAATCAAAATTGCTTTAAACAGTCACTTATGAGAACATTCATCAGTGCAGTATGAAAAAGGGCATGATGAAGAGAATATCTGCAGTCTAAAAGGCACCCTGTAACAGGATGCCATTTTAAACAAGGTGTTAAGAGAGGTAATGTGGGTGTGTGTATTGCGCAGTGTGGCAGAAATCGACTTCATAATGATATGAGCTTCGATGAGTTGGCTTAAAGGTTGAAGAAGATATATTAAGCCAAACTGAGAATTGAACGCTTCTGTGCTCACTCCTTTTAACTGTAATGTGAGAGAAAAGCAGAAGGGAAGAAAGGAGGGAAGAAAGGAGAGAAGAAAGAAGAGTGTGGAGGGAAGGTGGGGGTGGGAGAGAGAGACAGAATTAATGAACCCAACAAAAATGTACTGAATATTTGGGATATTCAAGCATGCCTTTCCACATACTCAACTGCACTGACATGACCTTTGTCTGCTGAAGGAGTAAAAAGTCAAAGTATGACTCAAAACTTGTACTAGGCTTCTGCTAAGGATATTGGTCTGGTGGGTGACCATTGCCCCCCCAGGAGAAAGGAGGTATGTTTAAAGCAACCTGTTCTAACTTCAGCCCGATTTCACTTGCTCTCAGAGGCTATATAGCTGTTAAACTTTAGATCGGGGCCTCACTTACAAAATGCAGTGGCTATAGTCTGAGATCTTTACTACTTGGAGGCTCCGCCTAACAAAAAGATGCCCTCAGATAGCCAGTCTGTAAGCTTTTAGTTGTTTTGCATCATCAGTGTATGTGAGGGCACACAATAGAGGTTAGAGTACTAAAAAGAGTGATTACAGTTAGATTTTTTAAGTCAGGCACTTCTATGAAAAACTCTTTTTCTTTAGCTCTGTATTTGTTCAGCGTAATAAACATTGCACATTGATCCTAGCTAAGTTGTTTGTGAGGATTTTAATTCCTTTCTATTTGTTTGTGATATAGTCAAATAGTAGCCAACTAGAAAACCCTTGTTATTTCTTTGGGAAAGGGCTTCTGATTTGGTCCATATGGGTTTGCTGGAAAAGAATTTGTTTAAATCGTGTCTCTGTGACTCTATTACATTAAACATCATGGTCATTGATGTGATGGCATATCTTTTATCTTGTGTATAATCAGACGTTCCTTTCTTGACACGCTTGTTAACCTGTGAGTTCAGGTTCTGTCATCCTGCATTGTATGCACAAGAAAATCCTGTTTATGAGATAAGGGAGACAGACTGGCATCTCCGAAATTCTTTATTTATCCATTGATGAGGGTTTAGCACACAAAATTTCCCATCATTCTCCTAACGATATGTCCCAAACTCCAGCTGTAGGAACTTGTTCTCAAAGTACGTATCTAAGCAGTTCAAATCCACAACTCTTTAGCTAAGATTTCCAAAAAGATTAAAAATTTATCAGTAATGATAAATTGTATTCTGTGGGTTTTGTTTCATGCAGAATAACTGGATTCAAATGTCACTTAGTTGCTTAAATATCTTCACAAGGGAGTTAGGAGCTTAAATATGTTTTGCAGATCTGAAACTGAACGGAGAGTGTAATTATAATTTTATACAGGTCATCAAACCCATTCATTTTTCACAGTATTACTATGTACATATATATATATATAAATGTAGCATAATAACTTAAATCAATAGATCTCCAAAAATTCCAGTACATGAAAACTATTTTGAGGAAGTGTGTGTGCTTAATTTTACTCGTATGAAAGTTTAGTATATATATGCATTACAATGAATAGCTTTTTCTTCCCAATCTGCTCTAAATTGGAACCTGGTGGTTGTCAACAGCCTTTAATGAAATTCAGTCCTGGGCTTAGGATCACTCCTGAGCCTATGTAAGCCCTCCGGCAGCTTTTAAGTGGGGGATTGGACCTATGCTCTTAACTCCCTTAGCAGAATGGAGCTGAGTGCCAAATCACCCTGCAGACTTGGGACAGCTTCCCAATAAAGGCGGGAGTAGCTGATTAGTGGGCAAAGCAAAATATCCTTGAGTACAGAGACTGTCAGTTGCCAAGAGAACTTAATCCACTTCACTGTCTATAGTAACTATACTGGAATGACTCTGCTAAGGCTCTGCTAAGACTTCATGGCTTGAAAATTGGTTTTCAGGCAAGCAGAGAAGCTGAGCAATGTGTCCTCATTTTAGTTTTGCACAAGCAGGTTTGGTTTAGCTGTCATATACTAAAGGGGACCTTAAACATTTCTGCTTCACTTATTGGACAGTAAACACCCTAATACAAAGTAGTTTATCTTCACCTTTATGTTTATCCTGTAGCAGATGACACTGTAAAATTTGTGTAAGAAGCTAGTTGTTTTCATTTTGAACAAAATTTTAATCATAGGCTGGTGCTTTTTTGTGATTATGTGTACTTGTCGCAGTCCATGTATATACCTCACACAGGGTTAGGCTGAGATGTTTTAAGGTCTTTTCACTGCAGCTCTCCTATCTTCCTGGAAGACCAGTTGACTTCTGTTGTCCGAAGTGTGAATGAGGTATTGATTCTGAGGGGATCAAAGCCTCCGGGGTGCTTCATAAATCAAGAAAACTTAAATGAATTAACAAAGTTTTTATGGCTGGAAGACCTCAAAAGGAAAGTTACTCACTTTCTGTGAGAGCTGTTCTAAAGAAATAAGATCAATGCCAATCTTAATACAAAATCTAAGGACTATAGGTGAAATTATGGTTCACTGCTACCAGCAGAGCCAGGAATTGACCTGTGACAGGCTTGATGACAACCCTCAGCTGCTAAACTTGATTCAATCTGCCATTTGGGTTTACCATAACAGTTTATAATCCCCAGTGACCTCCTTACTAGTGTCTAATATAACTATGATTTATTTCATTGTGGCCATCATTACTGGTGATTCATTTATGCTTCACAAAAAACATTGCCTGAGTGCTCTCAAGCTAGTCCCTTTAGGAAGTCTGCACATAAAGTACCTGAATATCAAAGCTCAGTCGTACAAGGCCTGGAGTAACAAGTTTCATTAAGTGTGTTTTTAGGTCTGCACAAACCGATTACTGGGCATGTCTCTCTTACATCATTCTTAAAACCATACATTAAAACTCCAGTTACAACCTAAACATTAAATGGGATGCTAGCATTTTCCATGCTGCCAGACGAATGAATATTTAGAAAGATGTAGATGCCTCAAGTCACCATAAGTTTAATTAACTGGTGATTTTCATTCCTCCAAAGCACTATAATACCAACTTGAATTAAATATGTATTTACAAAGAAGGCTAGAAATGGCTGCTGTTTCTTCTTACACTGTGAGAGGAGCAGACATGTGCAAGGGGAGCAGAAGGAATCCCGATCCTCAAGTGCAACAATGAGTTTTCTGGCCATTCAGAAAGCATGAAGGACTGTGGAGAACATCAGCTTTTGCTTTAGTTTAAATTAAGTACATATTTAATCCTGGAATACAGGTGTTTTCCTCAACTGGAAGTTTATTACTTTTGTTGGCTAATCCTTATCAGCACAACTTTTTCTTCAGTCATTAAATAGTCGAAAATGACAAATAGTTGGTTTTTGCTTAGTTGAGTTCATAGCCAAGCTTCATGGTCCCATATGCTAATCAGTGGTACATGTTGTTATTTTTGTCACTAGCCATCCTGCCGGAATAACTGAATTTGAGAGACTGATCTAGTCTTGAATCAAACTAGTAGTTTGTGGCTACTGAGGGCTAGAGGCAGAGGTTGACTCTCTTTGTGCAGCTCACCTTAGAAAATCTGTGACCACTTCAGGACTCTTTTGAGGCAGCATAAGAGGCAGATTGTGCCAACAGGAAGGAAATATTATGGATCGGAGACTATGTGCATAAAATGTCATTATTATAAATGTATGTGTATCTCTCCCTCTTTCTCTGTATAGATGCACTACCTTCTGTTCTCATTCATTCTGAACATTGACTTTGATTTTAACTCTTCTCTGAATTTGTTCACACTCACCATAAACCTGTCAGCTGAAAAGATAAAATAATCCAGACAGGGAAGAAAAATGCACCAAATGACTGATATATCCAATTAAGCCTTCTCTGTGGAGATATGAGATACTCAAAATGTAATGCTAGTAATCAGTTGACAGAGCAGAACTTAGTTATATGAAATATTATTTTAATAAATGAATTCATCTAGGGAACCTTTGATCTACTGACAAACTTTTTTTTTTTGTCAACAGGAAAAAACATTGAAAAACATAATTGCTATTTAATACATTCTCATACATTCCTTGCTGGGCTTAAAATAACAGCTATTATATTATTACTTCTGTGAACTTAATATTCCCATGAGTTGTTGCTTCCCTTTTGTCCTGATCTGCAGCTTTTAATTTCCTTAGAAAACTTCCCAGTTTCCTCATGTTTCTTTCAAGTTAGACATGTTCTGTCCATGCACACTGTCTGTGAAGAATGTCTTGAAGATCTCAGATAATTTCTTAAGTATTCATCAGTCTTTGGTAGGAGTGTGTGATGTAGATAAGTGCATACAGAGCTGCTGCTGTGAAAGATGAGACAGACACCTGTGCCATTGGCTTGCAATTATCAATTAAATGGTATGGATAGGAGGAAACTTAATTTCTGTGTTGCAGGAAAAGTAGACTTTGAAAAATTATTTATTTTGGTTCTTAAAGAAAATCAGTCCTTTCAGCAGAAAAAAAAATAATTGAGACATTGAAAAACACATTAGAAAAAAGAATCATCCTGGTTTTATCTTTTAACAAAAAAACCCAACAAAAAATAAGAATGGAACTTGTGGTATGCCTAGGCACCCATCAAATTCCCAAAGACTCACTAGGTTGCCTCCAATTCATGGCAAATTCTCCAAAGCAAGAGACAGCTGTAGGTGCCCCTGGAGCAGAGAACCTACATACCCTGAGGAACACAGTTTTAAGACTCCAGACCAGGATTGCTGTCTCCTGACTGTCTGTAGGACCCTGAGTCTCTAGAGGCATGTGCACAAATCCCATATCTCTGGAAGGTGTGTGTGCAAAGCTGAGGGCTGCCATGTGTCATGCACCTCTGGTTGCTTGGTGAATGTGCTGCTATTTCCAGCCTGATGTGAAAGTTGCAGAGCTTCTATTCGTGAAAGAAAACCTTAAAGTCATAAAGTCCTGGAGGTCTGAGGCAATTCTCTTGTTGAGATTCTGGACTGCAAGCGATTAGGCTTTGGAGTGCCTCACTACTTAATCGGGTTGGAGCTTATTTTTCAACATTCAAGCCTCTAAAGGGAGTTCAGTTCGCAGGAGAACACTAAAGAAAGTCTGAAATAAAACAAGCTGAAGTGCTTTAGGGTGGACCTCAGTAGCAGTGATGTGGATTTAGCCAATAATACAATCCAGACTTGACCCGGCTGGATTTTACAATTACATTCCTTTGGTATAAAGAATACCTTGGTGAACTGATAAACACTACCACTCCAAAGTACCTCTTGCAGAGGGTCAGAATTAAACACTATTTTGTGATAGCAGTTTTAGGGATTATTGCAGGATAAAATATTTCAGATCCAAGTGTTGAGTACAGGGACTACAGGGAAACCATTTGATGGTGGTAGGAGGATTTGAGATTGTAATTTTTCCTTTTTAATTTTAGCAATATAAAGATGAATTAGGTGTGTAATCTAAACCAGTAATCCCATCTCATAGATGGACACCTACACAAGGTTTTGAGGTTTAACTCATCTCAACCTTATTTATAGCTTAATTGTCAACTTCTGGTTCAAACTGATGTAGATTTACAGCTTCTGTTGAAATTGACGCAGATATTTAATTTCAGTTGCAGATTGTTCATCAGAGTGGTAGCTATAAGATATTAGGCTTGTTACATTCAGGGTTATATACAAGACACCTAGATGAAACCAGAATCTCTTAAGCAGTGAATTTCAGTCTTTATTTCTTGGAGTTTTTTTCAAGTTGATTTGTTTTCTTGTTATGGGCAGCTGTCATAGCAAATGATCTGTGAACATGTGGACACTGAGAGTACTGACATTTCCCAAAATAAAGGCTTTGAAGGCCAAAAAGAGAACAATACAAAATCCACTATTTTGGAGTGAGGAAGTAACTTTTCAATATCTAAGTCTGACAGGAAGCTGGTTGTGTATAGGATCATGCCTTGAAGAAATAATCAGGAACTTCATCCAGCTTGCTGTAGATCACAAAAGTCTTGTGTTATGTCTGTTTCCCTCAAAAGGCTTGACATTCTGTGTATTTGTAGTGACACTCTTATTGTACCTGTATTCTCAAAGGATTTCTGTGTGGATGTTAGCTGGGATTTGCAATACTGCCTACACTGGAGTCTCAGATCACTTCAAGGAATCAGGAAATTCATTTTACAAATTTCAAAGTTGGGTGTGCTTAGTTCTGTCAGGCAACTGAGTCTTTCATCTGGAACTCACCACTTTACCAAGACAAGGTGTTGTTTCCTCTCCTTTGGATGATGCAAAGGTTTATTTCATGTGTTTAATTTCTTTTCTGATTTCAGAGGAACATGCATATTTTTGTAAAACAAGGCTAGGGAACCACAAAGTGGAAAAGACACAAAGTACATTCCTTTCCTTCTAAAAACCAGTGTGATTCTGTGAAGAGTAGAAAATGTAAAAACACTTTGGTTCTCATGTGACATATCTACCATGCTCTGCTTGCCATTTTCTTTAGACTATGGTCTAAAGTCTATGGTATTGTAAGATAATAGCTATGCAGGTACAGCTCTGATACTAATGATGCTATATAAGGAATACATAAAAAAAAAAGAAAAAAGAAAAAAGAAAAAAGAAAAAAGAAAAAAGAAAAAAGAAAAAAGAAAAAAGAAAAAAGAAAAAAGAGGGGAAGGATCAGAAGACACAGAATCTGCGGCGAACTAACTGTACAACAGAAAGAAAAATATAACTATTAATTTTCTATTTTTCTGAAACAATTTTTCTAAAATGAGGAAAATACTTCATAACAATACCCTTTTTGTATCCTAAAAGTTATAAATATTTGTGTTAATTTTTCCAGCATGTAATTAAAGTTAAATGCTGTAAAGTATTTTTATGTATAATTAACTGTGCTGTTTCCAGTTTCCTTTGTATATCATGTTTTATAAGTATGTTTTTCAACACACCCAGTAAGTCTTTGGGAGGTATTCACCTTCATTAACTTTTTGTTGACTTCTGCACTAAAATGGCTGCACAAATGCAATAATATATGGGCCATAAGTCTCCAGGGAGATGACATATCCCAGGTCAATATTATGTATGCAAAACATTTACAATTGACCGAAATGATTCCTTTGGTGTCCTTATGGCATCTTAAAAACCTTTTACTACATATCTACACAGCTGGTCAAAGCAGCTCTGAAGCCAGGGTTGTTAACTGAGTCAATAATTACTATTTTAAAAAGTCATTAAGTAAAAGCTATCTGAGCTTTCAGAGCCATTAAATTTTATCCCTTGTATGCAAGTTCTACAGGAGATTTCGAGCAGCACAATGTCTCAAAATTGTTAGCAGCACTGATTTTGATTTATTGCCGCAGAAAAATATGTGTGCTTTGAATAAAACTATCCCAATCCTTGAACAGACACAATGCTGTTTTCATCCATGGTTAATAATTCACACAACTACTGAACTGAGTGTTATAAAAAGCTTCTTTACTGGCTTTGCTGAGGAATAGGCATGAAGTGCAAGATGTTTAATACAAATGAACATCTAGAGTGGGAGGGAAGGCAATACCTAATCCCATCTCCTTTGAAAAAGCTAAGAAAAATCAAAAGAAGAGAGATCCAGAACTGAGATGAATACATTTTAGCTTCTCATATTGTCTTACTGTTTTACAGCTGAAGGGTACCTACACATGTGTTTTGTGTATTCAGTGTCCATGCATAGATGATAGTTCTTGCTTTTTACTATAGTTGATACTGAAACAGCTGAAACATTTGGGTGATTAGGACTGCATGCAGAGATAAATGAGTCATATAGAGGAGTATATGTTGAGGATGAATCACCCATTTACTTAAAAAATATAAAATGTGAGCAGAGCTGACACATCTGAGCAGAGGAAAATTTTCAAGAATTGAAATATTGGGTGCTGTGCAATTTGTTGAAGAAAATAAACAAGCAATTCTATAACAGGCCTACTTATGAAGAAAAAATTTCTCAGGCAAAAGCTGTATTATTATCCATGGGATTTTTGCATTATTAAGGACTCCTGGACTGTACACAAAGTTAAGTCCAAGAAACATCTCATTCATTCATACTGTGCTTTAGAAGGCTATAAATTACTATCCTGTGTAGATTTGGTCTTTGCAGCATTGTCTAATTATTTCAGCCAAATCAGAGAGATCAGCAGAGTTACACTGAATATCAAGAGTCAAATAATATATTGAAACATTTTAGAAACAAGAAAAGTCCTGGTCAGAATCATACATATTGAAGATCTTGTGCTGAGAGACTGTGTTGAGTTTCTCCTTAGAAGAAGTGTATGGTTTATAAATGAGAATTTGCCACTCATCTTTTTCTTTTCTTTCATATTGATTTTAATACCACTGAGATTTCACATATATCTGCCAGTGCGTTTCTCAAAAGAACTGCAAAGATCTTTCAAGTAACAAATACTAACAAATCAACCAAAATAGGATCATGTGGTTATGAATAATATCTTCTAAAAGCACATTTGTATACATGTCACTTCTTAATATATCTTCATTGTTTATGATGGCTTCAAAATCGTGCTTTGGAGCACAACTGCCACCTCAAATATTTTTCTTTATATCCTCTAAGTTGCAATTGATTTGTATCATTTACTTATGTAACATTATAGAGAGCTGAAATGCAAGCTTTACAGATTTTTTTCTCAATTAAATAAAATCATAGTTCAAAGAGTGAAAACTGTATTAGCTTGTTTGTATATTTAACTTCTCTCAGCTTAGCTGCTTGCTATTACACCGCCTGAAATCAGAGACCTGCATTAAAAACGGCTGTTTGAGGAGGGAACAGTAGGAAATGAAACAGAAGCGACAGACATTCAGTATTTCCAATGTGAATATTAAGTCCTTAAGAAAAGCAGTGAATGAATTAACCATGAAAAAACCCACAAATCTCTAGTTTGTGGTGGGATTTTTTTTTCCTGTGACCAGAGAATAATCTCAAGCCTCTTTCATTGGACATCTGCCCCCCAAAAACCCCAGCAGACCAAACCCAAGGAGACTGTTTCTGCTTGAGATGGTTGATAAGGAAGCAGCAGAGCAGGCAGCTGCTTCTCAGGGAGGCACATTGATAGCAAAAGTATGCAGCAAGTGTAGCCCTGACTGAGGAAAGTTTGAATGCTTTCCTGTAATAACTACCTTTCAAAGAGCCATAGTGAGTGGTAGGCAAGACCCCAGAATATGGGTTTGGGCATTAACCCTTTATTTGTGCATGCTTTTTTGTCTGAATTAACAGTGTCCTTCGATTTCAGTTCTTTGGTGTGCTGACAAGAGCAAAACCTGCTAATGTAGGAGCAGTAACATCTGTCTGGCTGAGAGGATGAAAATCTGGGAATGCAAGGGCTGTGGCCATTCTAGTGGGGGCATCTCAGACTTCTGAGCCTAAACAACTTCACTAGGAGAAAGATGACAGTTGCTCATGTGATGGTTCCTGAGCTGCTTATAATCTTCTTAAACTCTTACTTAAAAGCCTTAAAATTTTGTTTTCTTTGCTGCTTCTATTGGAAGGTTTTTTTTCCCAAAGTCTCACTTTTTTGATGATTAAGTTCTTTCTTCTAATTTCTATCCTGAATCATAGATAGTTTACTTTTATTTGTGTCAGTTAGCTAAAAAAGCTTCCTTCTTCCATTTCTGATGTATTTGTACATCTTTCCACATTTTATTTTTCAGTGTTAAAATGACCAATCACTTCTGTCACCCGCTAAGAAGAAGCATATCTTCTCACTGCAAACATATATTGCAAGAATAGAGCTGAAAAATAAACATAACAATTTGATGATTAAACATAAAAGTAAGTCTAAAAATCAGATTTCTTTTTTTTACTGGTACATGTTTATTGTCTGTTTGAAGCATAGTACTCATGAATCCAGAAATTAAATAAAATGATTTCCTAAAGGCTGCACTGAAATGTGCTTGTGTGAAATAATAGCTTTGGTCTTACAATTTGTGCTTAACGAAACTTCCTTTTAGTCCCAGTATAAATGGACCTTAGGCATTGGTTATGAAGGGACAAGCCCAATCTTTAACTTTTAGACTTGTGGCTGAATGCAGGGCCAAAAGATACCATACCGAAGCTGCAAAATGGAAAACAAAAGCACATTTTCTCCAGCATGTTCCCCTTGACTGATGTCATGTACAGCAAGATAGTGTTACACAGCTCCAGAGAGCTGGTGGCTTAGCTGTGGAAGACTGAATTTGTAATGCTTTAGTTAATGGTCTAGTAACAAAATAATAGCTCTCCTTAAAAGAACAGGTAATCATACTGGCCTATATCCTGGACACTTATGTAAAAAATTGTTGGCACTAATGGAAGATTTATTTCATCACGTAAAGTTCTGCAGGATTGTGCATAATGAAAAGAAGACCTTACATTTGTCAAGGTATTCTTTTTGTCTTCTAAACCTATTCAGGGAACACAAAAATGATTCTGCTACAGACTTTTGATAGATCACGATGCCTTGAAAAGCCTCAAGGTTTTGATGTTCAAAAAATATCTCTAACAGTAAAATAACACATTTAAATATAAATTCTGAAAAATTAAGAGAAATAGTTACTGCCCACCGACTTCAGACACTTGAAGAAATTCCATTCTTCCATATACAAGTTAAAAGCACAAGAATATTGGGAAATTGTCTGTTGCCATGATTATCTTCCTGTTTTCCTAGAGTAAACATTATCATAAAAAGAACTGAGAAAGAAATGTATATGGATAAGAAATGAAACTGAATGACCATCCATCTTTAAATTCTCTTTTTTAGGAATCTGGAGACAAAATAAGAATTTTAAAAACAAACCAGAAAAAGTTTGCTTTCTATTTCTTAAAAGAAATGAAAGTAATAACTAAAGTTTTCTTAGCCAAACTAATAACATAGAACATGTATGAGGGTGAAGGAAAATATACAGATGACAGGCCAGAGGTTAAAGATGGAGGTGAGGCAGAGCCACAGGATAAAATGACTCTTCTTCTTTTGTTTTCAGTACAGTTGCTGACTTTTGAGTGTTGGGGTGAAAACAGAGCTAATTAGAACAGGAAACAGAAAAAGGCAAGTAGCGCATCAGAAAAGCAAAGCTCTGAGAGCTTGACAGAAGAAGAACAGAGGATCTGGCTCACAGGGTAAATCAAACTGTAGGTCAGTCAGAATTTTTAACAAATCCGTGAGCTTGGGGATAGATTTTGTTAATGAAGAATCTCTAATAACACTGCATCTGCTGCAGAAGGAAGCAGTAGCTCAGGTAGCTAGAAAGACTCAGTAGTTTATTTTCAAAAGAGAGAGTGCATTTTTTAATAACACATTTTTTGAGGAAAGCAAATTGAAGATGTGTAAGTGAAAAGAAAGTATAGTAAAACTGAGCATAGTTCATCAAAGAGAGCTCACGTCTGAATAATAGAACATCCTTTTTTGATTAAAATAAATAGTTTCCTAGATAAAGAGAAGTAATAAATCTAATTTATCTGCTTGTCTCTAAAATGTTTGATCTGTGTCTTCACTGGAAAATGTTAGTCAAATTAGAATAGAAACTCAGTATAATACTATGTGGTGGAAAAGAAAACGCAGCACATGCTGCGATGAAAGGTGAAATTTCAGGCTGGAGAGAAGTTACCAGTGGAGTACTGTAAGGATTCGTCTTGGAATCAATCTTGATCAATATTTTCACAATTTTACTAAAAGTGCAAGTGTTATTAAATTCCCTGATTTAAAAACATTTGGTTTATTGTTGATAGAAATAAAATTCTAAGTAGAAATAAAAAGAATACTGCTAAAAAAAGGTGAAAAAAAAAATTACCTGATGCTTACACAGGAGCTTAAGCACACACTGTGGGAGTCAAGTCAAATGTTATGTCTAAACGTATAACTTTAACCTTGCAAATGGGTGTAATCTTGGTACCTCACCACAGAATTACTGTAACTACATCATTTGGGGACATTATTTCATTTTGGGATCTTAGCATTCCCTAGAGTGTCTTCATTTTGGTTGTGCTGAGCAGCTTTGTGTCCACTTTGTGAACAAAGCATCATTAAGTTAATATGCAGTAGTTCCTTTACTGAAACACTACCATCTCATATGTGCTAACGCTCACAAAGAAAAGCAATTTGCATAAGTGGTACAATGGCATACTTATTTACTTATTTGAATATAAAGTATAGAAGCCATACAGGGAGCAGGGCCTGGATTAATTTCCTGGAGGAATACCATATTGTATGATGTCATGTTCTTACTTTTCCTTATGCACCTATTTTTCCTCTCTAACTCAGAGTACTGGGAACACTTTGCTGCAGAGCTCTGCAGAAGTGTTGGAGACTGAGTTAGGCTCTGTTACGGCCCTGGTGCAGTGGCATTCTCTTGGGAGAGGAGCAATGGGCATCAGAGGGAGAGGGCTCCTGCTCAGCAGGAGCAGGACAATGCACCTGGGTCCCTCCTTTCCTGTTACTCTGGGAATGGTGAGCACAAGCATACCCTTCTCACAAAGCTGTGCTTCAGAAAAGACTGAGTGCGACTTAGCTCTTTAGAAAATTGTTAAAAGCACCATCCCTAGGAGGACAGTCCAAGTCAATGGTTTGCAGCTGGATACCAACACCTCCCAGCAACCCTGCATGAGGCCCATCAGGTTTAAAAAACATCTCTGCTCTCAGCAGTTCTTACTCATGTCTTGGTCTTTGGATCTCATTTTGGATCTCATTTTGATCTTTTTATCGCTCCCTGGTGTTAACTAAGGAGTCTGACCTTTTAACTAAGAGTTTTGGCTCATTGCAGGGTGTTTTCAGATGCCTAAGGCTTTTGTTGAATCTAGTCTTCATAGAGGATTAACTGATATGAACAGGAGTGGAAAATGGCAGGGAAGAAGATCTGGATGTTTTTGATCAGTAAATATGCCATTGAGCCACCAACTTGAGATAAAAATATAAATGTGATTGTAAGAATGATATATTATATGTCTTTTCCAATAGGGAGAGAAGTATAGGAACATTAATACTTTTATACATTGTGTTTGATAATATTGCATTCAATGCTGGCTGCAGTTTTAATGTTCAAAAAAGCTTTAAGATGAAGCTTTGTTACTAAGTGAAAATCTCTCTGTGCATGCTTGTCTTTCATCCCAGGGATAAACAAAAAGGCTATTTTCTGCAGCTCCCTGAAGCAGAATTCAAATAGGTGGTCGGAAACCCTTATGTGTCTCTCTCTTTTGGGCAGTCCAGCAACACACTCATTCTTATTAAAATAGTTTAGATGTTCATTATAAGCTTGCAAATTATTCAGGAAGTATGTATGTATCTGACATAGAAAAAAAACAAAGAAGAACAATGAAGGTTCATCAGAACTTACCACAATGAAATTTAAACTAAACCAAGCTTTTAATCTTTTTTAGTTTTCAGAGTAAAAGAACACTTTTTCTAATATCAACCTAAGTTTTTGAGTACTTTTTAAAAAAGAAACAATATAGACACATTAGTTCAACTGATAGAATGAAACTGAGAACTACTAAATTAGAGAAAAGGGGATGGAATTAGTTTAATTAATCTACAAAGTTTTAATTAACCTCTCCAGTGGCCCAATTAAGGTTCAGGAGATATATCAGAAGATATCCTTAAAATAAAACCACAAATTACTTTAAATTGCACATCAGTTGATTCCACCAACTAATTAGTTTCATTCTTGGTTTAACAAGCTAAATTTGAAACACCAAATACATCGGGGAAGAAAGAATAATCAAAATATTGTGAAAGCAGCTTTGACTAGAAGAAAATATACACAAGTTCCTCCAGCTGGATAGAAGCACGTTGAAGACTATTAGGAAGAGAAGACTGTTAAGAACACACTTAAAAGAGAATAATAGTAAACACCACGACATTTGGAATTGAATGAGTGTGATACCTATTTCCAGGCTAAGTAGAAGTTGTTAATATTTTGTAGCTACTAGACATTTTTAAACTTTGATTTTTCAAAGAATAAGCCTACCTTCTAACAATATTTCTGAACTCTGGCCTTGCAACCAAATTCTCTTCAGTTTGCTGCTGCACACTGAAATAACTCCGATGGATTTTTTTTGGATATACTTTTGGGAAGGTGAACATTTCAAATCTCATGTGTGATGTAGCCTGATACGAATGCTTCCTAAAATTCCTTGATCTCTACCAGTTCTTTCTTGCTAAATGTTATGCTTGTAGCTTTTGGTAGTTAGATTTTTTGTGAAATTATTATATGAGGTTGGCAAATTGTCCTTTGGTATGCAGTAAATTGAAGCTCAGAAAGTAGAGGTTCAGCAAAACCTTCTGCATTACATGTTTATTTCAAAATGGGCTTCAGCTACAGGGAACTGTACTCATGGTCCCAACAGCCTATGCAGTTCCTACACAAAATCTACTGCATAAATAATATAGCCAGGCCAGCATACTTACAGTGGTATGCTTAGCTAAACTAAGATAAAAGGAAAAAACAATGGTTTGGGTCTGGATGCAAAATGTTCACAAGTCTTCTGGGTACTCAAAACTATTGAAAATCCTATTGCTACTATGTGCCTTATTTGGATCTAGGAGATTGACTTAAAGTTGTAGTTTTTACAATTAATTTGTAGAGTGGATTTCTTCATGCTAGAAAAGGGGTTATAAATAGTAAAGTTTCAGTAGCTGCAGGCCAAAGAAAGCAGGGATGAAGATAGAAGTAGGAAGAGGACCTATTCTGAGATTAATAATTTTGCACTACTTTTTTATGTTCTGGAAGTTTTGTTAATGTTAGATCTGATGAATTCTGTCTCAAAAGGACTGAGAAATGCAATTCCATTGGAAATTAAATATTTTATGAGGTCAGGAATATTTCAAAAGCATTTGTAACAAAATGAAATAATTTTTTGCTTGCTCCTTCAGAAGATATCGGGATGTTTGATAACACTTAAATAATTTGCATGGCAGTGATCACTTGTAACTATAGCTATCTAAAATTCATTTATCTATCTTACTAGTTCCCTAATATCCCTTAATAGACATTGGAGAAATGGAAGAAGAACATGAATAACCTCACTTCTCTGAGATATGTTTTTCAGAGTGACACAAATGGTTTCCTGCAAAAGCTGATCAATTTTTGACTCATGTAAAGGGAGCCTATGTAGCTGGATTTGATTATTTTTGTCATTTTTCTTTCCCCAGAAATATAAAGATTTCTTGGTTTACTTCTGACAAACTCTGTCCTGGCCAACTGTAAAAAATTCTCCATTTCTTTTAGGAAACACTGAACCTTTATAGTGCTATTAGTTTTAGGGAAATATAAATAGGGAAATGAGACCTTTGTGTGTTACTGATGTGATGGTCTCTGCGGTCACCCCCAGGCTAGGCTGGCCCTGACCAGCCCCCTGAGACGTCCCAGCCCTCCCGCCATGGCCCATGGGGGCTCTGTTTTGGCTCAACCCTGACCCCAGACATGTCCTAGCCCCATCTCGCGGCATTGGGGCCAGCCTGGACTCCCTTCATAGAGGAAATCCTAGAGGGATGCTCTTTCTAGCCTCCTCTGCTATCCTGTCTTCTGCTGCTGGATGGACCTTTGCCCTGGTTCATTACTTGCCGTGTCTGGGGCTGTTGACTAGTAGCTGCTAGCTCTGCCTGCCACGGTCAGCTCCCATGGGATGGAAACTGTCGGTGATGGCATGGCCGGCATCAGGGTTGCTCCCGGCTCCTGGCTCCCGGCTTCCCTGCACCAAGGGAGCAGCTGTCCCTTATGGTCCCCTGGTTGCAACCGGCCTGTGAATAAACTCTGGTGTCCACGATGGAGTCAGGAACTGAAAAAAACAAGGCACGTGAATGTAGACATGCAAAAGCAAAACAGAAATGTTGTTGGTCATGAAATATGAAAGCCTGCGTAGAGGCTAAGGGCTGAGCGAAGAGGCTGAAAGAAGCAGAGCAGGCTCAGCACTTGAAAAAAAGATCAGCAGTGTGCTCATTAATTGCTCCTTAACTCCTTCAATGCTGCAGCAAGTCCTTTCTGGTAGAGGTTGCAGAAGTTAGCTTTTAATAGTTAGCAGCTACGAGTTTTGTTTCATTTTGTGACAGCCTAACATCTGCTTGCCCTCAGTGAGCCACTACACAGTGTGCATGGTATTTTTAAGCACATCTGTGGGGTTGGAAGCTTCTGAGGGGAGTATAACTCTACCAGAGGCCACACAACAAAAAATACTGGAGTTATTATAATACTGGAGTATTATTATTATTATTATTAATATTAAAATACTGGAGTATAACTGTGAACAGTTAGCAGAAATCCATGCCACTGATTGGATTGCATAACTTCTCAAAATGTTAATATCTGTTTGGAAAAGATCATGGTGAAAATATTATCTGTCCAGGCAGCAGATGTGCAATCTTACACCTCCTACCTTTTAGTAATTTATCTCGTTTATCTGTCAGAAAATAAGAATAAAATTATAACTATCTGTGTTGTCTAGCGTAGAAAGGAAGAATAAGGGCAGTATAAAAAAAAAGATTTTGAACAGTCACTCAGATCTTTTTGTTATCTGATCTAACAGAACTAGAAAGCAGTTAGTTTCTGAAATAAATTATCATATATTAAGAAATTGTGAAATAGTTAAGACACAAATGCATTACATGAAAATTATAGGATGCATCATAAGAGACTCAAAGTGTGAAACAATCTTTCAGCTGATACATTTTAAGCTCTGCAAAGATAGTCTTGCATTTCGATTTGGACCCATGTAACCACCTTCACTGCAGGGTTAATTCGTGTTGCACTGGACTGTGGGTCGTATTGGCTGGCAGGAACTTGTGGGTTTTTTTCCTAGAGCTTTAAATCCAAATAGTATAAGTCTATTTTTATTTTTTATATATTCAGGATTTCATAATCCCTTATAATAAGTTCATAATTATATAGAATGTGTATACACTGTAAACGGATAATAAATATATATTTAGTGCATAACAGGTGGTAAAAATTTAATAGATTTTAACTGAATTTATTAAATAATATTATTAGATTAATGGGATGGCCCTGGGTATCTTTTTGAGAGAATGACATCATTAATCAATGCCTTGTTCTCCAAGATGCAGCAAGTGAATGTCAAACAGACAAATTTTTGGCAAATGGAGTTGGGTGAAGAAGGCAGTCATGCTGGAACTCAGCTATTCCATTTCAAATGTTTCTCTCTATGCTCCATGATGTGAGGGTTTAAAATCTGGACTCTGTCAAGAGACGCAGAAAAGTTTTTCACTTGTCAAAGACCTACCTGAAAGCTCCCTCTCACCTTGTACGACCAGGGAATAGATAGCACTAATGAAGCACCAGCATCACTCTAAAATAATATCATTATCTCTGAATTATACACTTTTCTTTTTACAACATAAAACACGTTTTAATTACAATACAAATTATATGGTAGAGCCATAAAGCAGTAAACAAAGAACTAATTTGTGTTCCTTCTGCACTTATAATTCGTTGACTAATTAGTTTCTCTCTCAGGTTCTGAGTGACTCTTATAAAGAAAAATCTCCTGAGGATACAAAGGTTAATTTTGAAGTGATTACAAATATTCAGCTAACATTATAATTAATAGTAATACTTAAAGCACAGCAGTCATCTCCGATCCTAATAAGGAACATTTGCTAATTAGCCAGACTATAGGCATTATTCAGGATATTTAACTTTTCACTATTCAATCAACTGAGCTCATGAAGCTGAATAATACCTCTTTAAACTGTGAAGCTGATAGAAAGGTTAAACCCCTTCAAATGCTTAAGCATCTAAACAAATACATCTTATACTTATGTGCTTAATTTTTGTCCTGACAGATCTTCAAACACTTTATGAAATACTGGCCAGATGATACTGTTACTGGATATAAATCTTCCATGGACTCACAAACACTTTAATGCTGTAAGTAAATAAAAATAAAATTAGTTCCAGACCTACATATTGCAAGGAATAATTTACCCCCCATAGAAATTTAATTTTTTAGTAGCAACAGAAATGATTACAAAGTGAAAGAAATTGTGATATTAAGTGTATTTTAATATAAAAAGTTATTCAGAGTTTTAAAACACAAAACATGATATCCTGTTAAAATGAGCTAGAGAAATAAAGAAATTTACTTATTTAATGTAACACACATGCACTGTATTGTAGCTAATGAAAAGTGCTATAAGAATTTCTGGTCAGGTTAGGATACATCATACCCTATTCAAATCTGAAGCAATTCTGTTGACCATGGACCAGACATGAAACAGAAAACGTGGTTGGTTCATTATGATATTCAAAAGTCCTGTGAATGAATACAGGTAACACTAAAGGTGAAGTCTGTTCTGAGACCTGCTAGTAATTCAGCCTCAAGTACCCAAAAGTCTTTGGCAAAAAAAAAGCATTGCAAATTGGGACTCTTGAAAAAGCAAAAGCTATACCACCTACATGTTGCTGGTCATTGCTAGTCCACATTCCTTGTTGAAGAACAAGGACTTGTGATGCAGCTGCTAACATTGAAGAACAAGGACTTGTGATGCAGCTGCTTGGACTTACAGACACATCACAGCAAATCAGACAGCAGATGCAGCCATAATTTGTAGGTACTTCCTAAACAATCTGTTCAGTGTGTGTTTCACAGAGAAATTGGTTTAATTTTTTCCCCCATCTTCATTAAAAATACTCAGTTATTTATATTTACTTGTCATCATTTCAATACAAAGTTCAAACTGGAACATTTTTATTTTCTTTTTTTATTATTTATTTTTTGTTGTTTGGAAAGAATCATAAAAGGAATGAGTGTCAAAGTTTGCTCACAATGGTCTTTTTTCCCTTTTCTTATGTCCTTGGCAGAATAAGAACTAGGCATGAAATGTGTGCATGCTTGACTAATATGAGTTTTATTGTAACCTTTGTGTGGAAAGGTCTTTTTCTGATTAAAAGCAAATCAATTTGAAAAGGTAATAATCTTTTTTAATGTCAAACAGAAATACAAAACTTGGAATATGTATATTTTGGTAACAGTTTAAAGTTCAACCAGAAACTGCAGTAGAAAGAAGGGTTACATAAAGCATAATTTCTTAAATTAATTTATGTGTGGGGTTTTTTTTTAAACTGATACAGTGTATCTATTTTGTTCTTGTTTTTAATAAGTGTTTTTTTAATCAGTCATAAATTCTTGATAAATGAGCAAAAATTTACATACCATGCAAGCAGAAGTTGAAACAACTATTTAGAGAAATAATGGTGTTTGTATGCTAATTATTTTGAATGTTGCATACATATGGAAGACATCTGCTGGAACCTGACCTTTTCTGTAAAACTTGTTTTATATTATACCTTTAAAACATACAACATTTTTGGTAATAGTAAAAAAAAAAAGAAAATATTCCAGTGGGAATTAATAGTTTGTCCCAGAATTGAGCTATATCATTAAATTATAATTACTGAAATATTTCTTTTATGTGTTTGGAATTGCAATGTTTGGTGTCTTTTTTCTTAAGTGTAGGAGCTGCTGTGGAGCATGGGAAATTGATATTTTTTAGTTTGTGTTTAGCTTTGAAATAACATAAGAAAGAACCTGGTATTTGACAGAAGATGAAATATCAGGTTCTACAATGAACTGCTGCTATGGGATAGAAAAAAATATTTTCTGTGCAGCAGGCCTTACTATGTCATCCCATTTTAGATAATTCATTAATATGAACATTTTTCTTTATACATAATGAAGGGTTTAGTCTAGAACATTTCTTAAATGTCACAGCTACAGGCATTAAGAGATTTGTTCTAACTTTTTAGGAGAAGGTAGAAACTTACCTGAGCAGTGTGGTAGGGCTAGGTGGGGAAAAATGGATCTAAAATTTAGGGAACTTTAAGCAGAAAAGTCCAAAACCACAATTATAAAGTCCTGATTTTTGCCTCTTACAGTTCTACAGCACAAAACATTTGGGGAGACCAGATGTCCAGCCAATACCTAATGTCTGGCTGTACCCCGAAAATCAACAAAGCAATAACTACTTCCATAGAGATCCTAACTCTCTGACTATGGTTGATGTTAATAAGATAGACAGTTGTGGTTCTATTATTATTTTTTTTTCCATCATAAGCAGTAGTAAAGACTCTATACAGAAACCAGGAGAAAACTATTCAATTCTCTTCAGATTGAGTGTGACTAAGCAGATTTTTTTTAATTACATTCTAATTTTTTTCTTTACTTCCTAATTACTTTAAATCTGGGTATATTATTTTATCCAGTCTGCTGTTGCCCTTTAAGTCCAGTTTTATTTTGCTTTTAATGGTTTGCAGCAATTGATTTATTGAGAACTACAGAAAAAAAGTAGGCCAAGTAGGTTATATTTTCCTGATGAGAAATATAGCTCAGAACTCTAAGGCCATGTGAGAAGATTAGAGACATTTTCAGAGCAGCAGGGAGGAAGGGTGGCAATTGTTTACCATGGGCTTTGAACAATGAGGGTAAAATACTCTGCTGCAAGTTGATATTGTATTTATTTGGCCAGACTGTTGTATATATTTATGGAGTGATGACATGTTGCAATAAAGTATTTGGAGCATCTAGACTAATTATGTCAATCAGAAAGTGAAAAATAAGCAAGATAACTTTTTCAAATTTTAACACAATGATATCAGCGAGTTGAAATGCCACACCAAAGCAATGAGAGTGTAGGTATTAGGCTGACAGTAACAGCAGCCATGACACACTAAGAGAGATTTAGAGAGTGGTTAAGACAGAAAATTAATTGTACCGGCAGACTTTGATTATTCTTATGCTGACTCTGTAACAAAAATGCATGATACAGACTCTACATTTTAGACGCTCTGAATGCTAACTTATTGGAAAAACTGGTAAGTTAGCAAGCAAAAGGAGACATGAATCTTGATTTACTTTGTTGTTGTGCACAGAACCTGCTTCTAGAATTGCTTCAAACAGCTGTTGGAGAATCACAGTTGTAATGCATCCAATTTAACATCCGTGTGGGAATGGAAAAGAACATAAACCCAAGGCAGCAAATTTAACATGAAAAAGGAGAATTACAAGAAAATGTATATATAAATTGTATAAAAATGTAAGTGAACAAGTTAAAGGGGGAGCTGAGAGGGGAAAAGATTCAGAGACAGCATAAAGTTTGTTTAAAATTCTACTTTATAGACATAGTGAAAATATAAAATAATCAATAGACTCTGTAAGGAACAAAAGTATTTACCAGGGTTAGCAGAGCAAACGAAACTGTTAGAAGGAAACAGGTTTTGCTTCTTTTGAAAAATGAAAGTCTTGTCGAAATGACAAGTAATTTAAAAGAGCTTAAATATTGACAGGCCAAAAAAATGTTTAATCTAACAAAAAAAATCTTAGTCTAAAAATATTTTGCCAAATCAAAACATATTTTGATCTGCATCTTAAAAAGCCAAAAAGTTAGTTTAAAAAAAAATTAAAATTATTTTAAATGATGGGAAAAATGTGTCCGTAAATTAAGATGCTGCTGCACTGCAGTCATTCTTTACAGAGAATGGATATCAAGGATAATATCAAATTAAGCTCATACAAGACATTTTAGAAAAAATCAATACAGTGATCGGTAGAAAATCACTAAGAGTGGATGACATGCTTCTAGAAAGCAAAAGAGAACCAATTATGAAAGTGCTGAACTACTGATGTTATGTACATCCTACTTTTTAAATCAACGTTAACAGAATTATTGTATATTCTTCTCTAAAAACACGAGGTCAAGACTCAGCTGTGCCCCAAAAATCTGATACAGTGTCAGGAATCGTTAGGAAAAGAATTAAGGGGAAAGAATAGTTCTGAAAACAGGTTTATAAAGCAATGATCCACTCAAATGTAGAATATTGAATGATGTGCTGGTCAATCCATTTCAAAATTGATTCAGTAGAAGTTGAAAAGTTAGATAATGGCTCTTACGCAAAGAGAGATCACATAGACTAGAACTGGAAAAATAGTGAACAGAGCTATGATTGAAATCATGAATGGTATACATAAAATGAGTAGGGAAAGCTGACAGAAAGGAAGAGTGTCTGCATTTGAGTAAATTGTCAGTTAGCTGGTTTAATGTAAGTGAAAGAAAATATTTTTCCTTTACATTGTAGAACTTCTTTTCATGGAATCATCCATAAGCCAAAACTACAAATGGACTACAGCAGGAATGACAAATTTTGTGTTTGGGGTATCACTCAGTGGCTCATAAGTCTAACAGAATCATAGACTCATAGAATAGTTAGAGTTGGAAGGGAGCTTAAAGACCACCTAGTTCCAGCCCCTCTGCAATGGGAAGGGACACTGCCTACTAGACCGGGTTGCTCAAAGCCCCATCCAGCCTGGCCTGGGAACCTTCCAGGGATGGAACATCCACAATTTCTCTTGGCAACCTGCTCCAGTGGCTCACCACCCTCTACTGTGAGGGTGGTGAGAATTGTGATAGTCCAGATTGAACCTCCAGTTCAGAATCCCAAACTTCTAATTGTGAGAAACTGCAAAGGAAGTGTTACTCTATTATTGTCCACATTTTTCATAGACTTCCTTTATGTTACAGTATTGTCAATGGGTGGAAACAGGGTGAAGTAGTGGGAATTTTGATCTGACAGGATCAGGGTTGTTACAGTCTTATGAAAACATGAAAATAGATCCAGAAACTTTTATCAAATGAAAAATAGAAAGTAGTTGGAGAAGTCTAGATGTTTCACTTCAAAATTTTCTGAATAGAACTTCCTATTTTTTATTATTTTATTGGGCTAATAAAATGATTACAAATAGCAAAGGCATAGGGCCACAAATACAAAATATTTTAATTTGGATTAAGAGCATTTTTATTTGACCATATAATTATGCCAATAGCTTGAAGTATGATTAACCTACAATTTAATATTTTTTTTTTTTAATTAATTGGGGAAAAAGTACTTTAAATTTTTTTTTTTATTTGACATATGTCTAGTAGTTTAGGAAAACAAGATATATTCTTCATTTCAAACCACTATTACTGAACTTTTTCTGGTGACATTTTATCAAAACTGTGAGTGCCTGAAAAAGGAAGAAGCCAGATGTGTTGTTAAAATCTGTATTCTACAGATGTGCTCTCCTCCTGAATTTGGCTCACCCTTGGTTTTGGAAAGTTTCCCATCTGCCTGTTTCTTATTTGGATTGTGAGCTGTACATTTATAAATTGTTTGTGTTCATGCAGATGAAAAGCTCTGTGTTTGCACAAGTACAGTTTCTATATTTGCTGTCACTTTTGACTTCCACCAGCTCAATCCGAAAATTATTTCTGTGTAAGGGAAAGCAGGTGAAAACGGTCATTATTTCTCTGTATGAAAGCAAGGAAGCATGGGATATTTGGCCATTGCTGAAAGACTGAAAGGGACATATAAATAAAACTCACTGGCAAACTTTTTTGTATTTACTGCCATGTCCTGATTGTCCTCTGCCCCTCTTTTGCTCATTTTCATGTCTTTTAGTCTGATGGTGGAATTGAGTTGATGTAATAAGAAAAAATTATCCTGTAAAAGCAACTACTTGTTGCAAGGTGCTAATTCCTAACACTACAGCAGCTTTCTGCCAGCTGGTGGGGAGGTGGGAATAGTACTCTGCTAATGTATTATGTGTTTGACTTTTAAGATCACTATCTTATGTTATGGTCTGAGGGTACAACAGGTTTCAGACAGCAGTGAAAACACCTTTTTCTCTTGCAAAATCAGGATAGGCTTACATAATGCCAGGTATTAAATTGTAATAATAACTTGTTAATAAGACAGTTCTCAATGGAATTATAGAAAGTAATAAGTATGGTAGGCAACTAGCCTTCCAGAGCCAGTCACTGTGTTTATTTTCCCTGCTTTTTTCCCTAGTTGACCAGAGGGATCAGTTTAAATGCGGGCTGCATTTCTGAGAAATCATCTCTGAAAATGGCTTCTGCAGAGATGGGCTGATTGTATAGGTTAGACTCAGCCAATTAGGAATACAAGAAATGCTTTGTCACTTGGCCCATTTGACACCTACAATGTACCAGCCTCACAGGTAAAATATAGTAAGAACACCAGCCTGAAAAAGTTGTTTTGCAATGCATGCAGAAGGAAAAAGGGAGGGAGGGAGGCAGGGAGAGACAGAGAGAAAGAAAGGGAGAGCACTTGTCTGTGTGAAGGCCAAGGTGTAAAAAGCTAAAGGCAATCTCTGTGGAAAAAAAGTAAAAATCAGAGAAAACATTAATGGTACTTCTTGGATAAAATTCAGGCTTGAACCAGGACTAGTTCTGAATACGTCTAGGATATACATAAAGCTGTTTGCACCTTAGTTGTAATCTTCTGCTGTGGAGAGAACTCCTATAGCATATGCTAATGCAGCATGCAATGTTTGCATTTTATTGTTCACTGGAAACCCCAAGACACTGACCAAAAAGTTACCCATGCTAAAATAACACGAGCCAAAAATACTTCACTTTTGTGGGTCTGCCCCAAAAATATTTTTGCCTATTTGTTTATATGCATTTGCAACTCCACTCTAGTATTCCAAACAATCATTATCTGCTCCTCCATCTATCCCAAAGTTTCATCTCTTCAGTTTTCCTTATTTTCTTTTTTTGTACTCTTACTTTCCTCTTTACAATACTGTCACTTGTTAAAGATACTTAATGATGTTGAAAGGAAGATACGTGATGTATTTTGTCTTTATAATGTTGGGAAGTTTTGATAGTAATTTTTCTTCTACGTTTCCTTCAATGCTTTCAGAATTTTTTTTTTAAGATTAAGTATTCTTTTAAGTAATTTAAGTAATATTTAAGTAATCATTAGGAACTGATCTGTGCATATATCTATAATCTATTCAGTTCTTAAGTTCTTCAGTTCTTAGTCATGATGAAGCATTTTGTACCTAGCCAAAGATTTAAAATATTTCATGTTGTAGAATTTTACAGCCTCCTTTATTTTTAGTTCCCCAGGTTTAGATAAAAAAATTTTCAAATTTAATATTTAACACTGGCTGGAAGCTTAAGCCCTCTCTGGGATCTTTTGCAGGGTGAAAGTGTTGTTCTTTGCATTATACTGCTTTTGACTGTTGCTGCAGGCAGTCCTTCCAAGTCATCACAGACGACAAAGAAAGGGCAGAACTTAGCCCAAACCATTGGTGTTGGACTGTTTGATTCCCAGCGCTGGTGGCAAATGGCTACAGTTGAGGTAGCTGCTTGACATCATAAAAATGGCAGCAGTAACCAGGAGCTATGAGACAGGTTACTGAAAGAGATGTACTATTGCTGTAGTTATTTTTATGTAATACATTTATAAGTGGGAAAAGTGGAATTGAATTAAAATTTGTGACTTCTGCAGCCTTGACAGAAAGTCCATTGCCTTGGTATTCGGAAATGCATTTTGGATCAAGAGAAGCAGGTTACAGCTTGTCAGCTTTTAGCCAGTTTATTTATAATTAAGTTTCAAAGCTATGTTTGTGATTGCAGGTTACATGACCATCAAATCTGGGACGGATCTCATGAATGTGGACAGCTGGGGAACACCTCTTGAAAACTTTAGATTGGCACTGCAATAAAGACATGATAATAGAGAATGCTATATTAGCTAAAGGTTTTCTATTACAACGAAAGCAATTGCATAAAAATGTGCTGTCACTCAATCATACCATGATAGCATATAGCATGAGGAGAAGCAGGCCATGTGGTAAATCAGTCCAGCCATTTGGGTTGGTAAGCACTGGGTGCATTTTTTGTTTTAGAATACAGTTTTGTGTATGCCTGGTTCTGTGTATTTGGTGCTAGCTGAGTAAATTATACAAACTTCAACTAATAAGTACATTTAAGATGCTCTGTTCTGAGTATTTTGTAGTAATTCAAATCTGAGGTGACCAATTTGAAGACAAGACTGTTGCTACTGAAATTTAAAAATAAATATGACAATGTCACAGCCAGAACGACATAACAAAGAATGTTATATCACCTTTCTCAGCAAGGGGCTAAATCCAGCTGTAAGTTGTGTACACCATGAAGCAATGACAAATGAACTTCCTCAGCCAGACATTGTGGCACTACCTGTATGTTCTACAGGTATTCTCTGTCTGTTTTACTTCAGACCACATTTGAACTGAGCTGCAGATTTTCTCCATACCCCAAACATGACTAGACACTAGTGGACATAATGAGTTACATCACCTGCATTGTGCAAACCCAGATATCCATAGCCTGTTGACAGTCCTGTCTCACAAAGTCTTACAGGAACTTTATAAGAATATTGCACAGAAGATATGTTTGAATCTCACAATGGAGAAGTTTTCATGGAGGGAAGCAGTTTCTTTTAACTATGCTTTAAAGTAATTTTTAAAGCAGTGGAAAATTCCCCTTGAAATGAACAACATACTAGAAAATTTTATTTTTACCTATGTGGATGCAAATTAAGAATTTACACTTCCTTTTAATTACAGTAAGGACTCGATTATTTTCAATCTGACCTGCACCTTATATAGGAAAATCATGTATAATTTCTAAGAGGTAATGGTGGTAAACAATGCAGTGGCTGCAGAATGAAACAATGGAAATGATTTAAAGTCAATGGCAATTCACTTAAAGCCATTCTTTAAAGGGACTGAAGCTAGCACATTCCTCTGCCTTTGCTATTGTAGGTGTCAACATTGTATCTAAATGGTTTACAATTAAGACACCAACAGCCTGAAACAGTATCGCTTATTCTTAAGAATATAGTTACACATTTTGTTTCTTTCTATTACAAGTTGTTACTGAGCCGCATCTGATACTTATTCTTCTAGATCAAACAGAAACAAGAACACACTTGTTCTGTAATAATTGTCCATATGTTTTTGCACAGTAATCTTTCCAGTCTTACTGGAAAGTCATGTCTATTTTAGTTCAATAGATATTTTAAGCATCAGCACTATTAAAGATAAAGGAGTTAAGTTACAACAAGAAGTACTCACTGTTCTTGGATAAAGCTATTTCAAATGGCTCTTTCTCTTCAAATCATCATTTCCTTATTTTTCCTGTTTGTGATATTCCTTTGTTATGCTTCTTTCTGAGATTTTAAACTCTGCAGACAGACTTCCATTTTATGTATGTGAACATA
This sequence comes from Calidris pugnax, assembly GCF_001431845.1. Lineage (NCBI taxonomy): Eukaryota > Metazoa > Chordata > Aves > Charadriiformes > Scolopacidae > Calidris > Calidris pugnax. The sequence continues at coordinate 24,177,114 of NW_015094506.1, forward strand.
TGGTAGGTGCCTCATGACCGTCACCTCTGACAAGGCCACTAGAATCCAGCACAATGTTAGTAACAGTTAGTACTAGTGATAGTAGTTAGCAGTAAATATATGCTGCATTCACCTTATGAATGGGAAAGGACAATGCTCTTCAGAAATCTCTTTGATATTTCATGCATAATATGGAACCCTGACTACTATCTGTATCAAACTAGATTTAAAATGTCAAGTTTCAGAAAACTTTAGGAATAAATTTAATTTACTTGGAAAACTTTCTTTGCCCTAGTTTGTAGTCTTCTTCTTGCCTTGTCTGTGGGACACAGTTTGGTAAAAAGGGAACATCTTGTTAAGACCTGTCAACATTTGGAACACAAGCATTAGCACCTGTTCACATCTTTTGCAAACATATTTGATATAATTATAATACCATATGTTACCAATGGTTGACAAAATATGATTAATACACAATACTAGCTCCAGTCTTCTCATGCCATTTAAGTGTTATACAGTATTTAGCAGTGTTTCCCTAGCCATTGACAAGACTTTTTTGGCTTCAGGGATGTATAAAAGTTGTAATAACAAATAAAGGAGGAGCATTGACTTACATGGATGTTTCGGTTAGGTCATTTAAAAAATTATTTTAGCTTTTACGTAACTGAGAGAGTATTTTCCTATTACTAGATACCTCACATACATGTATAGCATATATGCATGTTTCCCATACATGGTCCTGTTGGAGCATCAGAAGCTAGTTATAAGGGACTGCAAGCTATCTAACATACTATAGACTTTTATTTTCTCTCACCCAACTGTTTCTATAGTTGTTTGCCTGTGAAGTTTTTTCCAGTCTTATACTGCAGTGGCTTGTCCCTATTTAACTATAATCATGAGGACTAGAACCCACTGGAATCTTTGGTACCACACATTATAAAAGAGCTTCTAAGCAGTGTTTGAAATGAAAGTTGAGAAGTCTTGGCAGGAAACCCCTCCTGTAACCCATTAGCTGTTGTCTCCTTGGGAGAAAAAGTGATGATGTGTTGTGCTTGGAGAATTACCAACAAGGCATATTGATCCATTTTTTCTTATACCATAAAGGATGGTCTGAATCTGAGGCTGCTTATGAATAAATAGAACAAGAAGGCTAGGAACATATGGAAAAATTTGTGGAAAAGGAAGGTGTATCTGACTTCTGGGAATGCTCTGGTGAAAACTGGACATGTGTTTGGCCAAAATGTGATTCATTTGGAATTGACTTTTTTTGTGGACAAGCTGGATTTACGAAAGAATGTATAGGTTAAAGCAAATGGAGAGACAGTGTACAGAGTTTATCCTAACAGTTGAAGCCTTGGACACTACTTCAAGAAAAAAAAATATCTCAGTAGACAATTCTGTGGTGTTCTGTAACATTAAGAGTGTCTTCAAGGATACATATAATTTAGAGTTATGTTGAGGTCTGACAAGCAGCAACTATTTCAACTCTTCAGCATTTCTAATCATATGTCCAGATTAATATGAATGCTCTGAATGAGGACATGGAGCTGTAAATAAAATAAAAAACTCACCGGCTTTTATCTTGACATAAAATGAAAGTTTTCCTTGGAAGACTTTAATCTGACTGTCATCTTTTTTCATTCACAGCAGTGAGCTTGTAAAGAGCTCTGCCTCTGCAGTGAAATACTACTGTATAGAAAGAGGGTTATCAAAAAGCAATGTTTGTTTGTTTATTGAAATCCCCATCAACAGAATGTCAGTGCTTTTGAAAATGAAACATTTTCACTCTGAATTCTGTGTCTGAGCAAACGGTTTCTATTAGATTTGGAAACGATAACGTCTGCTGTAATAAGTCTTTGTCTGTGCATGTTTTTCACCCTAAGGATAGAGATCTCAAGCAAAATAAAAATAAAAAAAAAACCAAGCCAAAACTGCCTGACTACTGCTACCAAGTCTGTTTTAAGAAATTCTATCTTACAATATTCTCAAAGCTCCCCATCAAAACCAATTGAGACTACTTTTTGTCTATTGAAATATGCATTATTTATGCTAAGAGACATCCTTTAGAACACACTTTACATATTAACAATCACAAGTATATAAAGCCCAACTTCTGACAGTAGTCATTTCATTACAGCTATTAGTAAGTGGCCAAAATGTCTTGCTCTTTTTCAACTTTCTCTGTAAGTTCTATTTGAATGTCAACCCACGAACAGGGGAATGGATGTTAAGAACCATTTACACTGACAAAAACTGCTTATAGTCCAAAACACTGGACTGAGATTTCCAAACCTGACAAGACCAAAAACATGCAAACAAAAAGCTTGTTGGTATATGAAAAAAGTTTGATGAAAGTCTGCACAAAAGAAGACTTTTCCCCTTGGTTGAGGAAGACCAAGTTAAGGAACAGTAAAGTACACCGGATATCCGTAAGTCCATGGGGCCTGATGGGATGCACCCGTGAGTGCTGAGGGAGCTGCTCTCCATTGTCTTTGAAAGGTCCTGGAGAACAGCCGAAGTGCCCAAGGACTGGAGATAGGTCAGTGTCATCCCAGTCTTCAAAAAGGGCAAGAAGGAGGACCCAAGAAACTATAGGTCCATCAGCCTCACCTCCATCCCTGGAAAGGTGATGGAACACCTCATCCTGGGTGTCATGTCAAAGCATCTGGAGGTAAAAAAAGCTATCAGAAGTAGTCAACAAGGATTCACCAATGGGAAGTCACTTCTGACTAACCTGATAGCCTTCGACAATGGCATGACTGGATGGATAGTTGAAGGGAGAGCGGTGGATGTTGCCTACCTTACTTTAGCAAGACTTTTGACACAGTCTCCCTCAGCATCCTCATAGGTAAGCTTAGGAAGTGTGGATTAGATGAATGGACAGTGAGGTGGATTGAAAACTGGTTGAAAGACAAAGGTCAGAGAGTCATGATCAGTGGAACAGAATCTAGTTGGAGGTCCGTAACAAGTGGGGTCCCCCAGGGGTCAGTACTGGGTCCGGTCCTCTTCAATGTTTTCATCAATGAGCTGGATGAAGGCATGGAATGTACCTTCAGCAAGTTTGCTGATGACACAAAACTGGAAGGGGTGGCTGACACACCTGAAGACTGTGCCACCACACAGCGAGACCTGGGCAGGCTGGAGATCTGGGCAGAGAGGAATCTGATGAAATTCAGCAAGGCCAAGTGTAGGGTGGTGCACCTGGGAAGGAATAACCCCCTGCACCAGTACAGGTTGGGGGCTGACCTGTTGAAAAGCAGCTCTGAGGAAAAAGACCTGGGAGTCCTGGTGGACAACAGGATGACCATGAAACAGCAGTGTGCCCTTGTGGCCAAGAAGGCCAATGGCATCCTGGGGTGCATCAAGAAGAGCATGGCCAGCAGGTTGAGGTAGGTTATCCTGGTTTTCATCAATGAGCTGGATGAAGGCATGGAATGTACCTTCAGCAAGTTTGCTGATGACACAAAACTGGAAGGGGTGGCTGACACACCTGAAGACTGTGCCACCACACAGCGAGACCTGGGCAGGCTGGAGATCTGGGCAGAGAGGAATCTGATGAAATTCAGCAAGGCCAAGTGTAGGGTGGTGCACCTGGGAAGGAATAACCCCCTGCACCAGTACAGGTTGGGGGCTGACCTGTTGAAAAGCAGCTCTGAGGAAAAAGACCTGGGAGTCCTGGTGGACAACAGGATGACCATGAAACAGCAGTGTGCCCTTGTGGCCAAGAAGGCCAATGGCATCCTGGGGTGCATCAAGAAGAGCATGGCCAGCAGGTTGAGGTAGGTTATCCTGCCCCTCTACTCTGCCTTGGTGGGGCCCCATCTGGAGTACTATGTCCAATTCTAGGCTCCCCAGTTCAAGCAGGATAGGGAACTACTGGAGAGGGTACAGCAGAAGACCACAATGATGATTAAGGGCCTGGAGCATCTCTCCTATGAGGAGAGGCTGAGGGACTTGGGTCTTTTTTAGCCTAGAGAAAAGAAGGCTGAAGGGGGATCTTATCAACACTTACAAGTACTTAAAGGGTGGATGTCAAGAGGAAGGGGGCAGTCTTTTTTCAGTGGTGCCCAGTGACAGGAGGAAATGGGCACAAACTTGAACATAAAAAGTTCCATCTAAACATGAGGAGGAACTTCTTCACTTTGTGGCTGGCAGAGCACTGGAACCGGCTTCCCAGAGCGGTCGTAGAGTCTCCAGAGAAGGAGAGGGGTAGTAGAGTAGAGGGGTAGAATCACCTCCCTCGACCTGCTGGCCATGCTGCTTTTGGTGCAGTCCAGGATGTGGCAGGCTTTCTGGGCTGTGAGCGCATATTGCTGGCTTGTGTTTTACAAAGCTTGTTCATCTGAAACAAGAACTTTGAAAAACACTGGCTTTTCAGGTTTATGTTGATTCTTGAGAATTACTCTAGAATTTTGTACCTCTCACATCTTTCAAAGCTTCACCCAAATGAGTGGGTTAAGAGACTAAAGGCTAAGGGATTTGATAAAATAAGATTAAGCTCAGAAAACATATTTTTTCCCATCTCAAATTGGCAAGAAAAATAGTTTTGTTTTTCTTTCCTGTATGTGAATGCATTTATAGTATCATGTTTAGTTGGCAGCTTTCATTGTGCACCAGCTTGTTTTTGTCTTTGAAGTGGCTGAGTTCCTTGATATCTTGAATAATGAACCTACTGTCAGTCAACATAAACACAGTCATTTTTTTATTTGTCAAATCATGCAACTGTATGTCCACTTTCTGACATACTGTGGAAATTTCCCTACTCTTCAGTTTTTCATTGCCAGTTAATACTAGAATTACAGTGTAGCGTTCTTGATATTTCTCCAGTTTATCCAGAAAATGATTTTTTTTTACTTACTAAATATGAAACTGTTAATTTATGAGTTTTGTCTTTATCAAGAAGTTCATATATTGTGTTGTTTTTTTTTTCTCTAAGGATCACAGTGGTTTATAATTGTAAATCCTCTATAACTCTTGCAGCATTGATCTGAGTATTCACTTTCTGTAAAGCAAACTGAGGATTAATGTTGCCATAAAACCATCATAATCAACAAGAAATGAATTGGAAATTTGTCCGTTTGGTGGATATTAGAAAATGATATTATTCTTTTTTTTCCAGTTATGAATAGAAGTTGGAAAGTACTGGGAGAGGAAGGCAGAATACAATGTTCTCATAGTGTTTCTAGCTACCTATACCTGACTTCTCTCGTGATCGTATTCAGCCATTCTTTATAATGCCACTGCTCTTTCCAAAGTCTTGATGTGGCTATGAAGCTTTGTCTGCCAGTCCCTTCAACAAATTTTGGAATCAGTTTTTCTCACAGTCAGCCAGTGCCTATGTTGCTTCTGGGACCAAAGTGCAAATTCAAGGTCTCCACTGTCATCAGCTTCCACAGCCCACACTTCACTCCTAAAGGGTGCTCAGTGCAAGCTTGGTCTGCTGCAGAATGTCTTGTGGCTCCCTTCTTCGTGGGGAAGTTGCAGTCCCTCCCTTCCCTCCTTCTACTTCCCCAGGCCCTTTCAGACAAATTTGTGGCCTTAACCTGTCTCTAACCTGCTCCTGTCCTTTCTGCCACTCTCTCAGGACCCAGTCATGACCTTTTAGTCTTTACCTTGCCTGTTCAATAGGTATATTTGAACTCAGTCTATTTAAGGGTATGCATCTATAGATTAATTTGCTTATTCTAAAGGTTTTATGTGATAAAATCTCCTTTATGTTCTCTGTCTTCAGAACAATTCTGATCTATGTGCTCTGTCTCCATGTCTCTTCATGTTTTTCCTATGTTTTCCCCCAGCAGTGGACTATTCACTCTCTTTCTCTTAATGTCAGCTTTGCCATCTTCCCCTGCTGCAGTCTGCAAAAGTCACTGGCTATGCTCAGCTCAGTAGCATTTGATTGTATTACAAGCATCCTGATGTTTTACGTAAATAATGTAAGCAATGTGGTGTTGTAGAGCACAGGATTCATTTCAAAAGCCTTTTTCACTTCAAAAGCCTTTTAAACCTTTGCTGCAAAACCATAATTTCAACCAATTCTCCTTCTGTCACTTACATACACTCTTGGTTCTACTAGGAACTTCTTTCAAAAAATGCCTTACAGAGGGAAGGGAACAGCTTATCTAGCAAAGAAAAAAAAACCCACTCTAAACTAGTGCTATTATACTTAACTAAGGCACACAATTCCTAATTAACTTATAAAGGAGGATATAAGTATTAGTATTAGATATAAGTATATTTTATTGCAACTCTGGGGTCAGTATCCAGAGTTTCCATCCTAGGGTGCTCAGGTTTAAAGTATTTAATCCAAAACTCACGTCCACACTTTTTTGCCCCCCAGATCTCAACATCTATTGCTTGTTAATGCTGTGGTTTCAAGAAAAAGCCAAACCAACTGCCACCTTCCCTACCCCAGCCTTTTTCTCCTTCCATTCACGCCTTAATAAGGTTAATTTGCTGCAAGTTTACCCGTCTGTGCCGTTTGAAATGTGCCATGCATTTAACTACCAGCAGTGAGACTGCCTTTCCTACAGCTTACTGCAAAACTGTGCCTTTAGAGATGGCAGCCTCAGCTCCATGTATCAAGGACAAGAGGTTTATGTTACTATTTCAAGAGGTATCATTTGCAGGTGCTTAGAGGCTATGTTTTTTTTTTGGTCTACCACTTTATAAGTCAGTAGTCATAGTAGTCTAGTAAAATCTCAACCCTCTCAATCCATATATCTGTAGAGGTTTAAATGAAATGTGTGCAACTTGCTAAAATTTGGCAATAATGGACTTAATAGATGCACAAGAAAAAATGGTAGTGATCACTAAGAAAGGCTAGACAGAATATGTGTGTATGTCTTCCATCTTCTACCACAGTAATTAATAAGACCTGTGGCTGGTAAGAGGCAGATTTTTGTAATGGAGCCCCAGCCAGCCTCATCAATTTTTTGCACATTTTTTTGGTATGTATTCTCTACACTATTTTGCTGTATGCTTATTATTTCTGTTTGGAAAAGCCAGTGTACTTTCTACAGGTAACGTCTGTGAATGCACCAATGCACAAACTGGGGCAGTGTAGAGCCCTGGGCAGTGTATGTTCCACTTGAATGGCAGATGGACTTCATCCTGGTCCTGACATGTTCTTGTCTGCTCTCTGTTTGGTTTTGTTAGTGAATCCTTTTTCCTGGAATAGTTCAGACATAGGCCTGGAAAGAAAGGCCACTGCTTAAGGACAATCTTCACTTGTCCACCAAGGAAACTTTTACAAAACATTCATGAAAAGTTGAAAGCAGTACCACATTTAGCACTTCAGTCTTAAAAACAGGGCAATTTAATTAAATACAATTATGCCTGGAAGACATATATGCCTAGAAGTAGAACCTCCAACAGTATCTATTTTCTACACTTATGAAATATTGAATATTTGCTCCATAAATTCAAAGAGACTTGACAAAATGATAGCTTGAGTTGCAACACTCCTTTGCTGATCTGGTGGAACATTGCAGCTTGTAGAGGAAAAAAAAAAGAGTAGTGGATAGTTGAGTCAGTTATAAAAGTTGCAGATGCCATGAAAAGTCACAGAAGTTTCCTCTTTCTGCAGAAACAAGACATCTGCCCTGGAGAATGAACTCTGTTTATTCCTGGAATAATGCTGGGAGGCTTCTGAGTGAATTATTTTGGCTGCTGGTTTTGTTGCTGGAAAATCCAATTCTGGGTAGACCTGGAAGTAGTCTTGCATACACAGATATAATTGCACTCTTTTTACCATGATGCTTATTAAAAGCTCCAGATAACACGCTGTCAGGTTTCTAGATTCTGATGTCGCATAATAATGATACTAAAGGGTTTTAAAATGCTTCTTGTAACTTCATTTACAAGATCCTTCTGTCCTGCATTTCCTTGCTGCCTAAAACTGCAAGTTTCCACTCCATGGGCTAAAATCTGTTTACTATGATAATTAATTAATGATATTTGAACACCATGCTCCCAGAAACTACCTAAATTGGCCATAACTAAGAGTTGCTGAACCTGCCTCAAACTGGAATATCTCAGTTTACCACTCTATCTCTGTGTTTCTCACTTCCCATTTTCCCATTACGCTCATCTTTGGAAACAGAAAACTTTAATAGAATTGAAAATGCTAGAGAGAAGAGCTGCCCAGAATATGCAGGACATTACAGATGTTACTATTATCTTGTTATTTTGCAGTATGATTCTGTGATCTGCTTGATTTGTATAGTTAAGATGTTTGAGTTCTGATGATGATAACAGTAAATTTTCAAAGAGGGAGTTAAGATACCTCAGAAAAGTGAGTATCCTGGAGAAAAAAAGAAAAGAAAAAAAAAGAAAGCTGTGATCATCATGTTCCCCGGTGATTTTGTCAGCTGATAAGTTCACTTGGAAATTCAGCTGGATCACAATGGATTACTCTGCCTCAGAAAGTTGGCATTTTTTTTTTTACATCAGTATTTTCTGTGGTTCCAGTAGAGGTGTAACAGTACGAAATGGAAGATATATGGTAATAATTCAAATACACTTACGTGCTATAAAAGATCTGTTTATCTAGAACTATAAACATATATGTACTATAGCTTGCTGGTATTGAATGGTATTATGACGATCACTACATCCGGATACAAGCAGTATCTTTACCTGGGTGAGCATCTTCAGTGTTAGAGACTAAAATATGAAAAATAATTTCTGAAGAATCAATTTTAAATGGAAATGAAAACCACAGAATATTAAAGGACATGTTTACATCTCTTTATTCCTATTTTTATAACTTTAACAGGTGTTCACTTAAGTACTCTTTTGTCTGTGAAAAAACTTAAAATATTTGATTTTTATATCTTAATATATCTGTTGAAATGCAGATAAATATTTTTAAAGCCAAATGTGCTAATAAAATAAACTATGAAAAGAATAAAATCCCGGTGAGGTAAAATTTAAGTTCCACTAGAAAATGAACATGATGGAGTACTTCATGCTTCTCCCACTATGTGAATATGAATTGGGGTTGATGGATAACATCCAAAGTTGTTGTGTATCAACCCGAAATGGTATTCACATAGTAGGAGAGTTTTCTGAAAGAAATTTGCCATTGCGAAAAAAATCCCAAGAGCATTTAGGTTTGAAAAGTTAGAATTTTATTATTTGTGTGCTGCAATTTGAGAAATAATGAAGTGACTTGATAAAAGGAGGATAAAGGCAAATTGCAAAAAGCCTATAAACCTTGACCTTAAAGAGTGTCAAAACAACATTTCTGAAGCAGTCTGCAACTTATTGATAATTCTGCAGACAAAGTTAGATTGTTACAGTTAGAATGGTTTGGAAATTAAACTGATGTTTATTAAACATCTTCCTGTCAGGTTACAGCTACAAACCAGGCTGCTGATCTTCTGAACTGTACTGTTTCAGAAATATTTAAGTTTGCCTAGCATATTGTGGCACTCAATGGGTGGTTCGTTCAACCTTTTCTACTGTCAAAGCCACAGCTTTCATTTGATATTTGATTAGTAATTACTTGTTTGTCTACTTTTCAGTTCTGAAACTGTGAAAAGCACTGATAACTTCGATTAAATAAATTAATTCTGGTTTCTTTCCAAAGGAGCTGGCTTTTATTTTAAAGACCCGAGGGGAAATGGTTTGTTGTCATTTATTGTGAAAATACGAATGCTGCATTTGTGCTGCTCTTAGAAGGTTTTTATGAAGTCTGGCATGGCCCAGTATTAAATAGCAGCTGACTTGATGACTTTTTAAACTCCCATAGGCAGTTCTAAAGTTTTATTCCTCAGTATTTTCCTTTTGATCAAAACCAAGGAGAACAGTTTGACTTCTGAAAGACTGAAGATTGAAACTATTTTAAAATTCTGCCTTTTTCACTTGAAAATTATTGATTGATTGATAATAGGATCATATAGGAAAGAATAGGGGTTAGTCTTTTACTGATGTGCAGAATAACAATTGACGTAATAAGTTAAATAAAATTAGGTCTTACTGGTTTGGCATTGTAAATTGAATCTAATCAATGGAACTAGGAATTTGATTCAAGATTTTCTGTTAACCTCCTATATTAGTCCTTTAATCAGAAAACAATTTAGATGTTATTATTTATAGCTAAGCAATGAAATACTCTGGAGCTCTTTGAAGAGATTTTAGTTCATAATTTGTTTTAAAAAAAATAAATTACCTTTGTTCTGTGTGATTTAAAATGGGGAGATCTGAACAATCTCTTCTTAGGAATGTTCTTTAGTTGATGTCAGTATCAGTACTACAACTTCATTAAGTATGTATTATTTAAAAAATGTGATCCAGAAGAAGAAATATGAATGATGCTGAAAAAATGTATGTAAAAAGACCAGGCACAGAGTGGTCAGAAAGGATATAAAATGGATGTCTGTAACTTATAGGCCAGGACGCAAATAAATTTTTTTACTAATGCACTCTGAGTCTCAGTCTGTCAAAATATACAAGGCAGTTACATTTTATCATCTGCTAGTTGACTATTGTATTGATGGGCAAGTGCTCATTCTTCTCGGTTTATAGATCAGTAAATTTCCTAATATGATGTGACCTTATAAAACGTGTATCTATAGTGAAACAGTGCTTTGAGTACTGCCATAATGCTTTGTAGTCTCACAGAATTAGTACAGCTATTTAATGGGGTGCTACATGCAAGATAATGTGCCTTGTTTCTCTCACCTGGGAAAATAAGCTTATACACTGGTGTGGGGGATGCATGGTCTGGGTGTCTCTGTACGTGGTGCTCTGCACTGGGGACACTAATCTACAGAAACTTTTCAATCTTTCCATCTGAGAAATTAAACCCAAAACAAAGTTTCTCACTCAACCTGGCACCTGGAATCTATTAACCTACTGTGTATCCCCATAAAAATGTAAATTCTCTTCTTTTTCAGGGAATAATTTAGATCTAATCAGAGCAGGTTGCTTGAAGGCAACCTGTTAGGGAGTTGCCATAGTGAACTGAACAATCCAACACACCTAGCAACATAAAGAAATGGATACAGTTGGAAAACAAATCAATTGGAGAATGAATTTCCCAATATCTTTATATAAATATCTTTATATAAAATTGACTTCACATCCAAAGTTGTTTGCTGATTGTAGGCTGTACTGAAACAGGAATAAAATATTTGAGCTAAGCATGCTTACTACTTTGCTTACCTAATGAAATCTAGACTCCTGATGTTGAATGGTCTTTACCAGACCTCACACCAAGGGTAGCTTTCAGAAGAGAAATTTATTATAAGCTCTGCTGCTCCTCTTAGGAGTTATTTGCCTGTCAGAAAGCAGAGTAGCAGGATGAATTAACCCATGTTACTCACTAGAGCCTTACTAATAAAAATATTCCTTAGTTAAACATGCAATCTTTATCATTGATAAACTGTGCAAGAGAATACTCATCAACTGGAAAAACAGAGAAGCACACAAAGCCATTTCCCTGGCACTAGGAATTATTTATCAAACTAAAACATTAAGAAATATCTCCAATAAAAACATTTTTTTCCTGACACTGAAGTTTCCCTTTAATTAAGACTATGTTTTAAACCCCCTCTTCCCCAAGTCCCACTCACCGAGTAAATTAGCTCCAGCTGATCTTGACTGCTTCTGGTATGAGCCAGCTTGTTAAGGGTGTTCAGTGCTCCTATACTACATTTCAGCCTACCCTTAAGTGAGTCAGCAAAAGCTGTTTAGACTTTTCCCTGCAGGACTGACTCCCGTAAATGTTGTCAGTGTTTCAGTTGCTTGTGTTTTTCATCTCCAACAGCCAGTGGCCCAAGGTAACATCAGTTCACAAAAGAGCAGCTGGAAAAGTTCATTATGGAATAGAGGAAAGAACGAAAATAAAAACATAATTTTTAGCCATCTTTTCACTGACATCTTTCTACCATGATATTGATACATGGCCAATATCAGAGATCACCTCACAAATATTCCTGAAGCTCTAGCTTCTTGTATTCTTACCTCTCTACTGACAGTGATACTTCTTGTTCCCAAAGCTTACATTCACCTTTCTGCTCTCTCCACCCAAATTTTGAGTCTTGCCTCTCCTCCTTTCATCCTCTGACTGATGCCTGCCAAATCCTATACCTATGTTTGCAGAATGTAAGTTCATTGTTTTTCTTCACTTCGTTCTCTCTCCAGTCATGATTTTCAAGTCCTTCCATTGAGTCTTCCATGTCTCATAAAATCTGTATTCCCTATATAAGGCTTTCTATATCACCCTGCTTAAAATCTGTACTACTCTTTCTCTGTCTGGGGCATTGTTATATTCCTGCTATGCCACAAGCAATTTCCTACCACCTATTTTAGAAAAAACTTTTCTGAAAAAAACCCTCCATGTTTTTCCCAAATTCTTCTTATTTCATCACTTTTTATCAGTGATGCTGCAGTGGTTGCTGGCATTTCACAGAAACTGCTTGTTCCAAGAGTTAACAGCGCATGTCCTTCCAAACCGTGTAAAAGATCACATGTGCTCAGGTCCACATTCATCTTGCCTGTCATTAAACACACAACTGAGGGGCCTAAACTCTGATCAAAGCTGCCCCATGGACTCCATGTGAGGCAGCTGTGAAAGGAAAAAATGACCTTCCTTAGGATCTGATTTTCCATGTGAAGGTGTCTGGGCAGTAGGCATAAAGTGGTTTGTCACTTTGTTTGGGTGCCTAAAGTGAGATGGAATGAGCCTGGGTCTGGCTCTAACATACCAATGTGTGGTAAATAATTACATTATTGCACTGAGCTAATAAATTTATTCTGTTAAAATAGTCTCAATACAGTTCATTATGAACCTCATTACAAGGAAAAGGGAGAAAAATATTCTTCTAGAAAAGGATTAAATATAGAAATATAGTATTTGAAAAATTAGCAAGCCAGTATTTTTGAGGACGCATATTCCCAATTGTTTAAAGTAACAAGTGAAGTTAGAGTTTCCCACAGTGAAGTAAATACTATCTGAATTACCCATATGTCATGCTTGATTTTTTCCCCATTAAAATATGTGTGGAAATTTAGCTTACAGACATTCTAAATGTCACCTGGAAACAATAGCACTGTGAGTGAGACAGAGACAGAAAGGGCAGGTTAAGTACTTGGAGGAGGTAGCTAGAGGGTGAAGTCCTATCAAACAAACAAACAAAAAAATCAGAATAAATTAATTTTAAAGTTTTCTTTCAGTTTTTAAACAGTTTCCACTCTTTACCTAAGATATATTATTGCTACTAAGCAAGTTCAACAGCTCTGATAATAGCACACTGACAGATATCAACATTCTCTTCAGCTACAAATGCTTTTCAACTTTTCCCAGAGATGTCTGAGGGAATGATTTGGGATTGAAATGAATCATGAGACCATAGAATACTGAGGGGAGAGTGGGAGTATATTTGTGTATAGCATCATTTATTGGTTGCAACCCTCTGTTTACAAGTTCAGGGTTCTGTACTATGCTTCCAACCTGCTTTTACTTCTCAGTTGCCTTCTTTCTGACTTTGCTGTTTGCTAAGGAATACCCTGGAGAAGGAACGAATGTTTGTTTTTCATTTATACTAGGTAGGGACTCTCAGTCTCAACTTTCATCTTGAACTGGCTTGAAGTAGTGGAAGACACCAACAGGCTTTACAGGACTTATAGTGTCAAGTTCTGCTACGTCCACAGAATATTTAGGGGCTTGAGTGATCTTTAAAGTTTCAGAAAAAAAATCTTTCATTTTTCAACTAGAAACATGATCATCTAGTTCAGGTCTTGTTTAGCTATCACAATTTTAAAGAGGAAAAATGGATGTTTTTCCTGCCTTCTGCTTTTTAGTTGCACTTGGTGCTATATATTATTTGAATGATATAGTATAAAATGCGGTTATGTTGGTTGTATTGCAGGACTGATACTATGTTGGCCTTGAAATTTGTTTGCGCAGATTGATCAAAAGTGAATGTCACACAATCATGGGTCAGTCACAGCCAGAGATGTCTTATAAAGATTTTTTAAGCCTCTTAGGTTGATGAGAACTTTACATTTCACTCTCACAAGTTGACCTGTTACACGGATCTTTCTGATATCACGGTTGGATTGCTGCAGTGCGCTTGATTGTGTGCTGCCAAAAAGGTTCATCCATCACCTGCAGCTAGAGCAGATTGCAGCAGAGTGTTTGCAGGTGTGGAACGGGAGATTCTGCTTCTATTCTGCTTTGCTCTGTGAACCGAGTACCTTGAGTTTAGTTTCTTTTGTTTTGGCATAGTGTCTACCGTCAAAATCTTCTCTGAAAAAGCCTAAGGCTTCCAAAGTTTCCCTAGCTGTAGAAACTGGTAAAGGCAGTTCTGCTGGTGAATCCACATAAGTCATAGCTCTCCATGGGAGCTTTGTGGCTCCCTTAGCTCAGTCTATCTGCAAACACTGCATGAGCACCTGGTTTGAATCCTTCCTAAACCTCCCTTCAGCAGGAACTAAATTATATCTGTCCCTCGACCAGCCTTTTTGCAGGCTTTTGTTTGCAATATGTCTTGACTTCTTATCTCTTATTATCACAGTGATTACTTCTTTTAATAGGCTTGAGAAATGTTTTTGGAGGGCTGTCACAGGGAAAAGGCTGCTCAGTTCATATAGTTTAAAACAAGTAAGGAGAGAAGTGATGTATTGATTTGTTAATGACACATAAGCAACAAGAAATCAACAAGCTATAATGCAGGCCCAATATCAGCAATACAACAGATAAACCACGATACTAGGCATTTACAAAATGTTAATAAGCACATTTGTAAATACCTTCTATAATGAATCCCCAAAAGCCTAATGCTCTCCAGCATGTATACACCATGGCACTGTATCCCTTGCCCCAGGCCCTGCAGGTTACCAGCACCCTTCACACTTCAGGGAGTGCAGACTCCCACAGCTGACACTCCTCCTCCTTGGGGAGATGTGGGTTCTCCAGCTCTGTGCCTGTCCACATCACCCACAAACTATCCACGCACCGACTAGAGAGTACCCCATCAGTTGTGTAGGCAAAAAAGCGTGGGTCGCTTTGTGGTGCATCCTGCACTGTCACTCTGCTAACTGGATGCAGGCTACTCATGGTGTCCAATGGCGTCCAAAATACTACTCTTATGTTAAGTAATGATTTTAATTTAAACCCCTTGATATCTGATTAAGTTTCTCACTCTGAGGGACTCTGCTACGTGAGCCTCAAGTCTCTGAGCAGCATTACTGTGAACCACAGTCTTCAGAGCCCTCAGTAACCAATCTCCTTTCTATTATTATTGGGTAATCATTTTTACAAATAATGTTACCAATTTAAACCAGAAATTCCTGAAAGGACAGCCTTTAACAGTCTCAGTTGAAAAGGTCCTGTGTGTTCATGTTCCACTGCAAACTGAAAACTTCATTGTAAAAAAATGAAAACTTCATTGTAAAGCAAAACATACATATTGCCTTTATTTCTGATTAACAGAACACAATTAGTTTGGGAAATTCTAATCTGACCAAGACTTTCTACAAGCAAAACAAGCTATGCTTTCTGGCAGTGTAAATGGGCATTGCTGTGTTTTCTTTTGGAACTGGTTATTTATATCAATTGGAAACAATTATATCGATTTAGTTAAATCATATCCTAGATACAGAAATCCAAATAATATTTAATTCATTAAGTTAAAAACTTGAAAAAAATTTCTTGAGGTTTGTGGGCCAAATCCATCTCTGTTTTGTGAGGAATACACCTACAGCTGGCCATGTACAGAAAGTAATCATCATTTACATATTAAACCATACGTGTAAGTTTACAGTGAAGTGATGGTGCAACAAGTATGACAAGTAACATAAGAGGTATTATGAATATTGTATGGTAGTATTTTCTAGTACTGAGAATTATCTTTCTACTTATATTTCTTGTACGTACACTCCTACTTCATCTCAGTGTGCAAACCAGATTCTAGTTATTCTCATGTTAGATTGAGATGAAGTTTGCAGTTACTTAACACTTGCACTGGTATTTGAACAACTTACACTCGATATAATTTTTTAAAATGTAAAATAAAGGTGTTCTTTACCCCTAAATTTAGATTCATGAGGGAAGTCTGTGAGATCTTCACTGGTTCATGGGCACTGTGGACCAGGTTTAGAAGTGTTATAAATTAATTTATCACTCAGTCATGTGGATATAAACTGATATAGCCTAAATACGCTAGGAGACAACTGATGTGCAGAATTTAAACAGAAAAAAGAATCAGCAAGTGGGTGAAAAATAGGATTTGAGGAATCAAGATATATTCTTATATATATGAATATATATATTAAGATAGATTCATATATATATGATTCTTCTCCCCTCTTACCTCATCATAACTGTTATATACTTTGTATGTCCTGACCTTGATCTTCCTAAGAAAGCCAAGTGAATTAAAACGAACTCATCATTTGCTAGGAGACAAATATTGGGGAGACTCTGTGTTTGAAACAGATCAGAGAGAGACCTTGTGCTAAATTTAGATGAGCTAAGGTTAAACAGTATTGATCAAACATTATGGCTTGAGAGAGTGATTCTGAAAAGCTTTCATATAATTAGTATTATATAAACTCAGTAGAAAGGACTGTTAAGAATGAAGGTATCAGAAGTAATGCTAACAGCCTTTGCAAATGCTATGCAGATCTTTGATTTGCCTTTGCATGACTTTGCCCATCTCTGCAGAAGGGTTCTCTAGTGTTGAGAAGAATATTATGGCATCCTTGTAAATTCTAAAACTGTTCTGAAAAAATACTTGGAAATAATCCTTGTCCGTAAGGCACCATCTCCACATGGTGTTACAAAAATAATCAATAATAACAAGACAGATGTGTAAAATCAGATTCAGAAATTAGAGGAAAATTTTAAGATAGAATAACAAAAAATAATTGCTAAATTAGGGTATAAAAATGTCTGTATGGTATTTCTGTTAATCTGTGTTATTTGAGGAACATAAAACATGACTAACTACACCAGCAGGTGTGGTGTAGGTGTAGTGCAATTATACATTGACATTTTTGCTGAAGCTTATAAAGTATTATTTTGTACTGGCTACCAATCTAGATATAGACCTGATTAAAAATAATTAAAGGATAAGTTCTCTATTGAAAAATGCTTTTTCTCCGCAATTCAAATACTTAGCAGGAATGGATTGATTCCAAAGATAGTTTGGACAAACAAATGACTTTAATCCAAAAAGGAATATTGTATTTGTTTTAAGATTTTTAGTTTTGATTTATGCTAGTGTTCTTTGTTTCAGTAACAGAAGTTTCTAAATATATTACTAATTGTCTATTATATATGTTTACTATTTGATTTAGTTTAACAATTTATATCCAAGTAATATTCTGAATACCATTAATTTTGTTGGACAGATTTAATGATTTTTCACAAGCAAACATCTTTGATCATTGCTAGCTTAGAACTGTTCCTCATATTCTGTGTTAACATAGGCTCACATTAACAACACAAGTTTCTATATTTCAGTCATTTTGTTAATCTCACTACAATAGGTTACTCCTGATTTCATATTTTGTCCAATCTAGTTTCTAATGTTTCTTTCTAGAAGCTTTTTGTGCTGGGGTGAGAAGAAGACAATTCTACTTTCAAAGTATCTTACTGATAGGAGGCTTATCTTGATAATGTAGATATTTACTTCTTGAATAGTTGCTGCCTGGGTCAAATGTATTTGCACCAACATCTCATCTGTCCCATTCAAATGCCTTCTGGCTGTTACATAAAAAGATATAACACCTTATGTTGTCTTCTTTTGCAAAGCAACACCAGAACAGATTTTCCTAGCTAAAACTAACTTCCTAACTAAAACATCCTAACAACTTTTCCTAACTATTTTCCTATAACTAAAGGCATTTATAGTGGAATTTAAGGAAACACTTTCAGAGTTGTTGCAAAGGACCATAAATCGGTACCAAAAAAACCTTTAACAGGAGCCCAACAGGGCAGATTCTGATCTTCTGTAATATATAGTGTTGAAAATGTTGAGTAATTCCATAAAGGGATGGAACATGTTTATTTGCTCTTAAGCAACCGACAGTAAAATATAATTTCAAAATGAATTCTTGGAAACAGAGGAATGTAGAAAAAATTTCACCCCCATTTGAATATTTCCAAGTGATCAGGAGAAGGTGGACTGTCTTCAAAAGGTGTAATAGTTGTAAGTTCCAAAGAGATTAATGCATAATATGAAAAGACAGTCCTGTCTGCTTCAGAATAATGACTTACTGTGTTTCTTTTCATTTCTTCTGGGTTGCCAAACACAAAAGAAGTGTTGATTTGAAGAATATAAAAACGAAACATCTTCAAAATATCCCCAAATCAAAAATGAAAACTTTTTCTCCCAAATATTAATCTATGTCTAGATTCTGCAGGTCTTGACCTTACGTGCTATGTCATAGAAATCATTTTACAGATACGAACTGAAAGATAACTTTAAGTAAATGATCACAGGATGTTAGCTGTGGTAATTATGCAGTACAGCTTATCATGGATCTAGATATAATCCATATAATCAAGTGTTCTTTAAAACAAAGAATGATAATAAATATGAATTAAATGAATAAGGAATTCTCCATATTAATTTCATTTTCTATGTTCAGTTATTAAAGTAATCAACAACCAAACACCCCCTCCCCCCCAGGCACCTGGATGGGTGTCAGAGGCTGGAGAAGGGGCTGCACACAGCCCAGAGAAGCTGTTGGTACCTGCAGCTATCTATCCTTTATTCCTTCAAAAGCCTCTCCCCTGCTTTCCTTTTCAGATCGCTGCTGTTGTCTCCATTTTTCCCTCTTTACTCATTACTCTTTCCCATTAAAGCTCGCCAGCACTGCTGCCCCACACCCTTCGTGTGCCAGGGGCTGCTGCAGCTCCCCGGGGCCCCCCCCCCCCCCCCCCCCCCCCCCCCCCCCCGAACCACTCAGTAAGACATGCTGCACGTGAATACTTTATTTCAAGAAATCTTCCACACTGGTAAGTTTTTTTTCCTATGTGTCAAAGAAATAAAAATTAACTCTTGACTAAGAAAGAATGTCATTTCTCAGCAGTTGTTTCGGAAATGATTGAGAACTATATGTGACCCTGTAATAACAAAAAACATTTCGAACAAGAAAGCATCTTCTTTTCTTTTACATGAAATGAAAGAAAGCACATAAAGGTGACAGCTACAGAACCAGCTTTGTCAAAGGGCTACAGAATATTTCCAGTGTGAATAATGGTTCTCTTGATGGGATTGAGACCCTTTCTGGCTCCTATGCTTGCGCAGCAGCTGCAGTTATGTGATGCAGACACAGTTTAACAACTAATATGAGTACTAATGGCAACGTCAGTATAGAACAAGACTACTAACACTGTTTAAATTGGTGATAACTGGATTATTAGTTATGTAATGCACCTTGCTGTCATGGCTAGAGTTACTGATAACTGCCTTTAGGGTAAATTTGGTCATGTGTAAACTATTTAGTGGTCACTACTAAAGTAACTTACTTCCATAGAAGAGAAGCGATGAGACACTGTCGTAGTGTGGATTGGTATAGATTTTTAAGCCAGCCCAGTGTGGTGCAAGAGCGCAGCTGAACAACCCTGGGTGGGTTGCTCCCTTTTTTCCTTTGCTGGAGGGACCACTTTCTGAAAATGATCTCAGTGGAGTTTCAAATAGTAGCTGTGGGGGTTGTGAATTCACCACAGTCATTGATTTTATTGTGGGTGATTTTGTATGCAGAAATAACCTTTATATTAGTAATGCTGGTGGCTACCTGAATGACAGCAGAGTTGAGAGTGCAGTGAGGAGGGAAGGTGGAACGTGAAAGAGTCTGTATCACAGAAAACATCGTATTTTGGTTGGGATGCTTTAGTATCTATAAGGTAGTTTTACTTTGCAACCCGTAAGTAGGTTCTGGTACATGAGATGATTCAAATATGAGACAGCAGTAGAACAGAGATGGGAACAGAGATCTCTCTGTGCAAGAACTTCCATAAAATCTTACTCCAGACAAAAGGCTTATTATCAAGGTTTTCCAGAAACTTTTCAGATCCTGGCTACCATGTGGGAATCACATGACATGCAACGAGTATTATATGTTGACGTGATCACAGACCCATAGCATCATCTGCAACAGCAGCTGGATGTACTAGTGAAATTTTGTGCTGTGTCATGCTGTGCCAGAAGTAGTTTGATCTGGGACAAGATGATGTTACCGGAGCATGGCTGTCAATATCTCGATAGCATACCTAATTGATAAAAATGGAAGGAAAGAATGGAAGGAAAAACAAAACTATAGTTGTGGGTTGGTGTTTCTGTATTGTTCTGTTAATACCTAAATAATGAACAAAGGTAAAACATACAAATAGAGCTGTTTTGGATAATGACACATACCTATTGGACATAGAGTGAAACAGTGCAAGGGCCTGGACTGATGGAAGGCATGGATCAGGGAGATACTATAAGTGGATTCAACGCAGCCAGATGGTCAAAGATGAGTCTTCTGGAGCGAGTGAGGTGGTACACTTTGGCCAAAGGGTCAATGCAGTGTAGACCTGTACAAAATTATCAAACAGGGTCAAAACAAAATCACAGAATCGCCTAGGTTGGAAGGAACCTTTAGGATCATCTAGTCCAACCATGAAAAGAAAGAAAAAAAACAACCAAAAAACCCACCAACACTAAACCATATTCCTGAGCACCATGTCAACTCGTCTTTTGAATATCTCCAGGGATGGTGCCTCACCCACTTCCCTGGACAGCCCATTCCAACGTTTGATAACCCTTTCTGTGTAAAAATTTTTCCTAACATCCATCCAGAACTTCCCCTGGTGCAATCTGGGGCCATTTCCTCTTGTCCTATCACCTGTAACTTGGGAGAAGAGACCTATCCCCACCTCTCTACAACCTCCTTTCAGGTAGTTGTAGAGAGTGATAAGGTCTCCCCTCAGCCTCCTCTTCTCTAGACTGAACAACCCCAGCTCCCTCAGCCTCTCCTCATAAGACTTACTCTCCAGACCCCTCACCAGCTTCATTGCCCTTCTCTGGACCTGCTCCAGCATCTCAATGTCTTTTTTGTGGGGCCAAAGTTGGACACAGTACTCGAGGTGAGTCCTCACCAGTGCCGAGTACAGGGGGATGATCACCTCTTGGGACCTACTCACCATGCTGTTCCTGATACAGGTCAGGATGCTGTTGGCCTTCTTGGCCACCCGGGCACACTGCTGGCTCATGTTCAGCCTCCTGTCGACCAACACCCCCAGGTCCTTTTCTGCCAGCCAGCTCTCCAGCCAGTTTGCCCCAAGCCTGTAGCGCTGCCTGGGGTTGTTGTGACCCAAGTGCAGGACCCTGCACTTGGCCTTGTTGAACCTCATAACATGGGCCTTAGCCCATGGATCCAGCCTGTCCAGATCCCTCTGCAAAGCCTTTCTACCTTCCAGCAGGTCAACACTCTCACCCAACTTGGTGTCATCTGCAAATTTACTGAGGGTGTGATCCCCTCGATCCCCTTGTCCAGATCATTGATAAAGATGTTAAAGAGAATCGGCCCCAGTACCAAGCCCTGTGGGACACCATTCATGATGGGCTGCTAACTGGATTTCATCACCACTCTCTGGGCCCGGCCCTTCAGCCAGTTTTAACCCAGTGGAGAGTGAACTCACCAAAAATATAACACACTTATTTTTGTTGAATAGTTGGCACACTATTTCAAAAATCTTCTTGTCTAATAATTAATGATTCTATTTAATGAAAAAAAAAACATTAAAAATTAAAGCATTCTCTTCTCCAGTAGTCATTTCTTCTGTCTGTGCTCTCATAGTGTTTACTGTTTTAAAAACTGACAGTTCAAATCTAGCACAAACCCAAGTGGCACTAACAAGCAAATTGTTTCCATTTCTGAAACCTATTGTAGTAATTGCTACTGACTCCAGAGACATTCCCTAGGCAAGAGCAGTAATGATAATTTGGTAACTTTCTTTTAAGTAGACTTCGTTTACAACAGCTAGGAGATATTTCTGCCTTCAGGGCTGAGGAGAGGTTTATGGACTGCAGTAATAGCTTCTCACTTTTAATTTTTCAAAAGAGGTTGCTTTAGCAGTGAGCAAACAGCCCTACGTTTTCCAAATGTTATTTCTTAACTTGAATATATATATTTTTTTCAGTCCTGATCCTTTATGAGGCTCCCAAAAATACACATGACAAAACCCTTGTCAAAATTTCCAGAGACAATTAATTAAGTGTCATATTAGATAATCAACAGGGACAGCTTTATTTCTCTCAGGACAGCGGTGCTTGATGACAACTCGTTACTTTATTATTCACTGCCTAGACTGCAGCATCAAACAGTCATATTTGGGGAGCAAGAACAAGCTCTAAAAAGCAATGTAGTGCAAAAGACAGTCCCTGCATTAAATAGTTTATAATTCAATGCTACTACAGTAAACAGTTAACTGATTCTTTTACTCGTCTTTTCTGTTTCAAGAACTCAAACATTTGTAACAGATTGGACTTCTTAACTTTAGGTTAGCATTAAAACAAAAAATTGATTGAATTTACAAAGGATCTTAACATAAGGGGCAAATCTGTTCGTAAGTGTTCGTGAAGAAAATGTGAATTTGGAATCTGGCTTTTAATTTATACCTAAATCTGGCTTATAATTTATACCTAAATTAAAGTTAAAAGAAAAAAAAAGCATATTAGAATTACACAATATATTATATGTTCATATGTTTTTTGGAAATCTGAGCATGGATGATCTTTTCCTTCCACAGGAGTCTTCATTGACACAGCAGCTGAAATGCTTGCAGTGGTCAGTTACCCACCCTTGCTGCAGTGCTGAAAGATTACTTAAAACCAGAAACAAATAAATGTGTCAAACCTTTTTTTAATGACATCTAAGACCTTAAACTCTTTTTTCTTATACCCATGTGCTAATATAGCAAATAAGAAATATTTTATAAATAGTGTAAATTAATAAGAAGTAAAACTAAAGAAAAAATGAGAACGTAATATAAAATCTAGTATAGAATGTGATCTGTTTGTTTTATCAAAACAGTATGAATTTTGACACTGATTTATAAAAACCAATCCATGTGTTGACAGTCTACAGTGTAAGAATTAATAAAAACAGTGCAGACTGAAATCTAAGTAAACAAGTAAAAGAGAAGTATAGGCGGCTCATAAATGGATGAAATGTTTAACTGATTAATTTCTACATGTCATTTGCTCATTTATTCTTTTCTCATGATGCATATAAAGCAGAGATCACTTTCCAGTCTTTTGCATTTACTTGTGTTCTATACTTAAATAAATAAACCGCATGGATTCTCAGTTCAGTAGATATTCTGCAAGAATATTTTGGGCATCCCGGTGTTTTCTGCTAGCAGTACTGATTCTTTCTTGAAATCAGAACAAGTGTAGCAGGGATGCCTACCTCCTGCAGACCTTTATGTAAAACACATTCTGGAAAAATAATCTTTTCAAGGAAAGTACATAAAAATTGGCATTTGAACCCTGCAGCAACAAAGGGCACGGACTCCGCCAAGTGGTGAAACGAAGACAAAGACCTTTAATGTTTCATTTTTACAGCATATATAGTTTCTATCCTTTGATCACAAGCCATGCTCTCTACAGAGATAGGTTGTGGGTGAATGTCCACGCGCCATTGTGAGCAATACAACTGTCTACATACAAGTGTTCATGCGCCCAGGCCAATTAGTCATTATTATTTGTTTTGGCATATTGTTATTTTGTTAGCTTGCTATCTATTTCACGTTGCCTTCGCATTACCATATAAGGACATTGTTTACTGTTCTCAAGGCTTCCCATCAATGCAAGAACACCTGCCAAGCTCTCCCTCAGCAGCGCGTCTCCACAATTCCTCACTCCCCACAGAACCCCAGTATTTCTCAGATTATTTTGTCTTTATTACATTCTTGTTAGTTTAGTACATCAAGGGCATAGGGACTGGAATGGGGACTGAAGAAGTTATTAATGCCAAGAAATCTATCAATCCATTTCTCAACAAAAGTTTGCTCCTCATTGTCAATTAGGACTTAGAGGTAATTGAAGGCAAACTTTGAGCTTTTTGGTTACATAATACCTAGCACTTCCAGAACAACTCAGAAAGATTTAGAAAATTCTTTTAATATACAAATATTACAAAATATTATTTTAATTCTAGAGAGGACCTTTATTAAAACTATGTCCATCTCCTCTTTTTTAACTAAAGAGAGAGGGATGTAATGCAGAATTTTTGAAAGAGATCACAGATAAATTTGTGCTACCATAAACTTACCAGAAACAAGTGCATTGTTTTAATCCCTTTACCGACTGTCATGGTTTCAGTTGGGATAGAGTTAGCTTTCTTACTAGCAGCTGGGATAGTGCTATGTTTTGGACGTGGGATGGGAGTGATATTGATAGCGCAATGATGTTTTTGGTTGTTGCTAAGCAGTTAAGGCCTTTTCTGCTCCTCATGCCACCCTACCAGCAAGCAGGCTGGGAATGCACAAGAAGTTGAGAGTAGACACAGATGGGACTGCTGATCCCAACTGACCACAGGGCTATTCCATACTATGTGACATCATGCTCAGTATATAAAGCTGGAGGAAGAAGAAGGAAGGGGGGGACATTCAGAGTGATGGTCTTTGTCTTCCCAAGTAACTGTTATGCATGATGGAACCCTGCTTTCCTGGAGATGGCTGAACACTTGCCTGCTGGTGGGAAGCAGTGAATGAATTCCTTGTTTTGCTTTGCTTGCATGCACGACTTTTGATTTACCGATGAAACTGTCTTTATTTCAACCCATGAGTTTTTTCTCACTTTTACCTTTCCAGTTTTCTTCCCCATCCCACCATGGGGAGGGATGAGTCAGTGGCTGCATGGTGCTTTGTTGCTGGCCGGGGTTAAACCACGACACTGCCTATCTATCTTTTTTTTTCAACCACACTCTTTAATTCTCCCTTCTCATTTTTTAATAGGATGTCTAAATGGTAACCTCTTGTTCACAGTGACTCCAGTTACTTCCCGGTAACTGGTGTAATTTCTGTGGGAGAATATCACAGAATAACTCAATTTTCTACTTTCCTTGTTGAATTTCAGTACCTTGGAGAATTACCCAATTGCTCTTCCTGTTGAGTGGAAATCCTGAAATGGACTGTTTGTGTTGCAGTCAAAATTATTCTTGGTAAAAACAGCAGTCTTCAAATTTAGCACAGTAGGATCAGCAACACCTCATTTTCAGAAAAGGTTAGATATAATATAAAAAAGTTGCTGATATATTTAACAACTGAAAACAAAACTCTGGCTGACTTGAAACTGAATTCTGGAAATAAAATGCTTCTACTTTGTAAATAAACTATAGGACTGGATATCTGTTGTTGATGACTGTATGATGTGAGTGTATGTTTTCTACCTATTTCTTCTCAGTCTCCACTTTTTTTTGTACACATGTAGGTCTACCAAAGTGCAAACACTGTATCTTCTGTCTGGTCCTATTTTTATTGGGAGTAATCAACACACAGAAATCATGCCTGACCAACCTGATAGCCTTCTGAGATGAGATGACTGGTGTGGTGAATGAGGGGAGAGCGGTGAATGTTGTTTATCTTGACATTAGTGAGCATATAAAAATTGACTCCAGTGACATCCACACTGACAGCCTGACAAAGTATGGGCTGGAAATATGGATGGTGCAGGGGACTGAAAACTGGTTGAACTCTCAGGCTCAGAGGGTTGTGATTGGTTGCACAAAGTCCAACTGGAAACCAGTTATCAGTGGTCCAGAGGTCCCAGAGGTCCATACTCAGGCCAGTACTGTTTGACATCTACATTAATGATCCCAGTGATTTTGTGATCTTTGATATTTTTGAGATGTTATCAGTGAAAAAAATAGTTATCTAAATTAAGAATGTATTTTAGGAATCTTCTTTCCATGCTGGGGACATGTTTGGTGTCGTCTTCAAACTTACTGAGGGTGCACTCAATCCCCTCATTCAGATCATCGATAAAGATATTGAACAAGACTGGCCCAAAAACTGAGCCCTGAGGGACACCACTGGTGACCGGCTGCCAACGAGATTTCACCCCATTAATCACAACTCTCTGGGCACGGCCACCCTGCCAGTGCTTTACCCAGTGAAAAGTACACTTGTCTATGCCATGATTCGCCAGCTTCTCCAGGAGAATGCTGTGGGAGACAGTGTCAAAGGCTTTACCAAAGTCCAGGTAGACAATGTCGACAGCATTGTCCCCGTCCAGAAGGTGGGTCACATGGTCATAGAGAGAGAAAGACCTCCCTTTCATAAACACATGCTGACTGGCCCTGATCCCTTGCTGTGAGAGCTCACTCAAGGTGATCGTCTCCGTGATCTTTCCTGATAATAAATGTAGGTATTTACATGGGCAGTAGATGTAAGAACTCTCATTACAGTCAATGTAATACTTGTTCACAGAGAACATGAAACCTACAATCGCTGTACCTGATGGCTAATAATTTCTGTCCACTCCCTAGGTTTTATTGAGTGCTTATTTAGATGTTATTTGCCTATAATGGGAATCCAGGCAGCAAACTCACTTAGACATGAAGGGTCACCTGTACATATCTTGAGCTCAGTCTCATCCATGAAGATCATATTTCAGCTCTAACTTTACATTAACAAAAAATAAAATAAAATAAAATAAAATAAAATAAAATAGGGACTCAACTGTTGTGATCTCTGCTCCCTGAGATGGAATTATCAATAAGTCATTTCCTTTATATTAAATAATTTAATCACGACAGAATTGTACATTGATGTTTGTAGGTAGGTCATGCTAATGTTCAAGGCTGTGAATATTATTTGTGTCTCTTTCAATTCTTGACATACAGAATCAGAGTTCCTTCAGGACTGCTTTATGGCTGTGAATTTACCTGAACTCCATGAGGCCTCATTTTGGTGGTGGCACTTTGTGCCTTGCTTGTTTGCCCTGCTCTTCACTCCTCTCTGCAGTCCTTTCCTCATTACTTTCAGCTAATTATTGTGTCTCCCTAATTTAATTTTTTTTTTTTTTAAGTCTGGAAAATGATCTTTGGTTTTCCACCGCAGGTTTATTATGTCTTCTTCTGTATAGGTGTTAGAGCATGAATAACTTTAACACAACATCGTGTTGTATTTTTACTAGTTTTACTTGTTTCTTTGTTCTGTCTCAGGATGCACCCCTATGGTATTCACTGTTACAGAATCATCCACATTCATGAACACTATCCTGGATTTCCTTTTATTCATCTAGAGTATATTTCATTTCACGTTTTTGTCCAGGAAGATTACCATGTGTTATCCTTGCTATTTTTTCTTAATGTGTGTTGCATTAAAAGTTATTTAGCACAGGTTTATGCAGAAAAAATGTGCAAAACTGTCATTTTTAAACCTTCTGTTGTTCATTTGGACTTGTGGACTGTGGGTGGCACTTGGGGGCTGGTTTGTTGCTGCCGAAAAAAAGATATGCCTTTTACAAATGACACTACTACACGACAACGTACTGAAAGATTCAGATGAAGATGGAGTACCTGTATTTTTATCATGAAACTTCTGTGTGATATCAGCAGCAGTCAAGCTAGCTTGCTGGGCTGACCTTATTCACTGACCTCAGAGAGGGCTGACCACTGGGCAGATCTAAGAGTGGAACTTCAATTCATTGCCCTCTGCTAGGCTCCTATGTTGGTGAAAGTAATACATGTTAATAAATTTGCAGTGAAGAATTCTTACCTTTAGTTTTTAAGTAGAGAAGATTACTCTTTGATATTCTACTGGGAGAGACTGGAATAATGACAGCGATGTTGTCCAACTTTCAGAACCTGCAGCCTCTGGCAGTCAAAAATGAGGAAATACCCACAGCTGGGTTTGTTAAACATCCTGAAAGGGGCAATGCTTCCCTGGAGCAAAGTCTGCTTTTCCTCTTCCTCCCTTTTCCCCCAGACATACTAGTTTGCTGGTGAAAGTATTCAGTCAGTGCTAGCAAGGGCTGATGAGGAATTTTTTCAAGAGGGTTATGTCTCAAACTTTTTTTTCTCCCCTGTATCTTGGGAAGGTCAGAATGCTCCTGGAGATTACTAGTGGCCTTTTATTTTTAACTTAGCTATCCAACTCTATCTTATGAAGTCATTTTAGACACTGAAATATGGCCAAGTTTTCTAAGTTTAGGTAAGCTTTTTCCAAGCTAATTTGCCTTCACTTGCAGCAAGATCCTGAAATTTCTTTACATTCAGCTCCTCTAGACTGAGAGCACAGAGCATTAGATTATATGATTAAAGGCTAATGCCCATAAACAAAAGACCCCTGGGGGCCAGGGGAATTATGGCAGGTGGAGGGACCCCAAGAGGCTAATAATTGCTAATGGAGTACCCTGATCTGGCACTCCCAGCACCGATACAAGTCAGCTCAAGTAACTGCCTTCTCTGAATATCTTCCAGACTTACAGGGTGTTGCTGCCTACAGGGTACAGGGTCTATTATGAGATGGAGGGGGAACATAACTTTGGGAGTGTGTAAAATTCATTATCAGATGTTTTAAAGAGAATTTTGGGACTGTGTGACACTCATAGTGGGATGTTTAGTGGATGGAAAAAAGGCAGGGAAAGGAAGGAGCTTAGCTGTATTAGGGAGAAACAAGTGTGGGAAACATAAAGAAAAAGGATTTTTATCAGTTGAGTATAAACAGGGGCTGGCCAGTACATTTGTCTGGCTTAATCCTGTGCTTAATCATTGCAAACTATCCTATATTCCTGTATTTCAACTATCTATTTCGTGGGTATATGTGGATGTTACAGAAATTCAACCTGGACTGGTTGGTGATAGACTAAGAGATCTGATTACCAGCAACTGGAATGGAACCACAAGCCTCAGAGACTTGAAGTCCTGAGGTCACAGCAAGTCAGGCAGACCTAGGTCTTGAAGAAAGCTACTGGGCAGATGGAGCTTCTGGTGAGACTCATAGTGTGTTTATATTCCACCAGCAGATTTTGATCTTGATTAGCCAGAGAGAACCAGGGCTGGGCCACTCACCCTGTTCGTGTTTGTGTGAATGTTCTTTTTGTTTAGGTGGATGCCATAAAGACCCTGTTTTCTCTTTGCGTTCATCCATGTATCCGACCATGTGTTTAAAGTGTGTGTGTGTGTGTGCGTGCGCACACACGAACGCATGCGTACATGTTGGGCTTAGCCTCGACACTGCCTGGAGCTGAGGACGTAGCACCACGGCAGCACCACAGCTACATGTCTGGGTCAGGAACACTTTCTGGGTCTTGCCAACCTCTGGTTTGGGCAATCTCTAATACACAGACACTATCAAATTAGTGTCTGTCAGCGTGCTTGTAATCCACAGCCCTGGGAAAGTAAAAAGGACCCACAATTCACACTGAAAGTAGTTTAAGCAAATGCATTTCACTCACATTTCAGTTTTTATTTTTTTTTGTTTTTTGTTTTTTTAATGGTCTCTATAGTTGCTTGAAATAAAGTATGAGTTACTTTTGTTGGGCACAGTTCTGGTGATGAGGCCAAATAGGAGTGATCCCATGATCTGCAACAGAGATGTCAGGAAATAGATTCACAGGAAATATGTTGTTTGGTTTTTTTTTTAATTTTTTAAAAGAGGTAAAAGTCACCTCTCACAAGCCCATAGTAGATATAAATCTGTTAAATGTCTAGAGGTTTGCTGATGTCTTTCATAAAATTTAAATACAGTTTGGAGCATTCCTTCTTATGTTTTTCTTTTTCTTTCTGTGTTGAGCTCATAGGGCCTGGAGGTCATGTTACCAGTGTGTTTTTAAGCTGCACACAATTACCCTCAACCCTGTAAAGCATTGCACAGCAGGAGAGTATTTATGACCTGTCACAATGAAAGCCACTGTCTTATGCAGCCCAACAGGAGTCCAAGTATAATGCAGTGGTTATGAAGAGTATGAAGGTACAATGTAGGGATAACATATTTAAACATCACATTACTGTGCCTTTGAACATAACTTTTTCCAATCCATATTTTCCACTCAGAAGTTAACCTGCATGTGTCCTCGGCAGGTTGCTGAAGTAGAAATTCTATTTATCTACTACCTATTATTTTCTTAGCCACATTATAATCCTACATCCCATTATTTGGAAGGATTATTAACCTTAACTATTGAGATCCAAGGGCACTTAAGGTTTTGCACACTTAGTCCTGATGGTGTCCAACAATTTGGTTTATTTTTTTTTTCCTTTTAAGAACAACCTAGTTTACATTAACTTCAAAATAAGTCTTCATGCAACAAAAGTTATTCAGGTTATTCCTATAATGAAATGGATAAATATTCACACATGTGAAAATAAGAAAGCCAAAGTGATGCAACATATCCGAAAGCAATACTTTGCTCGATAGCATAGCCCTTTCACAATATGGCAAACAAATGTTGGCATGATAAATGCAGAATTTTAGTGTCATTTAATGACTTTCTGAAAACACTTTTCCACCAACAATATCACTTTCATTTCTCCAATAAGTAATGCAAATGGTATTAAAAATAAAAAATATAAAAATACAGTGGAATAAAGTGTGTTCTCAATTTCATTTTTACATTATGTTGCTGATGTCTCTCTCTTTACAGTCTTGCAGACTTTCAGAACTGATTTCTTGGTTCTACTATTTGGGTGCTTCATATGAAAAACCTTTCATGACTCTTATTTTTTCCTCCTTTTTCTTTTCTCCCAGGAATCTAATGAGCATCCATCCTTTGAAAACCTGTCATTATAGATTGTAAACCCCAAGTTATGACATACTTTTGCACTGTCAGAATGTGTAAATTTTTTCACATTGGTTCTGTTATCATAGAAACTTGTTATGAGTACTTTTTTATGCGTTTGTCTGAAATCCATCATGCCCATGATTAGTACCATGACTTTAGCATCAGAATGCATCGCATACTGATAGTTTATCCAAGCTGTCAATGGTTTACAGCCAATCAAGTAAATATCCTACAATGCTAAACACCCTCTTTAATTTACGAGGAGATAGAATATCTGTTAATGATTTTGTCTCAGCAGACTAACAACTTTGGATCAATGTCAGCTGTCACTTGATTAATTACATACATAAGGCAGCTGATCACAGAAATTTTCCACCTTTTCCCCTTAGTATTTGTATTTGTTCTTCACAATTACTCATAGTCACTCAGTGGCTGCATATGACGAAGTCAGCAAAAGAAACCTTAGCGGGTTGCTAAATACAGAGAAAATAAATAGAATTTGTTTAGCGTAGTGTATAGAAGAAAGATGGCAATGACATTGCTATTTTTGATATTAAATTTTATATTACTTTGTTATCTTGGGAGAGGTACTATTTCTCCTTCAAATTACAATTAGATTATTTTTGTTAATACTTAATGATGTTGATCCTTTCTTCTTATCTCTACCTAGATAATAACCTTTTATCATATTTCTCTTAATTATATCTTAATTTAGCTATGTAGGATTCAGGGATGCTTTTTTTTTTTCAAACATAGGTATTATGCTTAAAAACTGAATTACACAGTGACAACCCCCAATGTTTGTTCTGTAACTGCAAAACTGATTAAACAGCATTTTTCAGATCATTTTGGTTCACCGTAAGTAACATTCTGTAATTCTTTGTGGTATTGTGTGTTTACCGATGACCAGAGATGTCAAAAGTAAGGAAAACTATGGAGGAAGATAGCATAGACTTTGGGGCTGGTGTGTGGCAGCACTGCAGCAGCACAACTAAGATGCATTCCATCCTGTGAAGAGGGCTCAGGCACCCTTCCTCTGTCTGCAGAACTTGCTTCTTCTGGGATAGCTTGGTTCCTTCTTTGATGCTCTCAGTGTCTGTTCAGAGATACCTAGTGCACCTGGCTGTTCCTAGGGCTTAGGTGAAGCACTGGTTTTCTTAATGCCTGACCAAGTTGTACCTCACCAGAAAAGTAAGCTGCTACATTGAAAACCTAGACAAGTTTGAGGTAAAAGTAATCAGGAAAAGGGGTGAATTGTGAGAAGGTATTTTTCTCTATAACATTTTCCTGGTTGACAACACCAGCTTTCAAATGTTTCAGTCAACTAGCTGCCTTCTATGGCTTTGTACATCTGTTAGATATATGACAGTAATGGTGACTGAAATCCTCATTTAACTAGTCCACCTTAGTGGCCACACGTGACCTGCTGGGTGGTAGTTCTCTTTTGTAGGAGACCAGGTATAACTGTTGGTAGTTTGGTCCTTTACGACTTTCACTTAAAAAGCAAAACTTCCTACTCCCTAAAAAGGAAGGATCAGCATCTTAGGCACGTGTTCAGTGTACATATCCATATGCATCCTCGAAGTCCAGCTGCTAATTTTAGGGGGAACTCCTAGTGGTTGATCAAAGACAATTATAAGCACCACCCAGGTGTTTTCTTTCCATTTCTAAATGTCACTGAAGTATCTACCTGCTGCTGAAAGACTCCTGCAGACCTGTTCCTACTGTCCTGCCTTTCTCTGTGATTATGACATTCCTCGCTACATTCTGCAAAGATGCCAACCAAGGACTGAATGTCTCAACATGAAGATGTGGATGACTGTGGGTAATCCGACTTTAACAAACAGACATAAAACCTGTCTATATGACCTGTCTTATTATCAGAATGCTTTACAAAAATAGAGCAGCTGCCACAGACATATGTATAAAACAAATATGTACAACTCAGTCATGCGGTTTTTTTTTACACCCTACAAGAATGAGAAAGTGTGAGATTTCTGTTGTGGCTAATGTTAATACAAGGCAGTATTATGATATCATGGTGTGGAAATAATGGAAATAGCTCAGATTGAAATACTCCAATTTTTTTTTTTTTGCTTGTTTGTTAGCATGTTTGTTAATTTATTTGTTTCCTTGATGCACAACACAATAAACCTGCATCGAGGATATCAGGGTAAGGAGCTGAAGTTTGCACTAGGGCAACAGAGCCTGCTAGGTGAAAAAACCTTTTTGGGGGACATTAGGAATTCTAGATTAGAGCATCACAAATTGTTAATGTCTCAATAAAAAAAAAACCAAACAGACTATATCTTCAACTATTTATAATACCTTTCTTCAAGTTGGGGTGGTAGAGAGCAGTTCAGCTTCCCCTTTCATTCTTTCTCACAGTGCAAGATAGAACTCAACCTAATCATGCCGGAAGTAAAATTAAAAGGCAGATAAAGGATGAAAAGCTAATAATTTTACTCTTAGTATTCAGTCAAGTGACAGAAATAACTGTTAGGGGTTTATGGAGAGTCAAGAGCTTAGAA
This sequence comes from Calidris pugnax, assembly GCF_001431845.1. NCBI lineage: Eukaryota > Metazoa > Chordata > Aves > Charadriiformes > Scolopacidae > Calidris > Calidris pugnax. The sequence continues at coordinate 24,210,364 of NW_015094506.1, forward strand.
AGAGTGAAAAGAAATTAGATATTTTTATAAATAAGGTTATCTATGCTACTTAAGAATACACAAAGCAAGTGAACCTCATGGCTTATGTCAGGAATTGATCTACCCACTGCACAGGTTGCAGGACCACAGAGTTTTAAAATCTTTGCTATTGTGGGAATGTTGTGCTCATCTTCAGTGCCCGGCTGAGCTAGAAGCACCGTTGCTCTGAGTTGGTATGTCATGTTCTGCACAACTTCTACACTGCTACAATACAGTGAGGGTGAACGTGGTTGTTGTACATGAGGGAGATACAAGTTGTTGTAAGTGGCACACATAGAACAACTCTCTGAATTGTGATTTGTGAATTTGTGATTTCAATCAAAAATTAGTCATTTGCCATTTGGACTAAAATATCATAGTGTTAATTGTTGATATTTTTATTTTATTTTATTTTATTTTATTTTATTTTATTTTATTTTATTTTATTTTATTTTATTTTATTTTATTTTATTTTATTTTATTTTATTTTACTTTATTTTATTACAATTCTACAACTGCTACAATTACTTTAAGGGCTTTTAATAACTGAACTTATAAACCACCTTAAAATGAGTAGTTACACATTTCAGTTATAAATGAGTGAGTCTGCTCGTGTTTGTTGATGGTATATAGCTTCCAATTTTTTTTCCTTGAATTTAGATTTTTTCCTTCAAATAATTTCTTTTCTTTTCAAATTTTCCCTTTTATATTCTAAAAGCAAATAGAATTGAAATCTTTCAAACCCCTTCTGTGCTCATAAGCCTCTTTATAGCACCATGGAGAAGGTATGTATTTCTGTAATGTATGTGCTTTTGAAAATTACAGTGTTTCTACAAACAGTATGATAAACATTTTGAAAGCTTTTTCTAACTCTGCTATTCTTTCTTCCTGGCTGAACAGGAACAGATAACACTGGTACGAAACCTCAGCTCTCAAATAAAATTTTTGTAGCACAGATTTGTACATGGTCTTTAAAATTTTATTTCCCGCAATGGGTACTGAAGCTTTAAATATTAATGTGATTTTAATATTGCATGGAAAAAGACAGAAGGTTGAGACCTTCTTATATCTTAATATAATTCCTACAAAGTGAGAAACAGTTATGTATTATCAGGACTTGATTTAGCTAGTGCTATGTCAATGAAAAATAACAAATCTGAGTGCAGTGCCATGAAGAATGTTGAGTTCCTTTTTCATTATTCACTCCAATCTCATAACTTCAGTGGCATATAAAGCATGAAATGCATTGTTAAAAATACGTAGTTCAGAATACAGCACTGTTAAATATTTTATCCAATTGGCAACGGTGCTGCAAAATACTGAATGTTAAACTGAGCCCTGTTCTTGGAAAAAATGTCATTGCACTGTGCTTTCCAGCTCTGTTTCTACAGATAAAAGTTTTCTGTCAGCAATTTCTTTTTAAGTAAAGTGAAGCAAGTCTCCCTCTCTTTCTTTCTTTGTTGATTTGGTAAGTATACTGAAGAAAGTCTTTACCTCTGTAGGCTTATGTAAGCTTTTCCTCTGTAGGTTGCTGAAGTCCCTAAAACATGAAAGGGAACTCTTCACTCTGACTGCTGATGTGTGGATTTGACCTCTAGTTAGCAACTATAAGGTAAAGTTAGAGTATTTTCTTAGATTAATAGACAGTAAGGAAATTCTGAGTTACAAAAAGTGATATATAGACCATGCAAAGGAGAGATTGCTTATCATAATTAGTAGTTTAGGATTTCCTTATTTCCTCATCTCTTATGAAATCAGAACTACTTTATTCTGCACCAGTTTCTTACTATGTACCTTCTCTGCCTGATTATGTTGGTTTGCCTATGGCAGTAGGGACATTTAATGAAGCTCTTGGCCTTCTTTAACTCACAGCCCAGTATTTTCTCTCCCACCCTATCCTATGCCACTGGTATTTGTGTTTGCATTAAGGCCACTGGCACAGTTTAGAAGATTGTCCAAAAGCCCTTTAAACTCTACATTGCATCCAGTACAGGCAGAGGACAAGAGAATATTCACTGTTCACAAAAGCAAATAACCATATTCCTGTAAATCTGTAGTCAAGATTTTTGTAGGTTGTGTGAAAAAGGGTTTTTTGAGAAGGGACTTAATAAGTTTAAGAAGAACGTTTCCCAAGTGTGGGGCATAGTGTGGGAGAAAGGATTTTGTCTAAAAATCTGGGAAGTCAGTCCTGAAGGAGACTATGTAGAATGTCCAACCTCGACCCTTCTGCCCAGTGAAATTTACATTACTGTAAGTGTGAATTTACATAGTTTTGTATAATCTTATAATGTGAACATATATAATCTTTCAATTTGTGTATGCAAAAGAGTCCTTAACTTGCTTAACCTCTCATATGGCCTAAATTGTAACCAGTTAGTCACTGTGGGCAGGGGAAAATACAGAAATTTTGTTCATTTGGATAGCTGGTCATGTATAAAGTATATGGGTGTGATATATACTGGACAGGTAAAAGTTGCCAACATGCACGGTCTGGGAGTCTTGCCTGACCAGCTGAGAATGTCTCCACAAAGAAGCCTGCAGAAAGGACTCTTGCTAACACCCCTCAAGTGGTGTGCCACCGTGTTGAAGAGGTTGAGATGTACCTTGTTCCAAGGACCTAAATGCATTGCTCCAGTTGTTCATGTAATAAAACTGTAACATGGTGGAACACGGAGTGAGAGGTATTCTCTTTTACTAGCTAGATACTGATTCTTTATAGCTTGAAAGAAAGGTTAGTGTCTCAAAACCACAATTTCTTAACTATGCTCATTTACTGAGTTTTTCCTTCCCATCATCTAGCTACAATGTAACTTTCAATGAGTTTGAATTACACTGCATCACAGATAATGAGAAAGCTGATTATAGTGTTTTTTTGGGTAGGACGTGGATGACAAAATTTTCATAAAACTAAGATTGACTTTGTCATCAGCTTTTTTGGGGGCAGATATACTTTGAGTTGGACAATGATTCTCTAGGTGGTTTATCATTCTATCTACATTACTCTATTATTAAAACCAGAAGTTGCTATTTCTGGGCTCAGGAGCTCTTGATTGGAACTCAGTAAGTGAAAGACCTTTTTGAGGGCTTGGCGGAAAACTTCAAAATTATTGTAAGTCTTTTTGATTGTACAACCTTTATGCCAGGTCAGAAGTGTGAAAGAGACATTATAGGAAGCTGACATTTGTATTGTTTATAGAGGGATGAAAACTATTTTTAAACAAATATCGCTCCAGCCTCGTGAGTGTATCTATTGCCTATGCAGACATATTAGGTGCAGGGGGCAAGGATTTCATTTCAGTACATCAGAAGCAATGAATTCCTACATTGTCATTGCAATTTTTCACACGTTTTCAAGTTTCTGTGTTTTCAATATCTAAGTAAATTCATGTCTTCAACCTACCGCCACAGGCTGCAAAAGATAGCAACAAATCGCAGCTGAGATTCACACCTAATGAAAACATAAAAGGTAAGAGTTAATAGCCACAGCCATTCAAATGGATGCTTTACCCATGGGCTTTGCATGTTTTGGAACAAGCTGAGACAATGACATGGTATTGCTTTTACCTTTTTTGTGGTCTACCTTATTTATAGTCACTGAGGAATTTTCCAGCAAAAAATATTCTGGAGGAGAGTACAACTTCAGTAGCATTTTTGAACACTTCCAATACCTACTATGCTTTTCCTATCTAGTGAGCTGTTAAAGGATTCCTACATTTTCTGATCAGGGTTTAAACAATGGGCTAAATGACTTATTGTAGCAGTGCACACAGAGCACCCAAGTACCACCCTGATTGATACAATTAGAAGTGTGAAAATTACTGTATTATTTGTCTATAAACACATCTTAATGGTTTAAACAAATTGATTCACTTAATTCCTATTCTGTGTTTGGCTTCTGCAGCACCTCCTTTGGCCACCCTGAAATGTATAAAAATAAATTTTAAGGCTTCCTATATACAGATGTTCAAATTGGCTTTCTTAAAGGAACTTTTTTTTAAGTATGTCTATGCTCACATGACTGTGTTGCTTTTAGTGTTGCTTTTATCTAATTAGTTGGTTTGCTTACCACAGGACGCCAAAGCTGGTCCAGTGATGGGTTAGCTGTGTACTAACAAATAGCCTGTGCTGTGTGGGTTCCTCATACCAGAGACTGAGCGGGCCTGCATTACAGCAGTAACTTCAGTGGAATACATGCCCTCAGAAATGTGGAGGTTTGTTTAACCAGTCAGGCAACTGAGAGGGGGGATGTCATGTCACATAGACAACTGCTAAATTGTATTCTGATAACAAGCGTAGCTTGGAAAGAAAACTACAGAGCAGGGTATGTGCTTCTTAAGCAGTTCAAGTTGACTCCTGCCCGAGGATGAAATAACGAAGAAGGACATGTTGACTTGGTTATGGTAAGCTACTGGAATGAATTTGCTAACATAATTAGGTTGTCCTAAGACTAAACTTCTTGTCTAGCAGGAGAACAGCACAGGCTTGTTTTCACCCTTGAACCACTCCAGAAAAGACAGGCTTTCTGAAGTATATGGCAGTGTGTGATGAATTTTTTACCCAGGAAATGAGTTTAGCTTTACAGCAACAGGAAGTATGGACAACTTATCCAGATAATAGACACATTTAATGAAGAAGAGTACTGAATTATTGGAACTACTAAACTAACTAACTAAATAAAAATAAATTACAGTCTGTTTGCAAGAATAAGGCTCTATTAGTTTTAATCAGAGCAAGGTTAGGTTGGTGCTGAGAACTGTCTGAAAATGTGGAAATATGAAAATGTTGAAAATGTGAAATCTGGAAGTTTTTTCCATCTTGTATTTGCAAGTATTTAACAGAACATCTACCCACTGGTAGTTTGGTAGTATGAACATCTGGTAACAGTCTCAAAAACGTTGTTGTTCACAATGCAGTTTGCCTTCTATTTACAGTGTTTTATCAGGAGAAACTACTGTCTAAGCCAAAAAAAAAAAAAAAAGCGCTAAATAATTCTTCACCATGTTTTGCTGATATCCATAAAGTAAAGAAACAAACCAGGTAACAATTATTTTTACAATATATTTTTATTACTGATACAATTACAGCCGTGATTAATCATAATGCCATGCTCAGGGGACTGAGGTATATGGGTGTTAGCAGAGAGAAAGTAGTTACCCTTTTACCCTTACAGTGTTCAACTCAATAAAATGAAATTAGAGTTGTGGGAGGATAACAGGATTATTGTAGAGTCATCATTTCCTGCAGCATTTACCCTTTAAATTTGACCTTTGCAGGAGTTCATTATGCCAAAATTGATAGATCATGCTCATAGGAAAAAGTCATCTGGAATACCTGAGAGCTATTGAGCTAACTAAATAACTCAAGACAGTGCATGTATGTACTTAAAATAGGTTTGTATGTATGTGCATATATATACATATATATACACATATATATCTATCTCTGTGTGTGTATGCATATGAATACTACAAGACCTGTCACAGTAACTTTCTTTTAATTACCATGTGTGAATATACATACAGATTTAGTTATGATGGATACTAGCACAGTGTTTCAAAGAAGATAGAAGGAAATGAAAGAAATATGCCACCTCAAGGTAAAACTTGTCACCAAATCTTCATAGCAGTTAAAAATCAATAGATTTTTCTTTTCCCTCTTTTTTTTTTTTTTTTTTCTATTCTTCATCTAGATAACTGATGGGATGAAAAGCATCAGGAAATAAGGAAGACTGATGCGATACCTTCAGGGGGATGGAAATACCGTAGAAAAACAATGCTCTCAGTTTGATCAATCCTACCAAGGGAGCTGCTTCAGGCCTTCAATGAGTGCCAACTCTGATTGCAACTTCATAATCACTTCTGAAGGGTTACAGAATATCCATAATAGAAGTGCCTTCCAGCAATTGTAATATCTTTAGAACCCAATGGTCTGCGTTAGTCACTGCACCAAAGTTGAGTTTAAAGCCCAAATCAACTCTACCATGCCCATCCCAAGACATCTCAGCTCTCTGGAGGACTAACGACTGTTCGTACATAGATGTCTGTTATCCAGATTCCAGCTTCTGTAAACAGGCATATCACTGTACAATTTATTGTAACTGAGCTAACCACTGTTCACTTTAATGATTAAATGTTTCAATTGTCTTTTTCTCTTGTGAGATCTAACAGTCTACCTGGGACACTGACTTTTAGAGGGTTCAGTGACCTCTTCTACTAATTTGTTCTCTATTGAGAACCTTAATAAGATTTTTTTTTAAAATCTAGTTTCTTATTATTCCTTGTCTTTCAGTTCTGAGGTTGAAATGACAATATCAAGCTGCAGCATAATCCACTGATTTATATTAAAGGATTGGAAGAAGGTTGTAAACCAAACAAAAAAACTTCAAACCTTAGCAGAGTTTACAAGTTCAGTGATCAAAATGCTTATTACTGTCTCTCTGCTATCCTCCCCTTCAAGTTAGAACAAACTCCATGTTACTTCTGTAAAATGACAGCTCTGGAAACTCCCTTAATACATTGAATTTTTGGTGGATACCTTGAAGTAGAGGCAGCATATAATCATTGACATGTCTGAATGTTTTGGAAATATTTTGGTTTTGCTCCCTAATATCACAACCAGCAAGAACACAACCAGTAAATTGCAGTGGCAGTGTACTGATTAGAGCTCCCTGAGCAGAGAGAAGAGAGACGGGACATGCTGAATGCTCACCTGGCTGTTGCTAACTGGAGTATTCAGCAGATAATCCTATGACTGATTCAGTTTCGACTTTTTTATTGTAATATTTGCTGGTGACCTATAAAATTAATGCTCATTCATTGTGAAAACCATTATCCTTTCACTTTTTTGCACATAAGTAACTTTTATAAATTCACAATATACTGATTCATTATGTAATAAGTACAATGTAGCTCATAACATTTTTTAAAGATGTTTTGAAAGATGTAGTGGATGTCTGATTTTTGGATTGTAATACTAATCTGTTTTAATGCTATATATTTTCTTATCAGTAGCTAGGTTATCAGTACAAGTTATACTACAAATGAAGAATCCCATGTTAATTCCTGGAGAGCAGGTATTTCAGATTCTTTTTTGCCTGGACAGAGTATCTCTCATGAAAATGAGCTTGTGAAACTGAGATCTCTGACAATTTCATTCTTGGGTTAAAATTAAATGTCTTATAAATTTAACGTATTAAAATTAGCTGGAGTAAGACTGGTTCTGATAAGCATCTTTGCAGACTTAGTTACAAAATGTAGATTAAATCTCTTTCTGCAAACTTTAAAGTTCTTTATGCTGGGATATCTACTAAGATTCTTTTAATTTCATATTTCTCCCACCACCACCTTTTTCTATAATAAAATATATAATTAAAATTGATTTTGATTAAAATTAAAGATGGTTTTAAAACTAAGATGGCTGAAGATTACAGAATAATTAAGGGTGACGAATACTGACTATTATTGGAGATAATGGGGCTGTAACTTGGGGCTATATCGTACTTCAGTATTTAGTACCTCCTCAGATGACACCGAGTATTTCTGATGGGGATGCTACACTGATTGAACATTGATTGTGGAAAATCATCCTTGATGGATTCTTGAGAATTTTATTATGCAATTCAATAGTTTTCATGTTTCTTTTGCTACCTGAAAATCTACATATATTAATTTCAGGTGAAAGCAGCATAGTTTAAAAATATAATAAGAAAATATGGGAAAGTGTGTTTTAGTCACACGTTTAGTTTTTCATGTGATTGGAAAACTATTGTGACTTGAAGAATTCTTTCTTCATCACACCAGAATTGTAACAATTGTACTGTTTCCTCATGCATACTAATATTGTTCCTTATCGGGAACAGTGAGGTGAGTACGACCCGAGAGGTGATCATCCCCTTGTACTTGGCACTGGTGAGGCCTCACCTCGAGTACTGTGTCCAGTTCTGGGCCCCTTACCACAAAAAAAAACATTGACGTGCTGGAGTGGGTCCAGAGAAGGGCAACGAAGCTGGTGAGGGGTCTGGAGAGTAAGTCTTATGAGGAGTGGCTGAGGAGCTGGGGTTGTTCAGTCTGGAGAAGAGGAGGCTGAGGGGAGACCTTATCGTGCCCTATAACTACCTGAAGGGGAGGTGCAGAGAAGCGGAGGTTGGTCTCGTCTCCCAAGTCACAGGAGATAGGACAACTGGAAATGGCCTCAAGTTGCTCCAGGGGAGGTTTAGGTTGGATATTAGGAAACATTTCTTCACGGAAAGGGTTATCAAGCATTGGAATAAGCTGCCCAGGGAAGTGGTTGAGGCACCATCCCTGGAGGTGTTCAAAAGACGGGTTGACATGGTCCTCAGGAATATGGTTTAGTGTGTTTTGTTTGGTTTATTTTTTTATTGCTTATTTCTTGTTTATTTTTTTGTCAGAGTTAGGTTGATGGTTGGACTAGATGATCTTTAAGGTCCCTTCCAACCTAGATGATTTTATGATTCTATGATTCTATGATTTTGAAGTACTACCAGCCAAAAGCAATACTTAATAGTAGTCTAGCTACTCTCTTGCATACCTGTTCCTAGGATCTTGATTTTCTTTCAGAGAATAATATTGCACTGCCTGAACTTCTATGAGTTAACCTACAGATCAGTGATAGTCAAACACTGTGAGAGCTATCAAAACCATAAACACATTTATATAATATTATCATATATTTGAAAAATCTCTTATTTTGCTACCTGGACAAAAGTTCACAGTGAGTTTCTTCTCCTACAGTTAGTAGGCAAACCCCTTTTCATTTGCAGTGTCTTAGCCATAATGGCAAAGATGGGTGTTGATATATACTGTGCTATATTAGCAAGAATGCAGCCAGCAGATTGAGGAATTCCTTACACGAGGTTTATTACTCCAGAATATCAAAACATTTGCACTGAAAATAAAGAATTTGCCTGTATTTAATAAATTTTAGGTCAATGAAAGAGGTTTAGGGAACATATGTTTTAGGGATAGAAATAGTACTCATAATGAAGACAATCCCTAAGTTGATATTGACTGGGAAAGTTTTGGCTCTTTTGGGGAATACTCATCTACTGAAGCAAAATTGCAGAACAAAGAACTCAGGACTTTATCTTTTAATGTCTTTCCTTTGAGATGACAATAATAGGAAACTTCTCTTTTGCTTTGAATTTCTTAATGTACATGTTGCTAAACAGATGTAGCTCTTCTCATGACTGAAGCTTTAAAAGGCCCATCAGATACAAGGAACAGGATGACATTTGTCACATTGTTGTCAATGTTGTCATCTTTTCCTCTTTTACATATCTGTTTAACTGACAGCAGCTATGGTTCCCATACGCAATTTGTATGCAGCATGGTGAAGTATTAAAATCTACCTTCTTTTTCGACTGGTAGCTGCTAATCTTTCTATGACTTCTGTAATTATTTGGTGTCCTCCTGTTATTATTTTACCTTGAGGAACACAACAATCCTTCTTTGTGAATGGGAAGAATAAACCAGTAGAGTGAGAGTCAGTGATGGGCATTGTCTGCTACAGGGAAGCCCTAACAAAGATGTTTTATGGTTTAGTGTACTGGGCTGCCATACATAGCAAAATGGTGGGAGAAGATGTTGTCCAAACTATGCCTAGGTTAATGCAAACTGGTGACTATCTTTCTATGACAATAGCCCCTCACTTGAAAAGCATTGCACTTTTAGCAAAGCAGAGCTGTATGTACCTTTTCCATTTTTTTTCAGATTTTTCAACTGTGTGGATTGCTGCAACTTCATTTTCAGTCTGTGAGTCATCCACTTCTATTTATTTTTATTCTACCTCTATGTTAGAATCACTTAATTCTCTATTTAAGGAGTTTTGAGTTTTGTCCATGTTGGAAAGAGGACTTGGTTGGGTTTTTTTTTGTTTGGTGGTGATTTTAGTTTTTTTTTTTCATAAAAGGTAGATCAAAAAAAGCACTGATATTCCTGTTGATCTTGTCTCTATGATCTATGACCTTGTCATTCTTGAATCATTATTTCTGCTCAAGGCAGAAATCCAGATTCTCTATATAGTCAAGGGCTATATAAATAGGCTTCCTGGAACCAACTTATTCAGTGAATGAAGTGCTATAGACACTTTGGGTGTGACAAGAGCTTTCAGGAGCTGCTTCTCCCTCCTACTCTTCCTGACTGTAAGGGGGACCTGGCTGACTGGCTCACGTTAGCAAGAAAAAGGCAGGTGAGTGGGATCCTCCTCAGGTACCTTCACTGCTTCTGAAAAGTCAGATGTTCCTGGGAAGGCTGGATCCACCACCAAACTTAAGGAATGAGAAAATCTGCACCTAAACTAAAGCCCTGAGCTAATCTTGTTGTGTCTGAGCCAGATGACTGTGAACCTGGAACAGCCTGGGCATACCAAACTACCTGGTTTCCCAGTGCACACTTGCATCAAATGTTTAGCAATTTCTGTGCAGTGACTACTATCACAGGAATACTTACAAAAAGTAAGTCTTCTATGGCTTAAAGTAGTAAGTAGGTCAGTATCTTCTCCCAGGTCTACTTTGTTTCCCTCTTTGCATGTGGTGTGTGATATGTTTCTCAGGACCAAGTGGGTTCTTTTGCTTGAAGGAGTTCATGGAATGCAATTTGGACTTGTGGAGCTATAGCAAAGGCTCAGCACCCCCAGTCCTATTTAATTCTTTACAGCCAATGTGGCTATTTTGACTGTCTTATTATTTCAGCCAAGCTTTTCATTCGGACAAACAGCAAAATAGGCCATTTGAAGCCACTAACAGTTTCAGAAGCAGTCTTAACACAGTACTCCCTTAAACCAGGGATGCTTCTTCACAGCTTCTCTTTTTCCTCCACCAAAACAATTTTCAAAACACAACCAGCTCTGATGATTGCCCTGCATTCACAGCAATTTTCACTTAATTTGCTCACAGGCATGGAAATTAGTGTAGCCCTAGGAGGACTTATTCAGCACCATTTATTAGGATGCTTTGCTGTAGAATAAACTGCAGTCCTTCCAGTATTGTAGCATGAGGAGTGTGAGCATTCTTGGAGCTGGGTATGCTGCTAGGAATACTAATAGCAAAATCCTCTTTCTGATGCTCATCTTGTCTGAAATTTTTGAAAGCTATCCCTAATGTTTGTAAGGCACAGATGCTTGCAGTTTTTATTTTATCTATGCTTGATGTTTTCCTGATGTGAAGTGTATTTGTGCAGCAAGACAACACTCAGACCTTTCCTAGATCTTGTTTAATTAAAAGGATATACCTTCAGGTGATTGATGTGGCTCATGAAGCCAGCTCCCTGCAGACAAGTACATTTCTGCTTGTGGACTATCCTCAGACAAGCTAGTATATTTTAGATTTTAGTTTTTAGTTTTTAGTTTTTAGTTCAATGACAGAAAAATATCTATTTAGTGAGCCAAAAAAATAAGCCAGAAAATATAGTTTTTTGTTACTGTTTTTTTTTTTTTTTTAATTTCTTTTCCCTTCTCTCTCTCCACCCCCCTCCTTTTTTCAGATTGGATGCCTTCTTTCTGTTTGCCTCTGAATCAGCAAGGTAATTTTTTTTAGTTTGCTGATTTGCAGAGGAAGCTCTAATTCTTGTGGAAGAGGTGAAGCTTGAGTATTTAATCTTAGGACAAACAAGGGAGAAGACTGAAGGTCAGGAGCCTGGGCAAGGAAGAAAAATCATTTGTCTAAATCTCTCTTCAGCAGGATATTGAAAAGGAAGTTAAACGTCCTTCTCACTTTTATTATTTATGAGCAAATTTTTATAATGAAATACCATAAACATTCCTCAGCCTAAAGATTTTATTACTGAGGAAGTGATGGTCTTCATGTAGGTAGTATTCCCATACTTATTTATTTGGTTAGTTATTTTACTGGAAATCTGCATGGTCACTTCTTAATCCATTCTGTAATCCTAGCAGTTCCATGTGGGACTCCTCAGGGTTCTGTTACATTGAAATTGCCTCTCTCTAAGATTAAATCTTTATAACAAAAGGGCAAAACTTTCTACAGTATCCACTGACAGACAGACTGATTTGTGATCCTAATGCCCTGGGACATTTTTGGGAATAACCCTTAAGAGACTGTCTTTTGTTGGGGCTTGAACAGGGCCTGCAAAAATGTGCAGTCACCAGGTGCTTTTATGGTTAATGGAGAAAGACAGATATGCTTTTGTGGAGAAATTTGGAGTTGGAGCCTAATTTTAGAAGTTTTCAATTGCTCTCTGCATGTATCTTTCCCTCCCCAGTGAATAAAGAAGGACTCTGAGGAGACCAGTCTTGCCAGCTAAAACTGACAGTGGGGATACCCTCATGAGGCTTGTAAATCACATAGATATTTTAAAATGCTTTAGGGAATGCCTTTTCTCTTCTATCTGTAATCTGTCTACCAAATGATCATGATGCATTTATTTTAAGACTGCTGTGAATCAATGTATGTGTTTTCAAGCCATATTGTTACTATTTGTATGACATTGAAAAAATATAATGCTGACTTCAGTTGTCCTTCAGATTTTCTATTTTTGCATATGATTAAGACTTATAGTAAAAGTTGTCTAAACAATTTAACTTTAATCAATATTTTCATTCCCGAGCTACAAGGTAGGGCAACAAACTTTGATTTTTTTTTCGCCATCACAGTATTATGTGAGGCTGAATAGGGTGCAGGAGGCACAATTGATCTGGGTTTTGGTTTTTGTTCTTTGGTGTGGTTTTTTTGTTGTTATTGATGTTTTTGTTTTGTTTGTTTGTTTTGTTGTTTTTAGAAAATACTGTTCTACAATTTAAACCTTCAGAAGAAACTTGTACATAGAGAAATGTTTCTTGCTGCTTTTCTTTTAAGCAAAAGAATTCAGAAGATGGTAAAATTCAGCAGAAACAGGCTTCCAAAATGGCAGAAAAAAATAGAATTGGGAATAAATATATGCTTCTAAAAGCCAAAATTATACTAACTTAGAGTACATTTGAAAAATCTTGTTTCTCTGGTATTATTTATATGCGGTTTTTAAGAAGTAAACTTTACTATTTCTAAAGTGTGGTGAGTGTAGATCTGTCAAGATAGTTTAAGGTAGAGGTGAATTCTTACAAGTTATTGTATCTCTCTTCCCTTTCTTCTCTGCTATTATAATCATTCCTACAAATTTAAAAAAATGCTTTCAGAACATGGCAATAATTTATAGATTGCAGATAAAATACCAACATTTGGAAAATGCCTATATGTGAGGAAGAAATAAAAGCAAAGATTTAATGACAAATATTGTCATTGCTTTAGTCAGTGTCAGAGAATGAGATGGTGGTGAGAACTTAAGTGAAAATGTAATTTTGGGAATAAATTGAGGTGATCTTTCTGGAGTGGTACAAGCAGGTGAAAATACCTGTCAGGAAGAAACATATGCTGCCTCCTGATGTTCCCATGGTTTCACACTTTGCCACCAATTGCTACCTATCATCTGTCACCTGTTACTGATAGATCCAAAAACACAGTAGCCTCTTCTTCTGATCCCTTACTACCTGTCTCTTCAGAAAATTGCTTTTCTAATTTAAACACTAAATAAGAAAAGTAGATGCCTAAAATATAAGTACTACTCACTAGTATACAATCAAATGAATTTTGATTTGGAAATTTGGACTAGATGATCCTAAAGGTCCCTTCCAACCTAGCGATTCTGTGATTCTGTAATGGTCGAAGCTGATCTTCAATGCATCTCAGGAAATATATTTTTCATCCAGTAATTCGGCATATCTGTTTTATATAGGTTTCTTTTACTGTTTGTGAGTTTATGAACAAAACTGTGGCCAGCATGATGAAAACACTGAAATGATCATATTAGTAATGGGAGAATAATGGAAAATTCACTGGGAAAGCAACTCGGTTTCCTTTTCCAAAACTGCTTCTTCCATCTGGAAGAAGCAGGTTGCTTATGCATTTTTTGTCTGTATGTTCCTAGTGGAGCTGGCTATCCACACTTGCTCTGTTACTCTTTTCTGCTTGTGCTTAGGTCAGAAAAAGACCCTTGGTTAATACAGTCTCTTTCAAAGCATGAAGAATGTAAATATTCTTTTCATTCAGGTTTTAAAGCTTGATCTTACTTCTCAGTGCCAATTCTGTTAGCAGTTTCTGGTTCCACAGAAACAGCAGTTATATGCCCTGGCTTATTCCCACTGTGAATCAGTTATCTTCCATTTTTAAATGGAGTTTGAGTTATTTCAACCTCAGTAAAGAAAAAAATAATAACCAGCTGTCTTCCATATTTTTATAATAATGGTTATTTATGGTTTCTTTCATCATTAAAGTCTCATTTGCAAACAGTTCTGAAATATGTATTCCTATATAAATGTATATTAATTGTAGTTGATCGGCATGTATGCAGCATATTTAAACTCTGATTTATTATGGGGTTTTTTGCAGTACAGGTAAAAAAATACTATTAGATTCAGTATTTTGGCAGCATAGCAAGCATTTACTTTTGTTTTGCAGGGTTAGGCTCCGCAAGTGCTTGCAATTGCTTGCGATATAAACTCTACTGGGCTAAGTAAAGTAGACCTGCTGGACAACTGATTGCTAGCTGAAAAAGGAAGAATAACAGCAATACAATGTTGCAGACTGATGACTACTTCTTTTTTCATTTCTGTTGCAAAGCATGTATCAGCTTTGTATATGAAAAATAAAATAACTACAGTCTCAGGCCAGCTGCAATTCCCTGTACTGAACTACTCAATCTGTTACTAGAGCAAAGCTCACATTTATGCTTTCCCTTATCCATCTTTGTAATGGCAGGTAGCAGCTATGATGGTGTATAGCAAAAGCTTTCTAATAAAAATTCCTTCATTAAATGGAGGAACTTAACCACAGCCTAACTCAGGGAACCTGATTAAGTGATAGCAGTAAGAGAAGAGAAAAGAAAAATAAAAAATATCCCATTTCCTTGCTTGCGCATGCCTGATGCACACCAGGATCCTAGTTCAATGACCACCCAGAATAGCACTCTGTTGGATATGCTGTTTCCCAACTGGTTGCTCAGCTGAGTGCCAGGGAAAAAAAGGAAGGATCGTCGCTCTAGTGGGTGTAGTGAACTATTCACTGCTTAGCACTATCAATAACGACTACTATAGCTGGCAAATGCAGTAACTAATTCCAAGGCTGAAAACAAAAGGGATTCAGTGGTCAGCCAAGTTTTTCAAATGAGATACATAATAGAGAAGAAGGGAAGAGTTCTTAGGAACAGGGTTGCACAAAGCTTTCTTGGTCTTCTTTCTTGGTCTGTAGTATCTCATTGTTCCCTGTTGTGTCACTGCAGAACAGACGTGCTCAGTCGGTTATTTTTCATGCCAAAAGAAGTCCTCTACAACTCTTGAAAAGCTCACAAATATTGCCCACTTATTTCCCTGACAGATAAAGAACACATGAAAGACATACTTTTGACAGTTGATTTTAAGTTCCTGGCTTCCATCGTATTAGCATGAATGAAGCTGCAATACTGGAGAGACTGAAGAAGACTGAGAACAGAGAGGACTTTCCTTATCTCATGTGACATAAAATTGGGTTTCATACTCGCAAAAGAGAAGGACTATAGTTGTAAGTTTAAGATATTCACTACATCCTCCCTCAGTTGACTGGCACCGGTCACGCCACTCTTCTAAAACGGTAGATAAGATTAAGCAGATGGGAGAACTTCTTAACTATGGGGGAAATATTTTCCTCCCTTTCTAAATCCAATTTTTCTGATTTCTGTTAGTTTGAGGTGAGCTTGACAGGTAAAAGCTTGACAGGACATATTTTCAGAGATTACACCTTGGGATTTCTTAGGTAAGGAAGTACAGTAATATTAATACTACTAACAAGCAGAGTCAAGGTCTTGCAGTCTCACTTTATTGCACTGTGTATAATCTAGAGTGATTGTTACGCTCTCTCTACCATTATACAGTGTTATCCTTTATGATATTTGGATACCAACTTGGGTCCAGGCAGTGACTACAATTGAGTAAGTTTCCATTGACATAGTTTAAGGAGAAAATCTGACTTAGTACTTTGTGTTATGTATGTAGAATAACAGCATTACTTCAGAGAAAATAATCTGAATAAAGGATGAATTATATTGACATTATATGTCTTCTAGTAAGAAGCTCTCACATGTGGTTAACCTGAATTTTTCTCATCTGTACACATGATTATTATTGGTGGAATTTATTTAGGTTTTAAGAACACAAACTATGCTTTGTTATGTAGTATTCAAAAGTGTAATTTGCAATGTAAAAAGAAGGTAGAATTTCTCGGTTTATCTTAATGATACGTCTTAATTTTGATATCCATGATAAAAATTAATTTCTAAATTAATTGTGATTTTAAAACAAAAAATTCATGGTGTTTTTGTTCTTGTTTTCCTTCTTAAATTACAGGTGTTAAATTAATGGTGAAACTCTCATAACCAAAGTAAAAACTTGTTCTCTAAAAATTTTTGTTCTTACAGTGTCATTTCATATGTTATATATTATTCCTTTAAATTATGAAAATTTTTTCACTGCCTAATTGACAGTTTTATAATATGAATTAGATGTGAAATATGATAGATGATATATCTCTTTTGCCAGTTTTTAAACTGTAGTACAAAGGAACAAAGGAAATGTTTTTGTATGTATGTGCCTGTATGTGTACACGTATCTGTATATACTGGGTTGGCAGGAAATGGGCAATAATTACATGGAGAAAACAATAGTTTAAAGAATGGTATGATGGTTTTGAGTTTTGAGTTGAAATCTTGGTGTCACCCTGGGCAAGCTAGTCTTTGAAAACCATCTTCATTTTAAGATCTTTCAGTTTCCCAGTAAGAGAGTGAAAATACTGTGAAAAAGAAGCCAATCCATTAAAGTGGAGTGCTCAGATATTACTGTTGTGGGAGACCTCAGATGCATGAGGAGTACCGTGTGTGTTCATAGTTGCAGCATTTCAGTGTCTGATGCATACAAATCAGTGAAATCTGAAATCACCAACAGTTTGCTCTCACCTTTTGTGCCCCTGTGGGAGGTCCATTGTGTGGTAGTCCGGGGATACAGAAGAAGAACATTTTACAACCAGCACACTTTCAAAGCATCAGCAGTAGGGAACTTAGAACACATATATCCAATTGGTAATTCTGTCTGAGCATACCTGTGAAGCTGCATCACTGAAGTAGCTCTCTATTAATTCCTTAGCAGTGTTTCATATTGAATATGAGACTGGTGAAAATGTGACTGTCTATAGCTAAATATAATGTCAATAAAGAAGCTGTATCTGATTGTCATGTTATGCAGCGGCTCAAAGTTATGCAGTAATGTATGAAGCACATTGCTACTGGACTCCTTCCTTAGGGCTGTTTTAGTTGATTAAACAATGTCTAGCAGAGGGCAGTCATCTGTGTTGCTGAGCTGTGAGAATGATTGCTAGCCTGCTTTTGGCCCCTGGTGTCAGGCACTCTTCCAAATGATTTCTGGGCATAGTTTGGGACTTACGGCATTCCACAGACCACTCACAATAGGCAGTTTGTGCATAATCATTCTTTTTTGAAAGTTAAGACTTTACTAGGAATGACAATAACTCTTCTATAGCAGCGCTGGAACATTTCCTGGGAATGTTTAATTCTTTAGTTTACATCCAGATCTTGGCTTTTGATACCAAAAGATAACATTCAACAGATTCGATCTTACCTAGAAAGCAAATGGAGGATGAACTGGATTTCATTCTAATTTGTAAACTACTTAAGCAAATTCCAATTCTAAACTCCAATTCTGCTTGGCAGTATGTGCCTGTAAATCTGTCTCCTATTAGTGGCTTTTGATATATCACCAATATGATTTATAACAATAATTTTAATGCTAAAGATGAGCAAGTTAGGTTCTTCCAGGTGTGAGACATGAATGAACAAGACTATTAATTTGCCTTCTACTTTTCTAGGCTTTATTTTTCACCCAGTTCGCTGAAACTGTGAAGGTGACATGCTTAGTCTCTCCCTTTCTCTTTTTCTAAGTGAAGCTGAAATTTTCATATGTACACAAGACATTGGGAGTTTACCAAGTACTGTGGGGCTTGGGATGGATTTGTGAGAGTGGGCAGAGTTATAATCATGAATAGTTATGTTTCATGATGAAAGTGTCTCCAGGATTTGGAAGTCTGGTTCTAATAGACATAGAAGAAAAAGGAGGCTTCTCAAAGCAGCAAGCTTTCTCTGAGAACTCTAAGCTATTTGTTCCATTGTACTTAATTGCTTTTCAACATTTATTTTAATGGGTCTGTAGGTCCTTTGAAGAAAATTATTGATGAAAAATAATTAGAAAAAATATAAATTCATTGTATCTAGTCTAATATAAAAAGATGAATCTAATTGTTCTGAAGTTACAATATGTGACTAGAACTGCAGTTAAATACCATCAGTGATACTAAAGTATCACACAGTTCGAGCAACTGTGTATGGCCAACAGTAGGGAGGGGGAAAAGGGAAATTGCTGTGCTAGTGCCATGGATACAGTTAAAATATTTTTGGGATCTAGACGAAAATGCCATTCACATTCATAGACACTTATCTTTACCAAGCTCATGCAGTAGTACTTGTTCACATTATATGTATATTTTTAATAATAGAGACTATATATGCAATTTTTGGTGTGACTTGGGTTATTTGTTTCAGTGGATACCTGGCTAATTTATATTAGTGTGAAATGGGAAAGTGTGTATAGATTTTCCTAGCTTGTTTAGGAAAGAAGAGCTGATTGCTGTTATTCACCCACTGACACAGAAATAGATAGCTGCTTACTTATGTTCAATGGCAATCTATTTAGAGACTTTTTTGCCTTTTTTGTTAACATAACTAACATTGATTTACTTTTTTTTTTAAGCCACTAATGCTGCACAGGGGAATCAAGGCTGAGTAGAAGCAGGATTAAATAAGGGTTAATGTTTGACTGAAGTTCAGGTACATGCAGTAATATTTTTCTGTATCTCATTATGTTTTTTTGTAGAACTGTGATTTCAGTGAAACTGCTGGAGGTACAGAAAGTGTATTGTTCAATTCATTCTCCTTTTCAGATTTATAATAAAATTTATATGAATTAGTAACATGCACGTAAAACTACTTTTCATATGATTTTACAATTACATTCTGCAAATTATAATGTGAAATATAGTCTGCTAGTACTCAGCTCCTTTGAGTCTCATTTGTATAGTTTAACACTGATACTGATACTATAATACTAGGGAAAAAAATACCATTTTCCAATATTTATGATGTTCAAAATTCTGTCACTTCTAGAATGTATTAAGATATTCCTTTAAGTCTTGAGCTGTAAAATCATACCATCTGTTGAGTATCATATTTGTATGAATTTTTTAATCTTTTTTTTTCCCCAAGTAACACCAGGATTAAAAGGACTTTTAATTTAATTTTAATTTAATTAAAGGATTTTTTTTTTACAGATTTGTCTTCTGGGGTATTTTTTGTTTGGGATTTTTTTTTTTTTTTTTCATCAATTATATCTCTATTTTAAATGAATTTTGGTCTTTCCGTTGTTTAGCTCAGTAGGTAGAAACAGCAACATTTGCCATTTTCTATTTTGCTGCATCTGTCCCACATACACCAGTGTCAGCTGAACTCATCAGAACTCTTATACAAAAAACATTCCTGTACAATGCTGAATTCATATCCATTTTGGTTATTCATTTTTGTTCCTCAACTATGTTTCGTTACTATTGAGTTCAGACATGGTCGTTTAAGGCATGATGCTTATGAAGAAGCAACTCCAAAGAAGTTATGTATCTTATTCCAAAATGTTAACATCTAATTATTTACATTCAAACCTTTTACTTTTACTTACCACTTTTACTTTGATGCTTTTTAGCTGTATCCTCTAGATGCCAAGATCTGCTCAGCCTTGTCTTGGCTAGAAAGAGTCCAAGCTTTAACTCCAAATGTTATGTCCATTTTGTTTCTCTACAGCTTTGATTCAGCTTGGAACAAAATGGTGTAAACATTGACAACTGAATGTCAGGACAACATACTTCTATACCACCTCAAGATGATACTAATAAATTGCTTAGCATATAGAATATGCTGTTTCTTATGCATTTGTAACAGTGATTTGAGGTTGACTGCTCAAAGGCGTAGTGCCGCTTAGCTGAAAGTATGTGTCCATAATGGGCCACTTGCACTTAACAAAAGTGTTTCAATGATCCACTGCATTTGCTAAGCAGTTTATGGAAATATGGCCATTTATCGCTGGGAGATCATTGAATCCCCTGAATGCAATGTGATTGCATTGTGATACAGCTGAGTTCGATTCCTTTTGCTAGATTTGCATCTAAGTGGGTGTGGAAGTTCATAAGGTAGGTCTACAGTGTCTTATTAGTGTGGTGTAGTACTTCATAGAGACAATAGCTTATATCTCCAATGTGATGTAACTATGATGCTGTAGTACTCTGCTGAGTTACTAAGTGATGTTCACTTGGCCTAGTTATTTGTGGTGTGAGGCTGGATTTTGATCTGTGCTTTGAAGGTCAAATTCTAAGAAAGCATCTGCAATGTAACCTGGTCATTTCTTAATTACCCTTTTATATAGTATATGCCAGACAACATAAGTGCATTAAGTGCAGTATAAGTGCACACAAGTGTTTCAGAATGTTAGTGATATTTTTTTTTCTGAATCTAGACTATTAAATTATGTATATATGCACCATTTTAGCCATCATCTTTAGAAGTGCTTTCTTGACCTGTTTTTATCATGCACAGGCCCAGGTACTGATTTGGTAGGATGATGTTTTGTAAATAACGGGAGAATTATTTTCAGAATGAATTTATTATTTGCATTTCTGTTCTTCTCTGTTTAGCTCTCTGCCTTCCATTTTACCAGGTCTTTAGGACTAGTAAATTACAGTGTCACAATACAAAGCTGACCTTACTTGGCTCAAATTGACCCTACCCCACCCTGTATTATTACTATGACAGCTCTAACCAGCAACTTGGCCATAAAGACATTTTTTTCTCCACCCTTTACTCCTCTATCAGCTTGGAAGTTTATGGTTCTGTTGGACTGTCTAGTCTGGATCATGATCTTACAGATTCAATGCAATCTAATACAACTGAACAGTAAATACTAATGGTGAAATACCAAGCCAACACCTGAAGACTTCTGCAGTACTGAAAACTGCGTAAAAATAAGATTTTAATTTTGAAGTTACACTTAGTCTTTTGATTTGGAACAAATTTCCTGTTTTTAAAAGAAGACATGAACAAAACTCTTTGGTTTCAGTTGTTTATCTTAAGAAGTCATACCCAAACCATTTCACTTCTGTGGGAAGGCGGGTGACAAAGAAAGTACGGCTGAACTGTTAGGTCTTCTTTGTACCAGTGTGGTACTTTGTATGTTTACTAATTCCTCACCTCTATCGATAAGTGACTTCAGTAAAGCATTTAAAGCTCGTTTCACCAGCAGCACTAAAAAGCAGCTTCTGGCAGGAGGGCCTGCAGCTTTGGCGGGCTGCTAGTGCCTGGGGAAACAAATCCTTTCTGAGGATCAGCCTAGTGGAGCATGAATAAAGGAAGTGCACCATTCTGTCTGCTTACCTGGCAGTTCATACAAGCTTTACGGCCAGCTCTTCAGCCTTCCTTATCTCCTTTATAAATAGGACAAGGCTTCCAAATAGGCTCAAGCTCTCAAACAGGCTCTTACTTATCCCTGGGGAACTAGACCAGGTCTTGCTGCCAGGTCACCGCTGAAGTAACTCTCCCTTCTCAGCAGGGCTTGCTGCCAGGTCATCACTTAAGCACTCAGAGATCCCCAAGTGATAGCTACAATCATTTTCTTAACTTGGTCTTATTCCATTTCTTCTTCTAAATTGGCACTTCTCAATCCTTGTTGAACAAACCTGGCTACCCTGCTGCAGTTTCTCTGAGAGCACATCCTGTCTGCTTGCTAATATTATTCACATCAGTAAAATATTTTGAGATAGAGCTTGTGTAACATAAACTCCACAAAACAAAGCCATACTGTACAGCCTGTGCTTTGCCACTGAATGCCTGAAAAGAGAAAGCAGCTGCCAGTTTCTTAGCATTCTTAGCATCTTTTTTTTGTTCTAAAGTTGAGTGTTAAAAAAAGAAATATAACTGTTTTAATACATGGATACAAGATTCTAGAATGAAAACAGCACATCATCATCATCTGAATTATGTAAAAAAGCTGATATCCCTATTATATTTAACTCTTGGGCTTCCATTTACCCAGTGCAGAAACTGTATCTGATCTGACTGAAGATGCTGATGCAAAATCCTGAAAATGTAAACTTGCGAAATCTCAATCTGGACAGTGACTGAATGTCCTATTCAGGAGACTTCATTTGCCATCTGACTCTACACCAAAATACCAATTTTTTAGGCTATTTTTAGCAAACATTCTGTTTGTGATTTCTGTGTACACCAGCCTATCATTTTACCAATAAAGAAAGTATTTAATGAGGAATAATGGCACATATTCTGTTAGCCAAATTTATCTGAATCTCTTTGCATCCATTTGGCAATAAAGGTGGTTAATGGGCTTTTCTTTTCATTGACACTAGCCACTGTTTTTCATACTTTTTGGTCACTCAGTATGGAAGATAACTTTTTTATTATTAATAATTAAAATATTTCTTAATAATAAAAAATATTCCTAATAATAAAAAAGTGTGGTTTACAATAAAAAGATACAATTTAGCAGTACACTACAACATGAACTTGTGATGTATCCAGAGATGCCAGTGTAAATTTTTAATATTAACTTCTTGTTGAAATATACAGACTGTATATTTATACAGAAGTTCCCCAATGGATAGTTATTCAAAAGTTCTTCAGCTTTCCTGAACAGACATTAAGGAGAAATGGCAATCCCTGGTGGAAAGTAATTTTTGCATTAAGAAACCACCAGTTCATGTAGAAAAAGAGGTAGAACAGTGAATTAATTAACAGCCCAATGTTTAATTTGAATAAGTGAAAATGATTGAAGACTGAAGAGTTCAACTGACAGATGGAAACCAGATATTTGTATTAGAAACCTGGGGCAAGGCCAATGTCTTCCCAGTCTTCAAAAAGGGCAAGAAGGAGGACCTGGGAAATTATAGATCGATCAGCCTCACATCCATCCCTGGAAAGGTGATGGAACACCTCATCCTGGGTGTTATCTCAGAGCTTATGTAGGAAAAGAAAGCTATCAGAAGTAGCTAACATGGATTTACCAAAGGGAAGTCATGTCAGACTAACCTGATAGCTTTCTGTGATGGCATGACTGGATGGATAGATGAAGGGAGGGCAGTGGATGTTGTCCACCTTAACTTCAGCAAGGCTTTTGACACTGTCTCCCACAGCATCCTCATAGATAAGCTTAGGAAGTGTGGGTTAGATGAATGGACAGTGAGGTGGATTGAAAACTGGCTGAAAGACAGAGCCCAGAGGGTTGTGATTAGGGGCACAGATTCCAGCTGGAAGTCTGTAACAAGTGGTGCTCCCCAGGGGTCAGTACTTGGTCCAGTCCTCTTCAATATATTCACCAATGACCTGGATGAATGAAGGGATGGAATGTACCCTCAGCAAGTTTGCTGATGACACAAAACTAGGAGGGGTGGCTGACACCCCAGAAGGCTGTGCGGCTGTAGAGAGAGACCTGGACAGACTGGAGAGTTGGGCTGAGAGAAACCTAATGAAATTTAGCAAGGGCAAATGTAGGGTGCTGCACCTGGGGAGAAATAACCCCCTGCACCAGTACATGTTGAGGGCTGAGCTGCTGAAGAGCACCTCTGAGGAAAAAGACCTGGGAGTTCTTGTGGACAACAGGATGACCAGGCCAAGAAAGCAAATGGCATCCTGGGGTGCATCAAGAAGAGCGTGGCCAGCAGGTCAAGGGAGGTCATCCTGCCCCTCTACTCTGCCCTGGTGAGGGCCCATCTGGAGTACTATGTCCAGTTCTGGGCTCCCCAGTTCAAGAAGGACAGGGAACTGCTGGAGAGGGTACAGCAAAGGGCCACAAAGATGATTAAGGGCCTGGAGCGTCGCACCTACGAGGAGAGGCTGAGGGACTTAGGTCTTTTTAGTTTTGAGAAGAGAAGGCTTTGGGGAGATCTAATTAATGCGTACAAATACCTAAAGTGAGGGTGTCAGGAGGCCCCGTCTTTTTTCAGTAGTGCCCAGTGACAGGACAAGAGGAAATGGGCACAAACTTGAGTATAAGAAGTTCCACCTAAATGTGAGAAAGAACTTCTTTACTGTGAGAGTCGTAGAGCACTGGAAGAGGCTGCACAGAGAGGTGGTGGAATCTCCTTCTCTGAACACATTCAAAACCTGCCTGGACAAGTTCGTGTGCAACGTGCTGTAGGTAGACCAGCTCCAGTGGGGGGGTTGGACTAGATGATCTCCAGAGGTCCCTTCTAACCCCATATGATTATATGATTTTATGATTCTATGGGACCGTATACTTGGACAATTTCTTGATCATGGCGTTCAACACAACTTGAAGAAATGTGGATCACTCTGTCAGCCTGAGGGATTATTAAATTATATTGTTGTATTTACTCAAGATATCTTGGAAAAAAGAGACTGTAAAAGACTGGAAGGAAAAGCCTTTTGTGATCTTAAAACCATTCCAGAGGTACAACCACATCTTCAAGAAACTGAGCCAATTAGAGTAAAGTAAGTTTGCTCTGGCAAACACTGGATGGTATTTATTTTATGTAAGCTTCTTACTGCAGGAGATTCCAGGAGACGGGATCACATTCTGTTTATCTTTTCAGATCACATATTTCTAAAAAAAAAATTTAAAAAATGCAGGAGAAGACTAATAAAGTTTCTTGGAATACTAGAAAAAATTGTATGCAAAAGGACTTCACAAAACAACTTTGGTTTAGTTTTAGTTTAGACAAACTACATCAAATGTATGGTGATATGTACTATTACAGGAATTTTTTGAGTTGCATTGGGTGCTTTTCATTAGTTTTTATGAGGTTAAATATTCAGCACGGTGGAAAGGCATTTTATCATTAGGAAACTGAAAAGTTTAGGAACAAACTTTTCTTATGCTGGGGTAAAAGTGGCAAAACTCACATTAGATTGAACAAGAACAGAATACAGACCTTAAAGGAGTTGCAGTGAATGAGGATCACTCTTGTTCACACATTTAGTGAAGATATGCATATATCAGTGCTCTGAGCTAGTGGCATAGGGACACTTTGTCAATATCGTTACAGTAAATGTTGAAGTGAAATGACAGATTTTCCTCTTGGGGCTTCCATGAGAAGCTGATGTGTAATCATTATTGAGACTTAATTTCTTTCCTGCTCTTAGCTGGAAGGAACGTAGAGTTCAAAGCCAGAAAGGAATCTGCAGTCCATTTAAGAGCAGGAGATTTTTGTGTAACTTTCAGAATGTGACTTGAGTCTGTTTGCAACCTGGAAGATAATGACAATTGTCTTTGTTACTGTACAATGCATTAATCAGTGATTTATGTGTTCCTTACACATTGTTAGATAAATATGATTAAATGTAGGGGTTAGCATCAGGGTAGATAATCCTAGGACTGAATCCTATGGGCGAATTAAATTCTTAAACATGAACAGAGTAAGTGACTCACCAGAAGATTTGACTGAGAAGAAAACTGGCAGTATAGTAAGTAAAAGAGGACTGATTTGGGTAGGAAAAGAGGGAAAAAAGGTGATGGTTGGACAGAGAGGAAAGTCTACCAAAGAAAAGTTTGGAGCAGGTGATCTGTTAACTGTGGAGGACTGTGACAAAGGGACATGTCTCAGTGGGGAGTGGCTGCTATGGCATGGCGCACGGGAAATGCAGTTTCCGTGGGGGGACTTGTCATCTTTTCAGTTGTAAAAACTCAGGCTATAACAAACTTTAGGTGGAGGAATCCTGAAGGATGTAACAAAATCAAGATGATGTGGTAAGATGGCATGATAGAAATGTGGGAAGTAGGGTGTATAATAAAGTCCTAACATAAATAAGCTAATAGTTAAATGCAATATGGCAGTATTTGTCTTCCAGGAAAAGTTTGACTACACAGAATGGTTACATACCATATCTTCCCTCCACAAAATACAAACAATAAACTTCTCAATTTCCATGAGGAGACAATTGATCAAAATGTTCCTCCTGAAAGACCTCTTCTCAAGATGTAGAGCTCTCCTGAGTCCAACACTGCCCCACAATTTCTCCCAGATCTCAGATCTGTAATCACATTGTGAAGACTCTTTGCTCTTCTGATAGAACAGCAGTATTGTTCAGTTTCAATCATATGAGATAGTAGTTAGCATGGATGGTTAAAATAACCTGCTTAGTAAGGAACTGCAGGAGGAGAGGAATAAGCTAGATACTAAGTTGCAGACAATCCATTTCTGGAATCTATGGTGTGTCCTTCAACTCAGGTCGGTTTGTCTGGGGTACAAAGAAATTGAATATTATTTAAAAGCTACATTAGAGATTCTTTCTTTATACCCATATTCTGAAAGCAAGGTAAGTTTTCATATCTCTGCAAATACCTAAAACTGGTTGCTCAGCAAATTCCCCTGAACACGTTGTACACCTGAGTCTCAACCCAAATACCACCTATTGGTCCTGGAGCTTTGATCAAATCATTAAGGAAAAGACTTTTGTAGTTTTTTTCAGTTGGGCAAGAAGTCTTAGAGGAGAAAGCATCCTGGCATCAACAAAAAGCACGTGCTTTTCACCTTTTGTTTTTTCTGCAACTATTAATGTTTTTAAAGGCAATTCCAGCTTGCAATAATGTTTTACTGTATAGAAGCATTGAGTGTTATCCTAGTTTAACTGCCTCTAGTCCTGCTCTGTGATATTTGTTTGGTAGAATTAAGTAAATCACAATTGTGCAGGAACAAGGAACCCACAATTTAACATGAAGGCATAGACAAATGTGTGATAAAAATATTAACATTTCCTTTATAAAAGAATCTGCAGTAATGAAAGCACTTCTGCTTTCAAAGACCAAGAGGGGTTAAAAAGATATTTGTACAATGAGTTAAAGCCTTTTAAAAAACACCTGTAAGTTATTTCCATAATAAGAATTCTGCAGTGTGCTCCATATATATATTTTTAATATTTCAAGAAAATCTTTAAAATCTCTCTTTTAATTTCCCATCTGGTATTTATCCCAGAACTTGCTTTTCTGTAGATGAACAGGTGTCATGCTTGATACCTGCTCTTGCTTTATACCCACTCTCAAAAAATACCCTTTTTTACTTGGAGTACTTTTTGTATATTCAGTGTGGAAAAAAACCCCTCAACCTTTTTTTTTTTCCTTTTTTACACTTCTGATGTATCACACTGCTTTAAAAAGATATTATCTGAAGTAAATGTATCATGTGATGAATAAGAATATACAAATAGAGTATACAACAGAGTATAATACAAAAGGAGCTACCATAGAAGCTTTTCTTGCAGAAATATAATCTAAATTTGATTTAAAATAGGCAATCCTTTCCTCCTATTGACAGATAGCCCTTGAGATTCAGGTATTTCTCGGCACATTCAATTAAATAGGGTTAATATTGCTCATCATTAGCCATCCTCTGTGCTGATTTTCCATTGTGAGCTCATAAACGCTATCATTAGAAGAACCTTTCAAAAGAGGTTACATTTTTGAAAGCGCTTAATGTGCATTTCTGAGTGGATTATTACTGCTGTTGTATTATTATCCAGCATAAAGAATCATACATCAGGTGTACTTAACATCAAGCTGTTTAACTAAGATTACTCCTGTTGGAGATACACTGTGCATAATATCCTGTACTATCTAATACAAACCAAGAAGCAAAAGCCACAGGAGCTGAAACAATGTATAACTTTTCATATCTTTCCTGATTTTTCAATTTAAGTACACAGATCTGCTTCCAATGAAACTTAATCGCAGAATTATGTTTTTTAAAAATCACCTGAAATAATGCCTTTTTTGTCATGCATGGGAAGAAAACTCATTTTCTTCTCTTTTTTTCCAGACTTTATTATTTCCAGTTAGTAGACTGAACTGATTGCTTCTATCTCCTGGGTCTAATAAAGCAATTTGCCTCTTTAATGGGCCTTGTTAGGGTTGAAGACCAATGTCTTTCTGGTACTACTTTTTGCATTATTGGTGCACTACCTGCTGAGTCATCAGCACAGAAACCAGAGGTTAATTTCACTTCTACTAAATGAAGCAGATAATCAGCCATCAGAGGATGGCTCCTGTGCTGTAAATAAGTCTTGACAAGCTGAGGGACAGTGCTGTGTATCAGTCAGCCCTCTTCACACCATCTGTCCGCAAATTGAGACAAAGTAAGGATATTAATTTGTTACATTTCAAAAGCTGTACTGACAAACCCACATGGACATTTTTAAATGTCGATGAATAACTGAAACATTTAACAAATATTCCATTGAGTCATGTGTTATAGTTTTGCAAACTTCTTTTCCAGCAATGAACCTATGGAAAGTGTTTTCACCAGATGTACAGCTAATGTCTATCAAAGCAGATCCATTCCAAAGTATTATGCCACACAGCATTTTTTACTTGTGTTGGAAGTGGAACTCGGTGGCACAAGAATCTGCTGGATTTCCCAGAGATGTTATATGCAGAATAAACCTTCAGCTAATGGGGAAGCTGTTACATGGTTTCAGGAGCCAGAAACATGAAAAATCACGAAAAAAATGAGCTCACCAAAGTAATGTATGGTGGAAAATAAGTCCCTGGAAATTGCTGAGGTGAGAGCCTACCTTAGCTATATCACTAAATCCACGCAACCTGAAGGCAGAGCAGTGGTTCAATTGATTTTACACCAAATCACACCAGCTTGCTGTGGAAGTGGGAATGGACGTATCTGTAAGAGAACTAGTTTTACAGATGCATTTTAATTATTCATAACATGATATGTCTATGCATGTGCAACTCTATTTTATTCTCAAAGTAGAGTTCAAAGGGTTCAAAGGTCAAGTATGTATTAATGACTGAAGTATAAAAATATTACAGAGTTATTCTAATAATCTCCAAAGCAAGCACTATGAAAACAGTAATCCAGAGCTGGAGATGAATTGAAAAGAAATGAAGGCACAAAGCAATTTTCATTTTTCTTTGGAACAGTGCCACACAATAACTACAAGGCTATGATTAATGAGTAATAGTGCTTCCCTATCCAGATTAGGCTAAACAGCTTTTTAAAGACAGTGTTTTTAATTTTCCTTCTTCATTACAAGACTGATATAAAATTGGGCATCCAAACAGAATTTAACAAGATATTTTTTTGTACAATGTGGGGTTTTTTTGAGGTTTCAGATAACGGTTCTAAAATAGTATAGTATAATGGGAGCTTGGGCATTTAGTTTACCTGCCGACACATGAAGTTAGATGTCATAATCTACAGCTGAATCCTATCCTTAACATCACTCTTAGAATGGAGTAATGCCCTTCAGTGACGTGCGTTTGTCCATTTACCCTATGGGAATCAAAGGTAACTGTCTTAAATTAAGGAACTAATTTTTCATCTGCTAAACTTAGATGAGATAGAAACCACCTACAGTTCAGAGAAGTACTTTCCAAGCATTTTTAATTAGTTGTGATCAGATTCTCATTAAAACCAGAGGAAAGCCTGTCACTGAATTGTCTCCTCAGTTGAAATAAATAGAGAGAGTGAATGAAGTTTTGAACAAGGTTATTACTGAAGTTTGTTTCTATGGGAAACTTTAATATTATTACTTGTAATTGTCTATTATATTTTATTACTAAAATCCTCCAGCAACCACTTGCAGTGGCAAGGTGTAAGAGGTGAACACTGTTAAAACCTGTAGGATTCTTAAGCATTATGAGACAAAATACTAATTAAATCATTATTAGTTAAATGACTCAGTTTGGCAAAAGCAATCCACAGAATCATTACACAGTAAATAATTAGATTCAAAATTATTAAAATGATTTAAAAATGCACGCATTAAAATTTTAAAATACATAAAAATGTAAAGAATACATAATGTATAAAAATATACGCATCAAGCTAAAACTGATTTCTAATTTGGTGGAAATAGGTGGCTTCACAAGATCTAACTTAGCCTATGTTTGGCTACTGCCAAGTTTCTGTGCTTTGCACTGAAACATTTGATCCTGATGACTTCTTGGAGCCTGGGATCTGTTCTCATTTGGCGAAGTGATGAGTCATACACCAGTGGGTTTTGACTTTGAAACGGGCCCAGATGAACTAATCTCTGCAATCATCTATTTAATATCACCCTTCCTAACAGTACTGCATTTTTCCTCTTTTTTCTTAATATTTTCTATTCCATTCAATTATCAAAACTAAGACCCATTATAGTTGTCTCTGTAGTCTACATTTTACTGTATTTGAGGTTAGGCACAATTAAATGGCTGGACAGAGAATCTGTGAAACTTCCTTTCAATCACTAGGAGGTGGAAAACTGAAGACAGTTGAATAAAACATATTTGGAAGAACTGGTTAATTTGGTTTTAGTAATGCTTACCTAAACTGTGCTTATGCATAGTTATTGTGTCTATAATATTGCTTAAAGAACAGGATATTCTTTGGGATAAATGTTGAAGGTAAACTGTATATGTCCCTTTCAGCAATTCAGGATACAGGTTTTGAGTGTAAAATGAATGTTCAGAATATATTAATTTACCGATTTTTAGGGTGAGAATCCATGAGAACTGGTTTTGTAAAGCTGTGGAGTGAGCACAATAAGCATATAAAGAAGAGAAAGAGGGAATCAAATTGTCCTTCAATATAGCTGAGTTGAATTGCTTTTGAAGGCTCTTGTGATTGCATGTAGTTATAGTAGTGCAGCTGACCACAGCAATGGAAAGATGTTCTAGCTTACAAAGTTTGCCTGAAGAGTATGATCAAAAGAAAATACTTGCTTTTCTTACCTTTCTCTTGGATAATTCTCCACAGCAAAGACTCCAGAAAAGGTCTAATGTAGTTTACCAATGGGAAGCAGAATAGTCTCTTACATGTTACTTCATGCACTTCTCCCCTCTCTGAAGTGCCAACAGCTTTGGTTCTGATTCCTGTTAAAAGAATGGAAAGAAGCACAAAGGCTAGAGAGAATGGTATGGAAGGCCTCTTGCTATTAATGCCTAGTGATCTATAGTGCTACGTGTATTTCCTATTTGAAATATAGAAAATGAGCTAGGTTCTTCGTAAATTACTGCAAACTAGTTTATCTTGAAGAAGAGGAAATTAAATTCAATATCTAGAGAATTTCTTCTAGTAAGTTTCTCCTTAATGTTATAAAATTGGTATTAGAGGAAGTACATTACCTTACCTAACCTCTCCAAAAAGATTAGTTCCATTATTTATTAAACTGTATTTTCCCATAGCGTTTTCTAAATTGAGACTAAGAAGTAGCATTCAAGTTCTAGGTAATTCTTCGTTAAAGCTAATAACCGCTCCATTTTTGTGGTGAAATATATTTGAGTAATACTTCACTGTTCCACAGCTGTGCCTTTTTCTTGTAAAAATTCTTTGGGAGCTGCAAGTGAAAGCAGTTTGTTTAAGTTTTGAAGGTGTGTCTATAAATTGGAGCTTCCTTAGAGTCCCTCAGTATTGGCTTGAGAGAAAGAGAGTTTTATAATGAATTTTATTATTCTTTATTCTCATACTCTTAGCTGTATTTAATTTTACTTTTAAATGTGCTCATGCTACACAGAAATGAGCTCTCTCCATGGAGTGTAGAAGAAACAGCCTGCATCAGCATGTAAACACGTAGGGCAATTCCAAAGTTCTCTTGTATTTTTTCTCTCTCTTCTCTTTTTGGTTCATGCTTACTTGGATTATCAAGATGAAACAGAAGAGGTTTAAAATAAATTAAAACTTAATCTGCATGCAAGCAGTGAGCTCATTACCACGGGCAAATAATCAGCCTCGTTTGCTTTGAGAAGTCTCTGTTATTATGACTTTGAGGAGTAGCTGCTTGATGGCCCTTGGAGCATTATGCATGCCACT
Organism: Calidris pugnax; assembly: GCF_001431845.1. Classification (NCBI taxonomy): domain Eukaryota; kingdom Metazoa; phylum Chordata; class Aves; order Charadriiformes; family Scolopacidae; genus Calidris; species Calidris pugnax. Next base: position 24,242,354 of record NW_015094506.1, read on the forward strand.
TTTCATTCAGCATAAGGTTTTGAGAAGCATTAGAAGGAGCTGCTCACATGTTATTTGGAAAAGCATGGTCAAAACATGAGCTCTTATTTATTTTTTTTCAGGATAACACATCTGTCTGGATGTGCAGGATTTCTTTGCTCTTACTCCAGGCAGAGATTTCCTGGTATCAATATCCTGTTGTGACTGTGATCTGGCCACTAAGCTGACATAACAAGTGGAATCCCAGAAGAGGCAGAAGGGCCACAGGAGAGCACAGGATGGTGTTTGGGAGGCTCATTGCACTTCTTTTGGTTCACATAGCAACAAGCATCTACAACATCTGATGGCAGACCAACAGGGAGTTCTGGGAAGCTCAGCCGTCAGACCTGGAAGTCATTCAAGCACCGTAGACAACAGGGCTTTGAACAAGTCTTTTCAACTGGTCATTTTAATTCAATGCTGGCTTAAATGATTTCTCTCTTTAATATGCTTGCTTTGTGATATGTATACTACCTCTCTTCAATCAACAGCTATTCATTCATCAAATGACTTTCAGCAATCATCTTCTTGCACTAATTACATTTCTACTGACTGTATTTCCTTGATTTATCCTGGTTTTATTAATGAGCCAGTGATGTCACCCTCATGTTTCTTTGAGCTGTATTTGAAATGTTTAAATTTATTTGCGTGTTTTCCCTCTTTCTTTAAAACAAAATTAAAATCCTTTATGCATATATATTCACCAAATAGCAGTACTTTTTAATGCATCAATGACTGAAGCATCTTTGGTGCTGCTAGAAACCATTGGCAAACTGGAGACTCACCCTCAGTACCTCAGTAGCTTCAGGGACACACAGATACAGAAAGTACTGGGGGCTGAATCCTGTAGTGTTCTGAGCACCTCCTATCTAAGAAATGGAGTCAGTTCTTGATCAGCAGTTTGCAGATCTCCATGCAGAGAAATGCAAAGGAAAGCTCTGCCTCAAAGCACTTCTTCATTTGGCACAATACAAATGTATATAGTTTTCTTTAAAGTGTACTTTGTGAAGTGATTTTAAAATACATTAACAACTATGGAAAGCACCATGATTAGCAAACTAACACTCATCTTTACAAAAGACTTTTTACTTATTGGAAGGGAAAAGGATTATTTCTGTTTGAAAAAATAAATAAATCTATTCCTTAGTCCATTCCCATCAAACCAAGGTGGAAACTTGTCCCCATTGTAATTTCTTGGGAAAAGCTTATCCTGCTGGAGTGGTTTAAGGCATTTTTCTGGCTGTCTTTATGTTTCAGGTGTTAGGGAGTTAAGTTCTCCTACCTTACATGCTATGTATTACCTGTTACTAACAAAAGCTGTTGGCAATGTATGGAACTAAAATGATGTTAAAAGCAGCTCAAACACAAATATAAACAAGGACAGATCATGTTTTGCACTGCTTGACAATGTGTAATTCTAGCTCAGGGTCAAATCCTGCACTCTTGATCACATGGACATACATCAGTGATGTTCAGTGCCCTACAGAAACAGTGAAAACAAAAAATATTCTGCTTGTCACAGAAATGTGAGGCTTCAGGTGGCAATGCCAAATGGTTTGTTTATCCTTTTAGGATTTTTTACGTCTTGAGCTTTTAAATAGCTTTGCATTGTAGTCGTTGAAGAAAATTACTCTTTTTCCATGTTAGCACTTGTTATTTATATGTATATTTAAAAAGCAAAAGTATTTCCTCTCATGGAAAATACAGAATAAATTGCCCTAAAATTTTTCATGGCCCTATTTTTCAGTGGACTTTTAAAATGTGCTGATGTGTTTAGAAACACGTGTACTCATTCATCATCTGTTTTAGGACTGGGAGTACCATTCTTTCTCAGCCAGAGAGAAAACATTCATTTTTCTTCAGAAACGTAATTCAGGCCAGCTTCACAATGGAAGTTTGGATTTATATGTAATAATGGCTAAACTTAATAAAACTACTTATTATATTTTGTATTTACTGTTTCATGTTATATGCAACATGAGGAAACAGGAGGGACAGGATTTAATTTGAGATTAAGACGGCTAACTCTGGATGTCTGGGTTGTGTAAACTCCCTTCCTAGTCAACAGTCAATACAGTCAGTGGAGCCTAGAGATTTATTCATCTGGATACCCAGTAGGCATTACTTTTACATTGAGTTTAATGACATTATTTAAGGTCTGCTGCCTGTATTGACTAGATCTCTTGCAACTACTCTGGCAGCTGAAAACACTTAGCTCACCTATAGACATGCAAATTTAAGTATCTTATTATAGTGACCCTTCCATCATCACTTTCTGTGCAGGTTGTTTTCTACAGTGCTTTCTTATATTGATGTCCACCTGCACACCGCTCTTCAAGATGATGAGTGTTATCCTCCATTCAGGAACAGGAAAGGACTTTATAGAAGGATTGAGTGATTGGCTTAAATTCACTTATCTGAAACAGACTACTAGGAGATTTTGCATGGGATTTGATGTTCAGAGTGTCAAGTAACCATATTTTCTAGCTATTCACAGCACTCATGGTCTAATGATTTACAGGCAATCATACATCGGCAGTTTCTGAAAGCAGTGGGGACAAATAAGGAGGCTCTCAAATTACTCAAAATGCATCAGTCTTTGCTGTTCATTCAATGGACTCTGACTTTGCAACACTTGGTTTGTAACTGTATGTCTTCCACTACTGTGTCTTCATGTGTCTGTTTTATGGCATATTTATGTAAAATACTCTCTGTAGTGCCATTTTTGGGATTATTTGGGCCATTAATCCTGTTGCTCATGAGATTTACACCAGACTTTCCAGTCGAAATTCAGAAAGCATTTAAACATGTTTAATTCATCCCTGTTTAGGATATCTTTTGATTTTCATATTTAATCAATATTTAAATGCTGCACAATGGATGATGAGATGTACATAAAGTTTTATTTGTGAGGTCCACAGCTGATGACATAAATTATTTCCAAAATTCCTTAGGGTGATGGTAGTGGGGAAGAATCCAGAAGAATGAGAGAATGAGAGGGGAAAAATAAAATAAGGAGGGAAAAGAGAGAGAGTGAAAGAAGGGAAAAATCTCCCCCTGGTAGCCAGCTGGGAAATGAAGTGGTGGGATCCCCAGAAGAACATCCACCTCTCTTGCACATCCTTTCTAGTGCAGTAGGTGTTGATAACCATGATGATTTTTTCAGCCATGGTTTTTCCCTGGTACTGTGTGCTTTTCCTCAGGACCTGGCCAAATTTGCTGGTTTTTTCTTGTTTTTCAGTGCTTTTAGCACTGATGGGAGAATGCTTAACTAGCTGCAAGTGTTGTACGCCAATTGGTTGCTGAGTTTTGGGTGTGCATGTTGTTGAGTAATATTTATCAGCGATTTATGACTATTATCTGTAATGTTATTCACTAAGTATTGTATTCCTGCAGTATAAACTAAAAGCTACAAAACAAGAGAAAAGGGGTAATGGAGATGATTCTCATGCCAGTGGCAGTAGTGTCCCATGAGAATCTGCCATAGTTACAACAACAGCATTAGCAGGTATAAGGCCATGAGAGTAACAACATGAGAAAAACAGCATGGGAACAAAAGGGGGAAAATACACATCCGTTCAGGTGAGAGGTTGCAGAGCTGGAAGTGAAAATCGAAGTGCAGAATTGCAAATGGAGGGCCCTTAGCATTACATTAAGACACTTAATTCACTGTGCAGTGTAAGCATATGTGCTAAAGACAAACACCCACTAAGGTGCACTGAGAAATGGAGATGTTTTCCTGAGCTGAAGTCTGTGTGAACTACCTTATAGAAGGGGCTTAATTTTAGTCAAGTAAACAGTGACCTATTCCATCACAAAGCATCTTACACTACCTATTGGTTTGATATTCACTATTAGGAGTGGACAAAAGGTAAAAATAGTGTTAATACGTTGAGTTCTAGGCAGATCAGAATCCAGAATACAGTTCTGCAGGCACAGAATCTTGTCTACCTTTTGATTTCCATGAAGTGCAAGACCTTGGACAGGAAAAGTCAAGTGGAAATCATAATTTACAAAGTTTTTCCATAAGTAGCATGGAGAAATTCACTCAGCTGAAATATTACAGGTCTGGACAATTATTGCAATGTTTTCACTTACCAGTTACATGTGGTTTCATTTATTAGTCTATTTATTAATATAAAAAAGCATGCTCCATTTAATTTGAAAATTCCAAAGTATTGTTGTTGATTTACCGGCCAATAATAAACTTGAAGTCAATAAAACAAAAAGTCAAAACTTTTACACTTTCTGACAGTAAATTGGGATTGCATCACCTTTCAACACAAACATCTTAATATTTTACCTATTAAATGTAATTCTGAAGCAATTGTTCCAGCTTGGCCTATGCATGTCTGGGGCTCTTGTTAGCTTCTGCAATGTACAAGTTAGCAGAGTATTTCTGAAAATGTCTCTGTTAGTGCAGACTCTTTTCCACTGAGCTACTGGTCCACCAAAGTTAGCAGAAGGTTTTGGAGATCTCCAGTTCCCAGTTTTTAGACAATTATTCAGACAGAAAAAAGACTGTGTTATACTTGTAAATATCAGTGATTACACTTTGAGAAGTGAGGATGGAAAGATTATTGAAGGTTATGGAGAATTACATTTTAACAGGAAATGACATTTTTTTGTCATACCAACTTGCAAAGCATAATAGAGTTTTCACAAGTACTTGCTTTTGTTCTCAAACTACCTTCAAATGCTGTCAGTTATTTTCCAAAGATTGCAGTTGACATCTAACCTCAGAACTGTTGTACAATTAACCAATTGTATGATTCCTAGTCTTGGGATAGATTTAGAATCAATTGATAAGGAGTATTGGATATAGATATTACATGTTTCTTCCCACAGAAATATGAACTTACCATGATTATTGACAGTAATGTATGAATGGTCGGATGGTTATCAATCTGCTATATGGTACCCTGGATACGTCACTGGAGTAAATGTTACACATTTCGTGGTAATCCAACAAATATGTGTGAAAGGGAATGCATTACTTAGTAAAGACATATTAGCATCTCAAAACCCATTTGATAAGGTGTAGTGAGACTACTGATGTTAAGCATACAACTCAGGTGCACTGAGAAGTCCTTTCAGAGGGTGATAGAAATGATAGGGTCAGAGGGTGGAATTGATTCAAGGCCAGTAATTTTGGGCAGTTGCTGAGGGTTTTTCTAGTTTAATGCAGAGAGACTGACATTATTAAGTATAGAGAGTCTACTGTGAGTTGTGCTTACCTCTGAATCATAAGCACATGGAGCATGATTCAGGAGTTTTGAAAATGCTGACAAATAAAAGCATCTTCCAAATTATTAGCTATCCAAACTGCTAGTTTTCACTTTAGCATTCATTTTGCTCATCTATCTGGGAGGAAATAAGTAAAGAATTGCTATGATAATAACATTTCAGGTTTCATTAAAGTTTCCTTTTCTTTTCTTCCATTTTCTCCACTATTATTTACTTCATCTTTCTTCTGAACAAGAAGGTTTGCTTTGCAGAAAGTTAGCAAGCAAAGCAGACGTCAGCTCTGAAAAATATTGCTACTTACTGCAGGTTTTGTGGAAGTTCAGTGATACAATTTAATTAATTTACTGGTGTAAGAACAACCTGATTTCAATGATATGGCACATTTTTAGTCCTCACAGACTCCACAGACAGGTTTGCTGAGGAGAGACTTAGATGGCCTTCTAAATTAAAGCAGAGTAGTTAGTCACAATAAAATTTGAAAATAACGTCACCCTTTTGGCTCTTTGCTGGGAAGAGTTTCTGCTGCTTCATGTGAATCTCAAGTAAATATGACCCAATGCATCCAATGCATACTCTTCCTGTCAAATCTGGCAAAGTTTCAGCCAAAATAAATTGCACAGAGAGAATGCTAGTACAGAAAGCTTTTTTTTTTTTTAGTTAAACATAGCAGACTCGTCTAATAAATTATCAACAATATTTTATTATGTTGTTTTGTATTATGAAGAAGAAAAAAACACAGAGTGTGGAAAAATTATCAGTCTTTAATGACGGTTCTATCATTTCTGTTGGGCTTTTTTTATTTTTTACTTTGAAATTTTTGCTTTTGCTGTAGAGTATTATATTTGGCACTTTAATAATTCACTTTCTTTTTACTGTTACGCCTAAGAATGGCTGTATTGAATCCATCACTTAAGTTAAAAAACATTGGATTTTCATCTTTAATTGGCAAAATGCTTCATGTGAAAATTTTCAAGTTTAGCCTTATCCGTCTGAAATGTACCGATGTAAAACGCAAACTCCCACTATAATATGAATCCCATTACTAATAAAAACAGGAAGATGGTGCTTAGTCCTAGGATAAATGAGGTGAACTGTCATTTTGCAGAGTATATCCTTTATTTATTAAATGCCTAAAGTGACTGAACCCCACTTTAGAAGAGAATTGTCTATACAATAAATAAAGAGATGTAGGCACATCTAGGGGACGGGTGATCCAAGATAAGTGTGTTTGACTGTGAAAGTAAACAGTTTCAATACACCTGTTGTCTGGGTACAAGTTCAGCCAGGTGCTACTCCTGGTTTGCCATCAAAACAAGTAGATGGTCCTTCCAAGACAGCTAAGAATATCTGATTTGGAGGTATAACATGCGTGAATATAACACTAATAGATTCCATATCGATGTGCTCTCTCTCTTGCTGTCTATCCATTGATTGGGATGCAGAAGAAACTCAGGATTGACCTTTGACCTTTGGATAGAGTGGCTCAACCCCAGTAGGCAGCTAAGCACTAGGCAGCCACTTACTCACTACCCCCAGTGGGATGGGAGAAAGAATTGGAAGGGTAAATGTGAGGAAACTTGGGGCTTGAGATAAAGACACTTTAATAGCTAAAGCAAAAGCTGCATACACAAGCAAAGCAAAATAAGGCATCCATTCAGTACTTCCCATCAGCAGCCATCTCCAAGAAAGCAGGGTTCCATCACACATAACAGCTACTTGGAAGACAAACACCATTGCTCTGAACGTCTTCCCTTCTTCCCTGCAGCTTTTATTGCTGAACATGATGTCATATGGTCAGCTGGGGTCAGCTGTCCCAGCTGTGTCCTCTTCCAGCTTCCTATGCACCCTCAGCCTACCGGCTGGTTGGCCAGTCTGAGGAGCAGAAAAGGCTTTGGTGCTGTGCAAGCACTGTTCTGCAATAGTTAGAACATTCCTGTGTTATCAAGTCTATTTTCATTGCAGAGTCAAAAAATAGCCCCATACAAGTTACTATGAAGAAATTTAACTCTATCCCAGCCAAAACCAGAAGTGATGGTGAAGGCTAGGTGAGATGAACCTATACCTTAAAATTTTGTTGAACCTAGGTCTATGATCAAGTGCTTCGCCCTACTGGAAGTAACAAACAGTAACCTCTGTTCAAGTCTCTTATAATTACATGCAAATATTCACTTTAAATACACATTTTTCCCCTTTCATAACAAAAATAAGAAAATTAGATTAAAGTATACATTAAATTCAACATTGGTAAAGCAAACAAACCTGCAAAGTCACAAGAGAAAAGAATGTATTTACTGTCTATTAACTACATTTAGAAAAACATACTGAAGCTTAAGTAGTAATGAAATGGGATTCATGGTGAATCATGTTTTGCATTTGTTAGTGAGATAAGGATTCAAACAAACTAAATAGAAATTTAAGCATGTAAATCTTCCTATATTTATGTGCAAAACTGGCCCTCTATTTTCAGAATGTATACATTTCTATGTATGTACAACTGTAAAAGAGTATTTAAACTATATTTTTCCATTTAATATGTTTTTACATTGCAAAACATATTTTATTTTTAATATCAAAGATATTCTTTATGACAACTGAAAACTGAAATTTCATACATATGGTATGTAAATCCTTTACATTGGCTGAGCTGGCAGAGCTGTTCTATTTAATTGGCAGACAAGCAAATACACTCTGCAGACTATAAATGAAAACAGGTTTCTAGAGAATGACATTATTGGCAGGTTGGTAAAGGGGTTAATAGAATTCCACAAGGGAAGTTCCCTTTTATCAGCTGAAGTAGATGCCTGTGGCAGATTGTTGACCCTGTTAAAAAGCTTTGTCTTCTTCTGTGTTTGTAAAGGACACACTGTATTTCTCACTTCTCTCATGTTGCTGATTTATGTATTGTTTTAAATGAAAGGAAAACAAAACATTACAAAATCCCTGATGTTCACCTTTGCAATAAACACAGGTAATTGATAACAAAAGGTTAATGTCTTTATCCCTAAAAATCTGAAATTATCTGGCTTCCATGAATTAAAATTCATAAATTCCAAACACAAACATGATTTATATGTCTACATTTCTGCATAAGTAATTGGAGAGATACAGTGAAGAGTTCGTTTTTTTTCTAAGGATTATTAACACATGATTTCAAAAGATCATCAATAGATACATCAGTCAAATTTAGTAATCAGGTACGACTCTTGTCCAAAGTGATTAGTCTTGTAATGGCTTGTATCTATGTGTTCCAGGCTCCTACATGAGTTTACCATTGAGAATGATCACGATGCAACTGGGTTTGGGCTATGCTCCCTTGAGCTCCCCTGGGTTGTTCAGGCTGCATCCACCACCTCTGCCTCAGGTAGCTTCAACATTCATCCCTGCCCTTTCTGGTACCCTGACAAGGACCCAGCCCCCTGTGACCAAAGGTCAATTCTAGTCTCTTTAAGCACTCTAGTAACTGAAGACCAGACCATAAGTATTATGAATACTTTCACTTTTTGTTTAAAACAAGTCCTGTTTTTGAGGTAATGAATGTGGTTTCTAAGGATGACTTTATAAAATGTTCATCCTTTATTCAGGAAAAAAATGCCAGATACGGAGATATAATTCCCTCCCTCAGCATGCTCAACACTTCTGAACTTACTTTAAGGTCTGTAAAATGCCTTCAGGAATTCCAGATGCCTTTTTCTGTTCTAGCTCCAGTGATTTTTTTTATCACTGCTTCCACTCTAACTCCTTGTAATGACAATGCATTATTTTTACTTGCCTAATCTTGGAGAATCAAAAATTCCTGCTGTTCAGTAAGCAAATGTCTTTTGGGCATGATCAGTTCTATATTCTGCTGTCTATTTTCCTTTTTTTGTATTGTTTTTTTTCTGTGGTCTGGAAATACCTTGGCATTTGGGTATTTTGGCATTTCCTAGGTGGAAGCCATGTTACTATTCCAAAATGACTTCCAGAGTAATTTCCAAAGCAGAGTTCCTATTTTTTCCACAGACAAGTGTCCAAAAGTGTCATATTATGCTGTGGAATGGGTCCACAGTTCTTGGGTGGTGGGTTTTTTTTATTGTTTTTACTATTAGACTGCTATCTTTTTTGTTGGAAAGCACAGGTGCTGCTGCTTGACATAAGGAATGTCTTTAGAAGAAGGTTGGACTGATTATTTATTTTTGGTAGATGGAGTTAAGACACGTTATTTTCCAGCTTCTATGAACTACCACAGTAGAACTCAGTTGATGTCATCCACTGAGAATTATTGGAAGTCACTCCCTATGCTCAGTTTACGAGACAAAAAAAAAAATGTTCTTTCACTGATCCTCAGAGCTATTGCTTCATTTGATTTGTATAGCATCTAACATATTTCATCTTGTGATGAAGTTTATGTGTTGCAAAACAGGCAGAAAAGTGCTGAGAAGAGTAGACCTGGCATTTTAAAACAATACACTGCTTAGTCAACAGCATGGGTATATATATGTCTGTGTGTATGTACATTTCATGTGCTAGATAAGATGATTTATACAAAGAGATTGGGCCTGAAAGTTTTTTCTTTTTTCCAACTAACGTAGATGGGCTAATAAAATTTATTATTTCTCCTTATTAACACTGCCTTACTTGTTGAAATATATCAGTAGAAAATATATATTATTAAATTATTGACCCATATATAGTAAAGTATAATATGTTACTGTATGTTATTTAACATGACTTTAGTTTTCAGGGTAACATTCTGTCCCTCCACTTTTCATGTTGAACAAAACTTTGTCCCACCAAACTTCCTAGTCATATTCCACTTTTTTCTTGTGCACAGTTATTTTTTAAAATCTTCAAATACCTTCAAACTCTTTATTAAAAGTTAAGGGTAATAGTCCATATTATCTCTCCATTTGCTCTAGAAATTGCCCCAGTAACTGTTCAGCTCTGCACAGACTAAAGTACCACTTAATGTGAATATGAATGATAGAATTTGAAATCTTAATGCTTCATCAAAGTTTTAATATTATTAGGGCATGTTACTATCAATACTGAGAAAGCACAAGATTAGAGTTGATTTAGTTCATACCACAGGTCAAGAAAATTAATGGTCTTGCATTTGACATCTCTAATGCTATTTCTAATGATGAAGGATAAGGGGGATGTCATTTGTTTTTGTATAATCTGTCCTTCTGTCTTCCAAAATGCATATGTTATGCAGCAGGCATTAATATACATGATTTGCACTGCTTTCTTGCAGAATAATGTTACACTATATATATATGTTTATGATAAGCATCTTTTAAAATTCTTTGTATTTTTTCTTTTCTCTGGATCTTTTGTCTCTTGTCTTTTTTTTTTAGATCTGGATTGACAATTTGAGGAGACCTTGGTGCCTGCAGTTTTTCCTGAAGACTATCACTTCCACAACCTCCTGTCCTATATCCTTTCCAATCAACTTCACTGTGTCGGTGGCACTATCAGAAATGAGGTGTGGGATGTACAGTTGTGCTTGAGTTCTTCTGTAAAATGCCAGTGCTTGTTGCCCCACAAACATCAAACGATGGAAAGCAGTCAGCTGATACCCAGGGAAAGAGTATTTGGACAAATTGCTAAATTTATTAATTCCTGAAAGCATCCAACAGGTGTTCTTTTCTACTTAGTGTCTAACTTGAATGATTTTCTAACAGTCTGCATGTTGATGAATATAAGTTGAAGGAAACACAGTTTTTAAAAGATACTGTTGGATATCTCTTACTCTATACAAATTAACTTCCCAGACTGCAAATCTGTACCTTTACTGATACTCAGAAAAGAAAATGCAACTTTGACTTTTGTTTTATACAACACAGAGCAATATTTTTTTCTTTTTCAAACTTGTTGATCATTACAAAGCATTGATTTTATATCAGTTGGTCTCTCATGAGGTTTTTGTGGTAGAAAAACTTTTGAAGAGGTGATGGTGACATTCCGTATGACATGCAATTTCCACCTGTGCCTTAAATTTCCAGTCAGGCAATCTTTGAATCATGTGCCTTAATACTTATTGAATTGAGATATAATGAAAAAAATGATGCAAAAATCTTTAAAAACTTATTTCTGAGATGTAGTAAGCGCTGTGCAGGAAACATAAGATGAAGCCTTAATTACTAATGAAATCCACGCTTTAGTAGGGTACAGTTTACAGTCACCAGCAGGGAAAACTTGTAATTTTCCTTGACACTACATACTTTAAAGCAAGATTTTGCTATTTCTTTTTAAAGGGATTATCACTTCCCAGAAGAACTACTATAGGAAAATCCTATTTCTGAGTCTTCTATTTCACACTGCATATAGTGTTCCTTCTTTACAAAAGGGCCGTAGTGCTGTGAGACTTAAAGCATGAAGCAAGAAAAAAATATATAGAATTATAGTACAGTTATTGTAATTCATTTCCTCTCAGAAAAAACTTAACATTTTTTAGTTTTGTGCTTGAAATCCTGGCAAACATTTTACCAGATCATGAATGTGAATATTTTTCAGCAGCTGAAAGCAGAGCACATTTTATCCAATACATTTGAAATTATGCTGGGATAGCTTAAGGCATTTTGATCTAAAGTCAGCATGCATAACCCATCTCCGTCTGTTGTGCTTTCTAATTCCATCATCTGCTTTTCTATTAATTTAATTAAATTTTGGGGGGGTTCAGTCTTTCCATGAAGGCATACCTTTTTGTTGTTGTCACTTCTTCTGAACCTATTCACTTGCAGATTCAATGTGTTGTCATTTATGTTCACCTTTTGTTTTCCTGTTGCGTTCATTTTCCATAAAGAGTACCTTTTTTTCCAGCCTTTCCAAGGCTGAGGTATTGTAGCTTTTCAGGTAACTTAATGAAATGCTCTGCCGCCCCCAGCCTTTGCAGAGACAGCCAGAACAACTGGCATTCTGACTTCCTGGGGGTAAGCCAGCAAAAGATCTCCTTTGTTATGATATCATCTAAAATTGAATTGAGGTCTGTTCAGTAAAAATGAGAACTAGAGATGGCTGTTCCATTCAACCAATTCCCCAATACTGCTAGGGCAATAAATTCCAAAGTTACTTCCTGAGCAGAGAGGAACAATGCTTGTCTAGTAGTTTTGGGTTTTTTCTCTAATGCCACATCTAGTTCCAGATATATGATGGTCAGTGTAACTGAACTGCTGCAGGAGTTGCAGCAAATGGGCTTGAGGAACATCTGTTGAGAGCCTGCATACACTTCTCAAACCAATAACATTACTCTTTCAGTTTTATAAGTAGGAAATTCCCTCAAAGACATTAATATGAAGAATAAAAAGCAAAAATTATTTTGTAGCGTAAGTAGAACAGCCTGGCATCACCACACATTTGATCATACTCCTTCCAAAAGTTTTAGCCAACATCCTGGACAGTACATCAGTGCATTTCATTAATATAGCCAAATTTAAATGATCTTGTCTTATTCATTCCTTCAACTCACTTTTTGTTGTTGTTGGTTTTTTTGTGAAACACCATCTTGGGAATAATCAAAGGATCCCATAACATCTTCTGCTAAACCACGTAAAATGTCAAATACAGAGATACTGATATAAGTGAACCCACATAGCAATTTCTGATACTGTGGTTAGTACAACACTACAGTATCTATTGAAATAACAGGGTGATGTGATACATCTTCAGCTCATATGAAACTGCTGTGACCAGCAAGTAGGCACTACAGTTCAGTTTACCAAGTAGATCAGGAAGACGGATCCTCTGTTCCTCACAAACAAATATGCAATCATCTCCTTGGTTTTCCAGACCAATTGCTCATACATATATATAATGTAATTAATATTTTTATTCCTTGGCATTAAAGGGATTACTTACTTTTGAAAGTTTAAAATAATACTTTAAATTGTTACCAGAGCCCCACAATGATACTCTTATGATATTACAGCATGCAGCTGTATATAGTTAACTATCTGCTTGGTGTGCTGCTCCTGGGAAAGATCTTTGCTGGCAGACAGAGGCAATGACTAAGGATTTAGTCTAACTTGTCTGGGCTTTACTTTGTCAATGAATGCAGCTGCACTCTTCTTGTGTCAGGCTAAGTGTAGTCTATCAGACCAGAGCAAAGAAGCATCAAATGGGGTAATTCTATGCAGAAAAAAAAATATCTGTCCATTTAAAATGTGTAAGAAATAGGAAAATCTCATTTTCATAAATTTGCAATTGCAAGTTCTCAGACTGATTTCTTGCAGTAAGACACTGTTTAACTCCCATGAGCTGTGGACTCCGAAAATAATACAAGAAAATATTTTTTTCATTATACAGAGATAATCTGAACCTGTATCTGGTAAGAGTTCTGTGGGTCACTTTTCCAAGGCAGTTAATGCACAAACTGAGGTGAACTGCTTCTGCCACAGAAGCCATATTTGAAGTTTTAGGCATCATCTAGTTGCTGTATAGTCTTCTCTGCGGTGCAATATTATTGCTGTTGGTAATGTATCTGAGAAATATATGAGCCTCACAGTTACAAAAACTTAATAGATAGATACCATTGAAATATAAAAAATCTGTTTGTGGTTTTTTTTTATTATTATTAGGAATTTTTTAAAGTGTGTTGGTCAGTGGGTAAGCCAATGTGCAAACCAGTAAGCAGCATTCAGTGGCAGCAGCAATTCTTTTTCCAAGAAGTGTCATACATATCATCCTGAAGAGAGAATATCACTGTATCTCCCATAGAAATGTGTGTAGAATAATTCAGAACAGGTAGAAATTTCAATCTGCTGAACCTGCTACAAGATTGAATTAGCTTTTCAACTGGGAATTAAGGTTTGGGTATTGTGTTATTTATTACAGCTAGGCTGTCTCTAAAATTACTTCACGTGCATTGTTTGATATTGTCTAACCTTTCTGTCTTTCCAGACAAGAAATAAAATTCATTAGAGAATAAATAAGTGAACTGAAATGTATGAATCAGGAGTTATTGCCCTGAACCTTGTTTTTTGCAAGGTAGATTGCTAATGTTTAGATAAAACCTGAGCTATATTGAATAGGAAAGTCATTGTGGAGTGCCTGCATCACATGTCTAAACCAGAACAACTAACCCTTTTATGAGTGTCTCATGTTCTTCTATATGTGTATGGAAGAAACAAAAATAAGGTAGGCATAGTTAAAGGGAAGTTCTTATGAAACTTTCTGAAGTGTTCATTTCTTGCCATTTCTTTGATAAAGCTGACCAGAACATGGAATTCCCATTTGGTGAGAAACGGCAAGGCTTTAGAGCCTCTCTGTTCATTTTGTGAAGCAAAATATGATTTTTTTCTCCCCAAGACTGAATGGGCCAACTTTGTTTAGAAATTTGTTAGAAAATCCCCTTGATAGTTTTTCCAAAAACTCTCATTGTGAAATTGTCCCCAAACCAGGCTGAAATTTGTGGTTGAAACCGGAAATATGATCCTTTCTTCTGTTCTCAGAATGGAAGTTAAAGCTGAAAGAGATAGTCCAGATTTTGCACAGTGAAGACTTGGTTTGGGCTCTCATCCCTGTGTAAATGATTATTAGCACGTCTGTGGTGCTTCCTTCTCTATATCTAAACAGAAATTCCATTCTTCTGGACCTTTTGTTGTTGTTGTCTTTAGATATCTGTTCCAGGCTTTTTGTTCTGACAAACAGAAATTTTTCTTTTCAGCGACTCATCTAAAAGTTCCGGACCATCTCTTATTGTAGTAGTGTAGTGTCCCTTCCCTGAAACTAGTAGGAAGCCGAGACTGGTATTCAGTCAAATCACTCATGAATCCCTTATGTTGCTGGGACCTACATGCTGCCAGAATTTCCCTGGCATCATTGCTTTTCCTAGAACTCTCCCACAATGGGATTTTAAATTTCAGAGAAGGTTCAGTGTAGAACATACATAACACAATGTCAACCTGAGAAAGAGGTTGTTGGTAAAACTGATTTATCCTTCTCTCCTCACTCATTGCTCCCCTGTTCTTTTCTTCATGGTCCCATGTGTGACTGCTGTGTAGATTAGCCAGGGACACTGGCCATGTACAGAAGGGTGGTCAACAAACAGGTTTTTACCCCTGGAAAGTCTGCCAGTTTACACTGACCACGAGCAGAACTAACACACAAGTAATTTGATACTTTTCTGAAAACTGTTTCTGTGAAGAAACAAATTATTTTACAGTGCATCTAGATACCATTTGTTTTGCTATTGAGTTAACAGAATGCAGCTGTACTGCACCTGTAGTAGTGGGAATAAAGATACGGAGGAGTGGTTCAAAAAGCTTACAGGTAATTTAGAACTCTAGGTAAGTATCTTGGATAAAGCTGTTCGTCTCCTACCAAGTGCAGGTTGTGTAATAGTTGTTTTGTATTCTCTTTCAATATAAAATATTAGCAGTCAGCAAGCTAAAGTAAGTTTGTGTATGAAAACAGGTGTTTTCACCAATTTTCGTGTTTTCATAAAGATTTTACATAAAGACTTTACACTTAAAATTCAGTAGGATAAAGCAAGCCAGTTGACAGTGGAGTGGTACAGAGCTGTGTGATGCTGTGAATCTCTGACTGTGCCCTGCCAATTCTTTTTAAATTCATCCGAGTGCAGCCAGCAGTCACCTAAGCAGCGCATCCAAGAGGGTTACAAACAGATTGGTGAATTCAAGGAATGTATTATGGTCATTTTAGGATAATCTTATACTGATGCCCATCCCTTCTTTTATGATTTTGTTTAAAAACCTCCTACCCACTGCCTATACACCAGTCCAACCATTTTATGAAACTCTGGTACAGATTAGTCAATTAAAAAAAAATAATAAAAAAAAAAGAGGTTTGCCCAACCTCTTCTATATACATTTTAATGACTATTATGGAGTGTATCAGTATGAACAGTGATAAGCAGATAAATGTGGGCCTAGGGTAACATTTTCAAGAAAGAATCACTTGTAAGCCAACAATGTCATTTCAGTTTGCAAAGTAGCTGGTCTTAGTATTCATATCAATGTAGCAGCAGCAGCTTGTCATGAACTAACCGCATAAATATTTAGTTACAGCCTTGGATCTTTTACAGCCCTAGTTCATGTTCCAGGGAAGTCAATGGACTAGAAAGTGAGTTCATAAACCTCAAGCAACAGTGGAGACCTTTATAAGATTTGTCATTTACTGGCTGAAAAGAACAGGGAACTTTCTCCTTTATAATAACCTTGTTATCAATAACTGTATTCATACTACCTTTATTCTTGGAGATGTTTTCTCCCTACTTCTGCTGGCTTGCAAAACTGTGTCCTGATGTCCTAGGATCAACAACAGAAAATTTGGTGGTCTGCCCAGCACCCACAGGGTGGGTCAGAAGCTTGTATCTAGACGACAATAGAAAAAAAACCATGAGAAATATTCTCCATTGTGGTATATTATGTCTATCATGAGACTTTTAGAGCATAAGACGTGCATGTATGTACACAGCATAAATCCAGGACTCTGGTGGGCTGCTGGTCCAGACAAATTTGCCCCTCAGGCTGGACATAGGTTCAGGGTAGGGGAAAAAAAAAAGCACAGCCACATGGTCTCGTGCCCTAGAAAAATAAGAATTTTCAGGTGACTAAACATTCCACACATATTGATTAAGAGTTGTGTAATGTGGGGATGTGTTCTGTCATGCTCCTTATTTATTTTTTTATTTAATTATGTGCTAATGTGTTTTTATAATATGTGCAGTGGATGGAAAAAGCAACAATAAAAACTCTTATAAACATTTCACACTTGTGTTCATTATAGATTTTTCTGATGTTGCAGTGATTGAAGAGAAATTGTGTGTATATGTTATGTGTTCTGTCAGCATGTCCCACATTAAAACTGCCAGCTTTATGATTTATGTATTTATTGGTGCACACTGAGTCAGTAGCAAAAAAAGAAAATAAATAGGCATCCCCTACTTTCCACAAGAACAAATTAAATGCAGCATAAGCTAGTAAACACCCTCTTTGGCAATGACATCCACTGATAGTAGTTAGTATTCCCATCTGCTCTGTTTTCCTTTCTTTTGGCAGCAGGTTTTTACTTGTATTTCACTCTGCTATATAGGAGAGGTGTGGTTGATTGAAGCAGAGTACTGGCCACTCACCCCCATTGCTAGTTTGCCTATTGCTGAAGCTACTGCAGAGATTTGAGCAACCTGGTCTAGTGGAAGGTGTCCCTGCCCACGGGAGGGTGGTTGGAACTAAATGATCTTTAAGGTCTCTTCCAGCCCAAACCATTCTATGATTCTATGATTTATAAATGCTGTACTGGCTGAAGAACGGTGTGAGGTGGTGGGAAGTGTAGACGAACAGATAACAATGTCTGTGGCGGTGTGCTCTTCCCCTTCCCCTCCACCCCGGGCTCCTTCTCGTTCCATAACTGTCAGTGGGAGTTGTGGTGGGTTGCCCCTGGACTTTGGGGGATGGCTGGTAACACAGCCAAATGCTGTCTGGGATGGGTACCTAGATATTTTGTTACTATGCAAATATGACTATAGGTCAATTATCTTACTCTTTAAATAGTGGACAGCCCAAGAGCCCTTTGAGCTCTCCTGCATGGCAGTGGGATGTATGCCAGAATCTCCCCCTGGGCAGGCACGCCCGCTTAAGTTTACTCCTAGAGGTTTAGAGATTCCTTGCCACAACAGATTCTTGGTAAGTGTTTAATAGCATGCTAAGCTTTGAAATCCTAGCTAAGTGACATAAAGGATTGATTGTGCATATATAATCCTTTGGACATAAATTGTAGACCAAGTCTGGGACTAGGATTGAATCCAGTGGCACCTGGACTCCTCTCTGAGATGGAGTTTAGAAAGCAAGGGGATCCATTCTAAACCTCGTGACTCAACAGGAGGGTCTTCCTGACAGCTTTGTCTGACCCCCTATGCAATAAATAACCAAGTATACCTTGCCATCATATCTTGTAAAGCACTGTTGCATTCACTACCAACATTGTTAAATCACTGGTTTGTATTAGTCAATATTTCACTACTTCTCTCTTATCAGTCAAGTTAATCACTCTGCCTATGACAGTGTCCCAAGCTGACATACTGCCATGTGAGCTGGTACATTTGAAGGTGCATCCTGAGACTACAACCTGTAAATGGATGCCTTTGTACCACAATTAGGAGTGTCTTTATCAGACTGTGATCCTACCTCTGGCTTGGAGGTCCTTCCACTCATTTTTCTTTTTTATTTCTTCACCTTACTTGCATTGTCTTCTCATGTACACCATCAAGTCAAGTAGTGTGATGGGGCTTGAAATGTCTGGCAATAAAGAGAGAGCATTGCATTTTTCTTGGGTGAAAAAATGGGTGAATACCTACTCCTTGACACAAAGCCACAGTTTATCATTTTAGTACTTTTCTGTAGGCCTCTATATTTTTATTTCTTAGTTCAGTTTCTAGAAACAACAGGTGAAAGCCATGAAAAAGAACAAATCAATACTTCACAGGAAAATCATTCTGCAATTCAGTTGAAAATATAGAAAAGTTGTCATGAAGTTATCATGATAGGATCATAACAGGCTTTTTTGTGTGTGTGTAACAAACTTTGTTATAAAGTCCAATTTGCTGTTTTTAGGTTTACTAACTGACTGCAGGCATAAGTGTCTTGAAGACTTCAGAAATGAAAAGAAACATGGCATTTTGAGTGACGGTGATCTCTCTTTGCATATGAAGAAGTTTTTCAGAAGCCTGGTGACTGAATGGTATATGAGTCCTTAGGGGATTGTGGAAAGGACCTGCAGATATTGTCATGCACTAACTTCACTGAGAGGCTTGAATGACAAATTTGAAGCTCCCATCTTTCGTGGAAAAGAAGAAAAAAATTAGAAGAATGCTAATAAAATGATAAACCGGGCAGTTATTAATGATTCCCCTCCCCAAGTCACCCAAGAAAAATAACTCACAAGCCGCTTATGAAACAGCAGAAGAAGGAAAATAAGGACTGATGTTTGAGGATTTTGGTACAAAGTAGTGTCATCAGTGTGCATTTTCAAGGCCATTTTTGTCATCTGATCCTAGATTCAGGAAGTTGATAATAACTAGCGAAGCCACTCCCCAGATATCTGTCATTTAGACACACAAAAAGTTGAGCAGGCTGAAAAAAATGCCCAGGGATTAAACACTACGAATGTTAACACAAGGCAGAACAGCAAAGCTGCAAACCCTGGTTAATGCTTTCACAGTAGACATGAAAATAGATAGTAGAGCATGTGCTTGGGCCATTTACTAAAGCAAGAATTTGGGAATAGCTTGAAATAGGCAGTAATTGTGTGTTTATTTTTTTCCTTTCTGTTTCAAGGCCTGATCATTAGGAAAAATTACTAGCAGTGGAGAAAAGATCAAAAGGAAAACTTTATACATAAATATCTTCTGTATGTTCAGTCTTTTTCCTAGGGACTAGAATGTCTGTTTCTTGACCCTTAACTTCTCCCTGTCCAAAGGCCAATCTCAGGCTAACCACTAAACTGATACTCAGAGCTTAAATAGGTCATTCGTGACACTGTCTTAATAAAATTAATCCAAGGTAACCCTGTAGTCTTAACTGGGATCTTGCCTTGGGGAATACACTGGTGTATTGGCTTTGCATGGCAAGGTTTTGGTAGAGGAGGGGCTATAGGAGTGGCTCCTGTGAGAAGCTGCTAGAAGTCCAACAGAGCCAATGCCAGCTGGCTCCAGGACAGACCCACGTCTGGCCGAAACCAAGCCCATCAGTGACGGTGGTAGTGCCTCTATGATAATATATTTAAGAAGGGGAAAAAGTTGCTGCACAGCAGCAACAACAGCTGGAGAGAGGAGTGAGAATATGTGAGAGACATGCAGACACCAAGGTCAATGAAGAAGGAGGGGCAGCAACAACAGCTGGAGAGAGGAGTGAGAATATGTGAGAGACATGCAGACACCAAGGTCAATGAAGAAGGAGGGCAGGGAGATGCTCCAGGTGCCAGAGCAGAGCTGCAGCCTGTGGTGAAGACCATGGAAGTTAAGAGCAGATATCCACTTACAGCCTGTGGAGGATCCCACACCGGAGCAGGTAGATGCCTAAAGGAGCCTGTGACCCTGTGGGAAGCCCACACTAGAGCAGGTTACTGGCAGGATCTGTGGCCCTGTCAAGGGAAGAGCCCATGCTGGAGCAGGTTTGCTAGCAGGACTTGTGACCTCTTGGGGGACCCACGCTGGAGTAGTCTGTTTCTGAAGGACTGCACTCCATGGGAGAGACCCATGCTGAAGGAGTTAGTGAAGAACTGCAGCCTGTGGGAAGGACTTATGTTGGAGAAGTTTGTGGAGGGCTTTCTTCCATGGGAGGGACCCTACACTGGAGCAGGGGAAGAGTGTGAGGTGTCCTCCCCTGAGGAGGAAGGAGCAGCAGAGATTACATGTAGTGAACTGACCTCAGCAGGAAGGAGTGGCAGAGACTACGTGTGATAAACTGACCTCAACCCCCATTCCCCATCCCCCTGTGCTACTTGAGGGGAAGAGGTAGAGAAATTGGCAGTAAAGTTAAGCCCAAGAAAAAGGGATGGTTAGGGGAAAGGTATTTAAAGAATTAGTTTTTATTTTCTCATTATCCTACTCTGATTTTTATTGGTAATGAATTAAGCTAATTTCCCCAAGCTGGGTCTGTTTTGACCATTATGGTAACTCCTGAGTGATCAGTCCCTGTCCTTATCTTGACCCATGAGCCTTTCATCGTATTTTCTCCTATCTGTCCAGCTGAAGACAGGAATGACAGAGTAGCTTTGGTGAGCACCTGGCATCCAGTCAGGGTCAACCCACCACAACTGGGAATTATGTTTACTATATTACCTATTTTTCTTTGCTCATCACTTAATTAACAGCAAGCTAATTCATCATAATAAAGACATTTGTGAGGTCTGTAGTGAAGTCTCTCAGCAGCAAGAGTTGGGCAGAGGCAACTGGTTAACATCAAAGGGCATCCTTATCTGTTTGGTTTCACTCTTTAAGACACTTAAATGTGGCAAGACATTTGTGTCCAAGTTAGAGCCTAAAGCTACAGAAGATTTAAAATAAATTTCTGACAGTTATTTTCAGAATTCTTGCTAAACTCATACTTCTGGATATAGTCAGTTTAAATAAATGGCAATCCTGTCATACACCTGCGGTTGGCTGCATGATGGGAGCACACATTATGCTGATGGAAAAGTTCTTAGCTACCATGCATAGACTGCATGAAAAAATAGTTCAAGATGGAAAAAGTGGTTATGAGTACAAGAATCAATCAGCATATAAAGGGCGAGGTTGAAATTACTGGGTAATAGAAAGCGACAAAGACAGTTACAAAGAATTTCAGAGATATCAGTGAAGGATTATCTCTTCTGGAAACCAATTTTATCTATCCCACCTTCACCCTGCAAAGTCTCTTATCTATCCTAACCTCTAACTGAACTTGTCAGCACAGTCTATCAAATATATTTATGAGAATCCTGGTACCTAGACATTAGTAAAATCTAGAGGGAATCTTCAGTTCCTTTCATCCTTATCACTTTGTACCTCTTGATATCTCTAGGCCTGTGTAAGCACTACTATACTTACAGTTCTCAAGTATTATGCAAATGAGTCTCAGTTTTGGTAACACAGCTCCCATCCACACTCAGACTTTTTGTAGCTACTAAAAATGCTCTGTGCTGTCTGAAAAAGACAACTTTGATGTAAATCGGGATATCTTTAAACACACATACAAACAGATGCAAGTAAATTCAAGTGCCCACATTCAAAGCTGCCAGACCTGATGAGCTGTGATCAAGCACTATACAGCTGTGTTAGGGCAATGATAATCTGAGCTAATGCATTCACCTGGGAGGCTGATCTTGTTAGTTTGAACACAACACCATCCTAATGTGACTACGTGGTTTGGAGCTGGCTCTCAGTATGGGTAGAATGAACCCAAGTTGCCTATGTAGAGAGATGTTAATGCTTGCTGAGGGGAAAAATGGGTAAGGGAAATTTCTGTAGAGCCACATTCAATTGAAACATGTTGGTTTCTTTGTTGAGGTTGAATACTTCACACACTCGTTGTTTAAGCTGGAATACTATTTTTTCAGAAGACAAAAAAAAAAAGGAAATCATGAATTGCTTTGAAAAATCCTGTTCTGATAGTTCTCAAGTTATATGACTTTTATTTTATTTTGCAATTAACTTATTTAGATTTTTTTAAATGATATGATGTACCACCAGAGAAAGGATAATAATCAGCAGGCTTGTGTTGAAGGAAAGTTTCATAAAATAACCTTCCTATTTTAAGAATTACAGCTCTCTAGCGTATAATCCATGTAAGCGATGAGATATCTATCACTTTTGAGTTTTAAGGAAAGATCTGGCAAACATGCTGTGAATTGTTTGGGTACAACTGAACTGTTTCTCTGTTTGGAAAAGGAGGAGAGACTGGAAGAAAAAGTCCAGGACCTACAGCACTTGCACCAAGATGACAGGTCCTCACATGTAAGATGCCAGGCAAAATAAGATTTTTGATGAGGTACTCTTGAGAGCCAGTAGTTTGAACTTAGTGTAATGAGGACTGTTCTCTGAAACAGCAGCAAAGTTCTGCTGTTCACCCTGACAAGTTTTCCCTCTTTCAGCTGCAAAATTTGCTGGCTAATGGCACAATTAACTTGTTGTTCATTTCCTGGGGAAAGGAAAATATAATCTGACACAAGACCTCAGGAAGACTGCTGATCCCTGCATAAAGGTAACCCCTGAGATCTCTTTCTGCCTCACTCTCTGTTTCACTGTTAAAAGGTGGAAAGTAGCAGAATATTTAGATCATCACAAAACCAACAGAAAAAAAAATCATCCTTTTTTTTTTTAACTAGTATGAATTATTTTTAATTCAGCTACATACGCGCTGAAGTCAGGACATAAAAACTCTAAGTGCATTGCAGAGCTGCAGAGTTGAATGCCTGTTCTCTTCACATCTCTAACAAGGACATAGCTGAAGGTGTAAATTCCCATAGTACTGTCCTGCTCTTTTGTCATCACTGGATAATTTTCATTAGCTTAGATTCCTCTAGTCATCTGCACAGTGTGAATGGATTATCTCAAATGGGAGTCAAAGCGTGTGCAAAAAAAGACTAATCTTTGCATGATTCCTGAATTTTACTATGAAGCCTTAATCCATATGTTCATGATTTTTCTTTTATCAACTATGTCTGTCTAACCACAGACAATTTCTTATGCTAGAGAAGAAACATTAATGGCCCTCTGGTAAGTTAGTCTTTTCAAAACTGGGTATAAAAAATAGAAACCTATTTTCATATTTAGATATGTTGTTAATATTTTTCTATGAATTAGAACTGATGAACTTTCTCTTTGAATACATGTGATGTTTCTGCTTGGCCTACATATTTGAAAACGAGATCTGTTTCATCTAAGTGTCTAAAGATATGGATGGATATTTAGATGGGAGTTTCTGAAATGGTAGCATTTGATCTATGTTTCTTATCTTTCCTACAAAATGTTATTTTCTCCATGATCACTTTCCAATGAGATAAGTTTTCTTTGACAGCAACTTAATAAATGCTAACAAGATTGTCCTCTAAAATCTGAATGGAGCTATAACTAAAAACATTAAATTCTCTCTTGATGTCATAGTATTCTGCTCAGTTTCTTTTCATGACTCTTTTCTCCCCATGTTCACTGTATAGGCTTCAGGCAAGGATAACCTGGGAGCTCAAAGAACTGACTGATAGAATAGATTTGAGTAGAACAGGTGAATGAAATTCAAACAGTGTCATTCCAGCTGGTTGCCCTGGGGTTAAGGCTCCTGACAGAGCGAGGTCCTGGAAGAATGTCACAATGTACATGTAGCTGGAATCCAATCTACTCTAAACATACGAGACCTAAAATTCTTTTATCTAGAGTGCACAGCAGGTGCTCTGAGAATGAATTGACCTGACCTGTCTGGAGAGCACTGGGCTCATGCAGTACATGCTACAGATACATGTCCCTGTGGTTTTGCCTTAGTTTTCCCAAAGAGAACACAAGAGTGAGGAGCATGGTGGTTGGGCATGCAGTGTGGGAGTAGTAAGAGGCTGCTCAACTCTGCAGCATCTGGATCAAGGCTACATCCCTTCCAGGTTTGGTTTTAGCTATCTTATAAATATGCAAATATATCCTTCTTTAAGAAAACGTTACTGGATGCTGATATAAGAAAGCATTAAAAAAAAACAAACAAATGAAGAGAAAACAAAACAAGGAGGATGTGAAACGACCCATATTGCATTGATTGCACATTTGTTTCTGTTACTGGAAACTAAATACTAAGTGAGGAAAGGGACAGCGGGAAGAGATGGGAGAGTTAAGGCAATTGACTGTTGATATGGAGAATTCATTTCGGTCCTGCTGTTGTGAGAGAGTTCCTACTGGCAAGTTACTTGAATCAAACTTTACAAAGACAGCCACTAATTGTGTGTTTGGGCATTAGCTGTGTCCCCAACTTAACATCTTCCACCTTGATTTACATAATTGCTGAGCATTCATGGCAGCAACTAAAATCACTGAGAGTTGGGCTTTGTAAATATTCTGTACAGTGAGAAAAGAAATCCTTAATATTTCAAACTGAGTGTATTGTTAGTGAAAAGTTTTGTCTTTAGTTTTTTCCCTGCATCTATAAAATGGACATATTAATAATCATTTATCTTACAGGAGTACTGTGAAGATAAATGAATTAATATTTGTGAAATAGAACTACTGCAATGAAGACTGCTGTAAGAGGCTATGTAGGCACTAATAATTCTGTCGTCTTCAGAACGGACTTCAAGTAACAAGCTGTAAAAAAACCTTGTGGGTTACAAGCTGAGCAATAGAGGTAAAGCAAAGTGCTGCATAACTGACCATTAATGTAGTACCATCCCTACTGCCCACTGAATGAGACAGAGGATCTCTTGAAAATCTGGAAAAACTACAATTAGAGTAAAAATTGTATAATTGAGGAAACAACCAAAGTTTAAACCCAATTTAAACCTGGTATTTTCTATGCTGTAATCACTTGATTTAATAATAATTCTCCTTTAAGATGAATGCCCTTGAAACATAGCACAGTAGATATTGAAAATGACTGGCAGTTAACACATGTAAGAAAAAGTAATTAGTGTGATGTTTTGTGGGAATCAGTTCTGGAGATGCTTCTAAAAACATATACAACAGAGGAAGATTTTGTAATGTAGCTTTGATAAGGCTGGAGGAGAGAAAGATGGAAAATATTGTAAATTAAAGAAAAAACAATGAGAACGTGTAAGCAAATGCTGGTAACAATGAATAAATCTCATTTCTGCCTTTCACTTGTTTGGGCTGTTTCCTGTTGAAAAACTGTACGCTATGCACATAATTAGACATTCGTGCTGCCACAATAAATCACTTTTCTGAATACACTGATGCACCCTGACACACTAAGCCCAAGCTGGCAGGTCTGCTCTAACTAAGGATCTGCTGAGTAGCTGACATGAACTTCTGATGCATTTCAAATAGAGACAGTGAGAATCCTTTAACAAGCATCCTCTCATTTTTCAAAGACTCCCACAGAGTGTGAATATTACTGATTTATCAGAACAGTCCTGTGCATATACTATACATCAGTGGAACTATGTTCATCACAGCATTTTGCTGATGAACTATGACTCCTGCGCTCCTAATTTTCTGGTATTTGTTTTTATTTTCTGTAAACAGTTTGCAACATGCATGAATGTTTCTAAAAATGCAAATGCTTCTCCATGCACACAGGGAGCTCTTTGACCAGATGACATTCATAACATATAAAATAAATACAGCTTTGAGAAAGTTTAAAAAAAAATCTTTGAAAGCAAATACTGCAGTTAGAAATGTTGAGCACGATTACTTTCAACTTAGATGAAAATCAATTCAAGTCTTGCTCTGGAAACAGAGAAGTACTGAAAAGTACATTCGTATGGTAAAATAGAGATCTCTAGGACCAAGCCTTGATCCTAGAGAGAGACTCTTAATGACACCTTAACAATTAAAGGTGTTGCTGGTGCCTGGGATGTCAAATATGTTAAATGCCTTTATGGGAGAAAAGGACCAAATGTAGTCCAGTAGAACAAAGGCAGTGTGTGTCTTTTTGTTCATAGGCCTTTCCTTGATGTTGTATAGGTGAACAAGTGGAAGACTAATAGTTTTGGCAGACTCACAACTATATTTGACTCTGCCAGAAGTGAGATGGGAAGACTGAACACATTTGCCAGCTTAGCACATCATGTCATATAATCCAGTTGTACTGCTCACTGATACACTGAGCCTATAATCGCCCAAGGTGTGTTGGCTGGTGCCACGCAGATGCTGCTGCAGCAGTAATAGGGGAAGAAGCAGATGATAAAATGCAGTCACTTTAATTTGGAGGCACACCTTGCTATTTGCTGTTTTGTGTATGACAAAGTGTAAATTTGACCAGTTATTCTGACAATCCTTACACTACTGGTGTTTAAGGATTACTACCGGAAAGGATGATGCACACCTTTCTTTTTGTACGCTACCCTGTTATTCCATCTCTTTGACCCGAAGACAGAGAACTACCAAACAGTTATTCTAGCAACATGCTGCACCATAATCCAGATTGGATTTTTTTGGTCCCTATGTGTCAATGTTCATCATGCTCAGTGTTTATCTTTCCCTACACCAACCTCTAAACATGCTTGTAGATTTATAAATCAGGGTGCACATGAAGAAGGTATTAATGAATTGACAAAAGAACTAAGTAGGAGGAAATTTTGATGTGTAGTTTCCAGAGAGGAACAGGAAAGCCCACAGGTATTTTCAGAAGGATATTTCTTTGATGCCGAACACCATTATTTCAGCTATTACATATTTGGCGATTCAAGTCCTATTATATTTTTATTCATTTTTAGTTAACACCTTACCTCGAAATCAGACTATATTTTGATCTAGGTTTTGAGATAATTTTCAGAAAATATAGATTTTTCTTATAAGCTCACATCTGCCCCAAAGGAAAAAAAGACTGGTTCAAATCATTTAATAAAGAAGAAAACAAAGCCACTAACCCCCTTTTATCTCATAATCTACAGTCAGATGGTGACTCTTTTCAGTGCTGGCAAGAAGAAATGAGGCTGGCGGTTGATTGATTGGAGAATGCTTTGGCAATGTAACAGTGTTCCGAGGCAATGCAGCAAGCAGCTTTGCTCTTAATAACTATTACACCCACTTCTTGTGGCACAAGCAAAACAAGGTTTGATTTATTTTTGATGAATCTTCTCCACACTAGTTTTAAAACTCATTGCTTGAGAAACACCTGAAGTTATTTTATTGCTTCCATAAAAGCATTACATGGTTTCAGGTGCAGAATCCCTCCATGTTTTACTGTTAGTATGGGAAGTCACTTGCTAAAAGGTGTTTTTCTGCTATTTTAACTTCTGACAGTCAGATAATCTGTATTTTTCAGTGTCCAGGAAGTAAAAAAGTTGAAAATGCACACGAGACTTGAGGTTATTTTGGCAACTAGTTGCAAAAATTTCCAGGAATCTTCCGGCTTATATTGTAGATCCATCACGATATAGCCATTCTGTCGCCAGAAAGATGGCTTCCAAGGAACCATCTGTTAAGATTTCATTCTTAATCTGAAAAAGGTCTAAATTCTCCGCTTTGATATCAACTGATATATGTTAGTTTATTCCAAAAGAGAATTTTATTAGTTTCACTATTGTGAACTGGTAGAATGCTTAACTGTCTGTATGTGAAATCCATAAGCATGTCAAATGATACTTATATTCTATAGCCTTGCTTAAATCTTACTTATGTTTATGTAGAAAATCAGCAAGGAGTGAAAAAAGAGTGCAGGGAAGAGAAGAGAAAGAATTAGATGTGGATAGACTGACAGGGAAAGGATGACAAAAAATTAATGTGGGTAACCATTAGAGACATTTGGAGTAAATAAAGAAGCATCTTCCCCAGAGTTTCGTCATGCAGGGTGATAGACGATGAGTGGCTTTCATTCCCACTGAAGACTGGGATTGCACAGTTTAGGAGTGGGGATGTTGAGGAAGCTCCTTCCCAGTAACAAAGTGGGAGAGAAGCTGGTGGGAACATGGGAACGAACAGACAAATAAATACATTAAGCAGGACAAGATTAGGGGAAGACTGTGGAGCTGACCAGATATAGAAAGCATAGGTGCTAACTCTGGAGGAAGGATACAACAGGGCAGGACAGAGAAAACTGTGACTCAAAGGATGTTTGCATAGCAATGGACCTGGGTGGAAACATTTATGAGGATAAAGGCAAAAGAGTCTTAACTGTTAAGATCACTGGCGTCTGGATAGCAGCATGCAATCCTGAAAATGCATGCTTTGATGCAATCTGTTAATTTGCAAACACATGCCAGTTTTCCCATTCGCACGTGGATTCTTGTAATGAATTGGGATAAGAAGTAACACCTGGATTTGTACCCTTCATACCCTTTGTCAGGTAACGCAGAGGTTTTCTGGGCTATTTCAAAAGCTGATGGAGGAAATTAAGTATCTCTCAAAACTAGTTCATATCTCAGGTGGACTAAATAACTCTCAGTAGATGCTTACTTGCACTGACAGTAGAAGGTACCTTACAGCCCATAGGTTTTGAACTTGGCCTCAGTGACAAATCCTGGCCTGAATTAGGCTGCAATTTCCCTCTCATTTGTGAGAGAAGATGGGATCACCAGGGGAGAAAGGACATAGCCTGGGGAATTAGATTATTTTCATTCATAGAGATGACTACTTACTTATTCCAGATTAAGTGTGTCCTTCTGTCTGCACAACCAGCAGAAAGGACTTCTTACCTGCTCTGCACAAGTACTGAGATGTCATAATACATGTGAAACTGTGCTGTGATCAGCCAGCTACTATGAGTCTCAAGTGGGAGGATCCATCATACAGTTACAACACAGTTATTTCAGGTTTTGTATCCATTAATGGGCGCTTACAGCTGGCTGCATATAGAGCTGAATTTGGTTCCAGACACTGCCTGTGCCTGGAGCCAACTGGATGCAGAATTTATGTAAATGTACCCCAGCAGCCATGAAGCAAATGGCTACCTTGTTGAGAGGAGCTTTTGAGAAAGGCATATATTTTTACTTCTGTATTTTGTGAGCATACATATAAGAGGTGAAATACTCTTTGTAGAGTATTTCAAAGAGAGAGTAAATGAATCTTCCATTTTATTACAAAATTGGAGATTTATTTTAACAAAAATATAAAATAAGCACTATGATTAAGCACACATGGAAGAAGACTGTCTAACTTTACACAGGCAGTCCTAATTGAAAGTCTGAACTTTCAACTACTTGTCTTTGTATCATGTATACGATATAAGAAACATTTATGGTTTTAATATGCAACTTATTCTGAACATACAGCTACATTATAATTTTCCACCATGACAGCTGTTGGTGGATTCCTCCATAGTATTCTCTATTTTATATAGAAGAAATTTTAAAGGGAAAGTATTGTGCTCAGTTCCTAATTATGATGCCTAGACCACAAGGCTCTGATCAGGAGCAGCTATTTAGTGAGAGGAACAAGCATCAGTAATGTGGCTGTTCTGATAATTGAGAGTTTAAATCATATTTTCTATTGCTTATTTTTTAAAATATTGTTTTGTTTCACAATTTTCCTAGCGTTCCATTGATTTAATTACTTTGATTTATGCATGTTTTGATGTCTGATTAGAGCACAGTTTAAATACATTCAATCCTCAAAAGTCCATTAAATGAGACTTCAATCGATTAAATCAAATTTTATTGTACAAGCAACTGCCTTTGTAAATAAAAATAAATATGCAATCATTACATTTAATTACAACTGAGAAATCAAGATAATATGGACCTATTAGATGGCAGACAAGAACATTGATATGCCTAGAAAATACTCTTCAGGTTTTACATTCATATAGGGATGGAATTGAGTTTGATAAAAGGATTCGTCTTTATTCTGTGCAGGCAGTGACAACACAAATAACAGCCTTAATTTAAGACAACTGATCATGGTGCAGCAGGTTGGTTGTACAGATAATGTGACAGAACTTTCCTTTCAGAATGCAACAGAAAAGAAGTGTCCTAGAATTTGTATTTGTGGGCTTTGATTCAGTTCCTGCTCTGTTGAAGACTTCCTTTTGACTATTGCCACATGTACCTGTGCTCTTAATACCTACCCTTTCTTAAAGTAGCCAAATATTTACAGTAATTTAGTCTTCAATTTGCTCACCTGTCAAAAAAGGAGAGACCATCCACTAGCAAGGTTAATAATATAAAGACTGCAAGTTGATTTAGATATTTTGATAAGTAGATATATAAAAATATCATTGACTGAACTAAAGAATGGAAGGAAATAGTGTTGCTGAAGGATTTTGTTTCCTCTGCATGATCTGGAAGGTCAACCAGCAAGAACATTTTCTTGCTGCATTTCACATGGTCCTTGGTCTAAATTAGAACAATGTAAATGTGAATCCAGTGTTTCTCTACTGATGTCTCCCAAGAGCTATCACAGCTACTGGGAGTTAGGAGCACGCTAGGAAAGGGTGATCCAGTACTTGCTTTGGTGAGCGAGCACTGCCCAGACACTGGGCAAGTGCTTTGAATGACTTGTCAAGGTGGCATTTGCATAACAGAAGCACGAAACATTCCTTATGCAGTCTAATTCCAACTGACATTTGCATTCTAATCAATATGAACTTCATATTTAAAGTCTGCTTATTCATTTACTCTGCTAACATCCATATGGCCTTTGAGCATTACTTTTTATCTAGCATTTTGAATAATCATATCCTATCCCTGACCTGAACATCTCTCAGTGTAGCTGTAACTGTGTCCATGCTCTGCTCCTGGTGACCTAAGCAGCTTCTTTTATGTTCTTAGCAAGAAAGGATGGCATATTATTTTCCATCATGATAAGTATTAATCACTCTGTAGTAAAATGGTTACGGTGTGTGAAGTCACCTGCTGGCATTCCTTCTGAGCAGTTTATCACTTTGGCTCCTGTTCTGTTAAATGTCAGGGCTTTCAAAAATAAATTCATCTCTTTTTTATAATTGCACATTTACATATTTGACTCTAAGACTGTAAATTCTGCAGGGAAGGAGGGGAAGGTAGCAGCTTGTTCAGCACCCAACACTTTTTTAGTCTTATTTTGTGCTGTGCTTGATGCAACAATTTCAGTTCTGGCCAGGGCTGACTGATGCTGGCACACAATACCAGCCATTGCTCTAAAAGAGAAGAGTTGACATAGAGTCAGCCTGTTCTCAACTAGACCCTGGTCCAACTGTGCCAAAAGTTTGAAATTATTCATCTCCAGAATATGAGTTAGATTTTTTTCATAGAATGATTGGAACTTCAGGGTTCAAATACAAGTGTGAAATTATGAAGTACTTGGGTGTGTATAGACAGTAAATATGGCCATTAGGTACTAGGAGAGAAATGAATGTGAGTAACGTGCTCAAATTAACTGCGGCAAGAGATGTGTTCAATCTAACTGAAACATTACAAATGAATGCTGATAGATATAAGATCTGAAAAAAATATTATATTACTTTTTCACTAATGATTTCAGATTTTAGAGACCAATTGGTATTTTGAATGAAACTGGCTCCAACCAGTAAATCTACTAACACTGCAAAGTTGAACATACTGGTTGACTTTGATAGCATATGGTTCATTAAAATTACCAGCAATATTTTCAAGAAGCATCTTAAAATAGAAAGTTAAACAATATAAAGCCTTGAGACTGCAGCCTGACTTGAGTTAATGTGATGCATTCTCTTAACAGGAAAATCATCCTTGTCACTACTAATCTTCAGCAATTGATACCATGATTGATCTTGAAAGTAAACATAAACATTTTAACTTTTCTTTTCATAGAGACAACTCTTGTCACTCAGACAGAACCCTGACATCAGTAAGATTTTTGTTTGAATAACAAACGCTATTTAAAAAATTTAAATTTTTCTGTTTAATTTAGTTAATGACTTAAATACACTTCTCTTCTGCTGTGATATACTCTAAATCTACTAATCACTCTACTATAAATCTCTTTTTCTTGATTATCACCACAATTTTTTTGCTATTGTAATTTACATGCTGCAAGTACTGTGTTATGTACCCTATGTACTTGCAAAAAAAAAGTGTAATTTAATTTAAAAACTGTTGTAAAATGCAAAAAAAAAGGTGCAGAACAGCATAAATGTATATAATAAGATGTAGTAACCGATGGTAATTCAATAACAGAATCAGGCAATTGATCACAGTAGTTCAGTTAGGTATCTACTGTTCTTTGTATGCATAATACGGGACTGATCATATCATCTGCTCAACAGTAGTGATGAGAGCCGGGTAAACGGATTTCAGTGGAGAAATCCCTCTCTTTTCCTTCCCTCCCTCCTTTGCTGTCAAATTAAGCCAGAATTTCATTAAACCGCATGGGCTTCCTATTCTGCTAGTATTTTCAGTTGAAGTTGCACTGTCACCTACTTAGTTGCATCTTCATATTTTTTGCAAGTGTGCAATTTCTTTTTAAGCCCACATCATCTAAACCTCCTGGAGTTTGATGACCTCCCCAGAGGGTTGTGTTGCGATAAGGACACACTGGCACCGTGTCCTGGGGGAGGCATGGCCAGCCAAACTCAAGAAACAAAGCTATAATTGCTGACAGAGTCCCAGTACAATCATACTATCCCCTTAGGTTTCCAGGAGCAATATTAACTCTTATTCATCAACATCACACTTCCTCTGAGTAATTGGTAACAGCCTGAAGCACTCTTTTGAGGTATTCCTCGTTGTTTAAATAGTCACAGAAATTGGACAGCCAAAGCGAAATTGGTTTTGTATTTTTCTAAACACATGGCCTCTTGGGGTGATAAAAGATTTCCTAGACAAGAAACACATAACCAAACAATGAGACTACAGTTGGTACTCCACATGTTAAAGTGTACATTTCCAGAGGAATGACTATCTAACCCCTTTGAAAATCCTGCACCTGTTGTTACCAGTTGCTTTTGTAGTTCTTGGAACTGTTATCTGACTGAAGACCCAAAATAACTTTTTATTTATATAGTTAAAAAGAGAAATAGCTGTAGGCTCTGATTTTTATTATTTTTTTCAAACCAGCTTTGGTGAAGTAGTCCACTAAGCTCCATTGGGGTGTATGTGCCGATGCTTTAGTTTTCCTGCTTCTGGTTCTATTTGGATAGATAAGAAAACTTTTATTCTGTTGTATATGCCTTTACTTGCTGGGGATAACAGGGCCGTAACTGTCTGTAGCCTAGGGTGTTCAGTTATTGGGTTTAAGAAATCTAAATGAAGGAATAAAATGCAAAGTTGTTTTTAATAAGATCACCACCAAATCTCTAGCCACAACCACTGTGATTTGAGATGATTAAATAATCTACTGTCCCAAAAAGACTAAGGGATGAATGTGTGTCTTGGTATGAGACAAGAGAATTTAACTGTTTGTGGTTGTTTCTCTTTGTCATTTGTTTTGGCTGCAACCAGAGAGCTCACAATTTTTTTCTTCTAATCCTGTACTGAGCTCAGGAAGAGGAGTGGGAATTGAAATGTCTTTAAAGCAACTTTGCACAGACCTTGGCATCAATCAGGCCACTTTCACAGCTACTTTAACTTACTCCCTGCTTCCTAGGACCCATTATACTCACTTTTAGCAGAGAATCACCATCATATCAACAGCTGCACTCTTCCCTGTCACTGATGCTTTCATTTGGCCTACAAATTGTCTTCTTTCACCACAGTTCAAGACATTTATTATACCCCATGGACTGTTTTCTACCTTTTTTTTATGACATTCAGAAAAGCTCATTCCTTGGGCTGAGCATTTTGTCATTGGTTTGGGAAAGAAAATTAAGATCACTGACTTCTGTACTTATAGGTGAATGAGGAAAGAGTATAGAATCCAGTGTTTTGACCAATATTAATTTTTCTTAACTGTTCAACAAACATCCACATTGAATAAAGTGACTTCTGTTGTAGACTGGTAATTATATGTGCAAAAAAGGAAATGTGAGAAGGGTTCACTGCTAATTGACATGGATTCTGTGAAGCATATATGGATAAAGATGAAAGGTCATAAAAAGAAACTGTAGAAAGGTAGAAAGGTGTCTGACTTCTTGGATGGTGATGAAGATTGAAATCCACTAACTGCCATGTGACATAGAGTGCTTCTAAGTCCACGTCAAAAAAACCCAAAGAGCATGCTGTAGAGGGAACTTTTAATTATCTCCATGATAAACAGTGACAATTATAGCCTGGCCATGTCTGCCTCTTGTTCTTTTCAAAAGGGAAAGAAATTTTAGATGAGACTGTTAAGTCACATAGACATACATCTTTTCATCCTGTTTTTGGAATTCAGTGATTCATTCACTGGAGATACGCTGTTGCCCTCATATCATTCAGCAGCACCTATGTCTTGATATCTTTTTTTTTTTTTTTTTTTTTTTTTTTTTTTTTTTTTTTTTTTTTTTTTTTTTTTTTTTTTTTTTTTTTTTTTTTTTTTTTTTTTTTATACTTCAGGCAAATTATACTGATGTCCCTCTTTATAGATGGTTTTGTGTGTAGAGCAGAAAGAATGAAGATATCGGTTGCAGGCTCATCATTCCCACTCAGCAAGTACAGGGAGTGGATCTGGATGAACCTGCTGTGTCTCCATGTTCAAATACATTTTCCTGTGTCAAACACACACGGCATTTCTCAGGATTTGTTCCTTTGGTGGGCTGTTTATAAAGACCCACTGGACACCCCAGGAAGATAAAGTGACTGAAATGCTAAGTTATTTTTTTACAAATCTGATGTTAAAATGTAAGGAATATCCTTGACATCCATTCCTCGTCTGAGATTTCTGTGAAGTTTCACAAGTGCTCAAAATTCCTGAGGACAAGGTCACAGTTTGGACTTATTCATAACACAGACTTTGAAGTGTCCGTTAAAAATAATGATCACAGTTTTTATAGAACCATCTTTTATGCTGAGTAACTAAGGGTGTTTGCTCTAATTAAGCAAAAGTATGTAGGACGGAGAGAAAAGTAAGAGCTAAAAGGAGCTCTGGACTTAAATGAAAAATAAGTGTTGGCAAGAATGAGATAAAAAGATCATAAGTGACTTTCTGCACCTTATTCCAGCCTAGGGAAGCAACAGTAGCTAGTAGGTATAACATTGCAGTAGGAAAAACTGAGATTCAAGTGCCTGTCACAATGATAATTATTTGTATAAAGCTTGAACAGGAAAAACTAGAATAAGATCATTCCACTGAGCTTAAGTTTTCTAGACAGAGTGAGTGAGATGTGGATGATTTAGGAATAATGAGTATCAGAGCAGCTAACCACCAACTGCCTTCTGTATCTGAAAATGCTTTGTTTAAAAGTGCATTCTCAGTGATCTTGTGCTGTCTACACTATCTGTGCTTCTGTTTTCCGTGTTTTCAAAAATCATTTTGGTTTTGACTTGTTGATATTTTCCAACATAAACTTTTTCCAGTGAACTGTAACTCCTTGTATTATGTCAAGCTAAATTATATGTACATCTGTTACAGGTTTAGCTTTTCTGCATGGATGTTTTTTCTCTGGTTTTAGTTGGTGGAATACAGTCCCATTTGAGTTGGTTTTTGGCTTTGTTTGCTTGGTTTTTTTGAGTCTTTATTTTTTTCTTTTAAATGTGTTCTGGATATCCCTGAGAGGATGTGTTAGAGCAATGTCTGTGAGTCTGAAATAAGAAGATAGAATTTGTGAAAAGTGTTTTCACAATTTCACATACAAGGCAAATGTTTACTGCGCACCTTAGGATTTTGTTTCAGTAAAGTCCCTAGCCAACAAAACTTTTAACCTAGATTTTTGTATCTCTTACTCTGCAAGAGTTATTACTCTGTAATATCGAACATTTCTGTCTTGCAGTAAAAGGCTGGGACTGGGTCTGGAACACTACAATGATATAATTGCTTGCCACAAAATTAAATGATGCCTTGTGGAGTTGAATACAAGGCAGAATATAAAATAGATAATAGATAATTGGTCTTTTTCAGGTATTGGAATGGAAGATGAAAATTTGAATACAGCCATTAGGAGAAAAAGGAGAAATAAAAATCTGTGCATATAATGTGTTTGTGCATGTATATTTACACTTATACACATGAAGAAATGTGTGCACATATTCAGGTACATATTCAGGCACCTATTTTGGTTTAAATGGCAAGCAGCTTGGAGAGAAAGTGAGATATGATAGCAGAATATTAGGATTCTCCCTTCCCTTTGCACTTGTGAAAATGTCCACACAATATCTTTACATGAATGTGCAAAGGCATGTATATATTTCTTCAGTTTTCAGATCTATATGCATAGACATGCGTGGATACATTGAAAAATCCATAAATAAAAGAAATACTCATGTCCATCTAAATCTTTATACATATAGAATATGCCCCCCCAGAAAGATGCAAACTGTAAAAGGTATCAGTCCTGACAATTCCAATAATTTTACTTTTCAGAAGTTTCTTTTCTGATATGCTGTTACACAACATAAAAAAAACCCACATGATTGAGAGCTCCCAGCCAAACTTGCTTCAGGGTTATCAGTGCAGCAAAGCTTGACCTTGTTATGCAGGAAATGTGTTTTAAATTAGAGCTTGCTCATAGCACTGCACAACCCATGTATCAATTAAAGTTCTTGTGAGTGAAAAAAAAAAAAAAGGAAAGGGAAATAGAGGAAAGAAAAGAAAAGAGAAAACCTTAAGGGGAAGATAATTTTTTATTTGAATGCCGTTAGTTGTATTTTGTCTGGTTGTGTGTAGGCTCACTCTACATTATGCTTTAATTTTGTCTGCATTCTTGACATTTTCCTCTGTCTTGCCAAAGAGTCATTTGTCTCCTGTTATTTGCCATAGTCCTCTGCTGAAGGAATTGAGCACCAGTTATTTCTTGTCTGAAAGTCAAGGCTGTGTAAGAATCGTCAGGAAGCTCGTTATACTTGGTTTCACTGGCAGGTTCTTCCAGTGCAAAACACTACCACAAGTCACTTTCCTGACTAGTCACCTTCAGATATAGCAAAAGAAGATGTAATATCCCTGTAATCTTTATTTAGTGCTGGTTAGAGTTGTTATTTGTATTTGTTCAGTGTTCAGGTCTAGCTGTTGATGACAAATAAATTACTCCCCAGCTAGTAAATCGCAGAACTCTTCTGAGGTTTTTGGAGCACGAAAACAAAATGATAAATTGGTAGCCCTAAGAGGTTTATTCATAAATATTCTCTCCATTTAATTTTAAATATTTTTTCTTTTTTTTTTCTTTTTTTTTTTCTTTTTTTTTTCTTTTTTTAAATTAAATATATTTACTTAGAGATTTATTTACATCCAAAGATGTGAAGATTTTATATGGAAGGAAACCATCATGAATTATTGTCAGCCTATAAAAATAATGTGAAAGAGAACAGTATAGGAAAAGATTGAGACTTCCCTTCTGTTGGGAAAAAAGAGGATATTTCAATTATCTTCTCTGGATATTCATTTTTTACCATCCAAAGTGGAACAAGCAAACTTTCCCCCTCCTTTTTTCTAAGCTTTGTTTTTGCCAGAAACATTTATGGATTTGCTGGGACCAAAGGAGCTTTTCAATTGTTCTTATTTAGAGACAAAACCAGAGAAAGTTCTAGTTGTCAAGACTATATATCTTAAATGTCTCAGATAATAGTTTCTAGTAAATGCCTTTTTCTTTTTATATTCAAACCCAGAGCAGCAGAAACTAAAATGTCTTTCCTCTCTGACAGTGTCTGAGTTCACAAGGGAAATAAATTCCGTCACTATGAACCAATTCCTAAGTCAGATAAAAAAATTCTTGACTAAAATTCAGCTACTTAATATTCAGTTTACTGAGATGTTTCATGATCACAAAGCATAAAACTTGGCAGCAAGGCTGGCCAGAGGATAACTGCATTAACTTTTACTCTAATTTCATTTTGGGGGAGTAGATTAGAAAAGAAGATTCTCTCCTTTTAGGCTTATTCTTCAAGAGGTTAGGTCACGAAATCCCTGTTTAAAACAAAAGAATTAATGGCAGAGATGGGTTGAATGAATGTATTATACAGTCCTATGATCATTTATATCTACTAATTAGCAAGATACTCTTCTATTTTTCCTCTATGAGGCCAGTTGGGATTGAAGATCAGTTCGGTCTTTCCAGTGAAATTAAAAAAAAAAAGAGAAAAATTATAAAATTCCCAATATGAGTCAAAATAAACACTTTCTTCTTCTTTAAGAAGACTGCAGTACATTGAAAATGGGAAGTCAGTCCAAGAGCTTACTACAAATTCCAGATCAGACTTGTTGTTCTTTTCCTATAAGTCAGTGAGATACACCACAGTAAATTGATGCTTGCCTTCACTGCTTTCACTGCTTTGCAGTTTGCTTTGTGCCGCTGTAAGCAATGCAGAAGTTGGAGCAATGAAAATCAGGATACCTCCCTCTTCTTCATCATTTCTCTGTGTTTTATTGTGTCTTTTGATTGTCAGCTCTCTTGTCTTAGCTCCTGTTTTTTTCTTCTTTCCCATCATCTATACTGATAACAAACAGTGTCTTTAATTAAATTATAATGCCTTACAAAATCTACCTGTGCAGATCCAAACTTAAAAAGAGCTGATTGACCTTGAATCCTGTTGGTTTCAGTGCGAATTGATAATAGCCTTCTGTTAAAATCCAGCCATTTAAAAATATTGATAAAAACCTCCCTGAGCTACGGTTAGCTGATGGTGGAGGGAAGTAAGTCACATGCATTTATTAAGGTTTTGCAACATAAGCTTAAAAAATGTGATTAAGCATATTTGGCCTAGCGGTACTGCTTTTTGAAAGTGTTGGGTGTGTTAGTAGGACTGGAGTATGTGAGCGCTACTGTGAAAGTGTCCAACTATTGCTTTCCAAAAATTTATTCTGATAATGTGCACTTCTGGGGAAAAAGAAAGCACTGTAAAAGTGAATAAATGCATCTTGGACTCGGTGTTCTGACAACTCTTTCTGCAATATTCACCAAATTTATGTGGAGGTTTGTCAGTGTCCTAGTGGGTTTCTTTCCCTATTCCCAAGGACATTTTGATTGAACTGAATTTGGAGAAGAGTTCCTTATTCCCTTCTTATAAGGATTCAGATTTAAAATTTAAATATCAATAAGGGTTTTTTTCAACACACTAGAGTAATAGAAACTTCTACCTGAATATTTCATCCTGTATCTTCTTTGTCTCTGTCTTATCATTTGTCTTTATCTTGTTTACTACTCTTGTGGGGAAAAAAAAAAGAAAAAAGAAAAAAATGGTTGTGTCTATGCTTTTAGTTCAAAACAAAGAATTATGCAATGGACATATTCTCTGAGATACTCAAGATGAGGTAAAAAAGTGTGGGAACTGAATACAATTTAGATATCAGTTGATTTTACCCCAGTATATTTTCATTGTACATCACCAGTATATCAACTATGCATTTTCTTTTCCAACTTTAAAATTTCAGATGAGGTTAGTGTAAATGTGAATGGATTCAATTTAAAGCAGAATACTCTAGGAGGTTTGCAGTCAGAAGCCAGGAGGTGTTGAGAGCTTCCCATCTGTTCCTGTCCCCCCTTTTTCAGTTTGTTGCATGACTAGTTTGTATGCAAACGGGCAGCATAACTCAATCATGTATTAGGAAACAAAAAACCCCCCATGATATTTTGGCTGCTGTAGAGCATGTGACTCTGTGGGTCTGGTGTGTGGCATTCCTTTACTCTTATTTAACAAAGTAACAGAACCTCATGCACGGTTAATACGTGATAGGACTGGAGCACACAAATGAAAATTACTGATACTTAAAAATGCAATCTCCCTTCTATTCTAGCTCTTGCTAGCAGGCAAGATTGAAAAATTTTGACAACACTGATAGTATGTTCCATAGTGGTGTGACAAAATTGACATTACTTCAATGTAACCTAATGTAGTTTAACTAATTGTATTGAAGAAATATTGATATTCATGTCAGCAAACTTGATGCTTAAATGCGTCATCTAAACGAGGTTTAACTTCATTAAAAAATGAATAAAGGTCTTGAAACAAATAAATAAAGTAATGTGACAAGTGCAGAAGTGAGGCTTTCAACATGAGTCTAACATTTTGTTTAAGATATTTCTTGGGGAATTTGAAGGTGGGCTTAATCATAGGTGGTCTTGTATATTATTCATAAGAATTTACAAGAATCCGAAATGGATTGCAGAAATCAGACTCTTTCCAGTCTGATTTGAAATAAAATAGATTCCTAAGTTTCTTTGTGAAGCAAGCTTAAAGTCACAAGCACAGTTGAAATATGGTTCATTTCCATGTTTCCTGAAGACTCTCTTACTCTTAGATCTGCTTTATCCAACTACATTTTAGGTCCCTCAAATTTATATTATCATGTCTAAAATTATCACCATATTCTAAACTAGGTATTTAAGAAAGGTTGAAATTCTCTCTGGGTGCCTGTCTCTCCTTACTGTCTATAAGGGGGGTTTAGATCACTAATTTTACTAGATAACTAGCAATCTAAAACTTAGTTAAGTGAGCTGACTCTGATCTTGGTGTATAACTCCTAATTTCTAAATAATTCATCTCATGTATTCTCAAATGCTTCTGTTTTTTATGTTCATGAATGTTCTACTTAATGTTAATTAAATATTTCTTTCATGTATTGGCACAGTCTGGTAATGATATAGAATTAGATATTCTATTCAGATACAATGCATAACTGAATACAGGTAGATTCACCTATGAAGAAGTCAGCTTTTGGATCTGTGAATTATTTTCTCAGAGTACTGATTAGATGGGGGGATTTATCAGTATTTTATACCTGAGATTTGAGAGCATTGTGGAACTGGAACCAAACTGTAAGATGTCTAGGCTAAATTGAAAGGCCTCTGCTCAAAAGTTGACAGTAAGAGGTATATAACATTGTAAAAGCAGTATGACAGACTAATCCTGGCAAAGAGAAAAATGAAAAAAAAAAAGTTTTAAATATTCCTTAAGTCCTGATGTGTATGTTTGAGTACTGCAAGACAAAACTGACAGTTGCTGTCAGCAGTTCTGCAAGGACAGAGCACTCAGGCCATTTTAGCCCAGGCAGTCTGAACAGAAACCATTTGCAGTCTGGGTTACAGCTGAAATGGCAAAACCCTACTGTATCTCAGCTGCTGCAACACCTTACCTCTGCCTGAGCTGTGAGACGTAGCAGCACTTCTACAGGCTGAGCATCACCTGTGCTGCTTCCTCTGCTTATTCCCTCAGTTTCTTGGGCACGTAAGCAGATTGTGTGGCTTGGAGAGAGGGTGTTCCATGCTCTGATTTGGTCTGTGTGATGGGGGAACCTGTCCTGTAGTCTACAGACAAGGGGATTCATTAAGTAATGAGTTAAAGTAGTGGCATAGTTATAAATAAAATCTTACAGGCTAGGTATTGAGTTTATTCTAGTGTCCAGATAAGAAATAGAATTTCTTCCAAGTATTACACTAAAGACGATGGTACAGGCTGCATGCAGGGTCCACTGCATTACTTACATTGACTGTAGATTGTAAGTAAATGTTACATACTTTCAAAACAAAACAGAACAGAACAAAACAAGGGAGAGAGAGATAGAGTGAAAGAAAAGGGAAATTGAACACTTTCTGCAGTGGCCAGCTGAACAGAGAAGTTACAGACTACACTCTCATGACTGTCCTCTCCAGTGCAGCAGGAGATCTCCAAACATGGTTTTTCCTTAGTATGATACAGTTTTCACAGGCTCCCTCCTGGAGAACCTGTTCCTGTTCCTTTCATGTTACTGCTCCTTTTTGTGGTGCTGCTGGTACTGCTTGGAGCATGTAATGACTGTTTTCTGCTATGTTTTTCAATAGACCTCCTGTTCCTGTAGTATAAACTAGAAACTACAAAACTAGAAGCATAAAAAGGGATGGAGATAGGGGGTAAATGTCATGTCAGAGGCAATCGCTTCCCATGAGAACCCCACTGTAATGCGTGGGTATTCATGGATGCAAGGCCATGTGAACATCATGGTAACCAGGTGAAAACACTGGAACAGAAGCAGCAGAGTAAACAAGTCCATAGGTGAAAGGTTTCAGAAGACAGCATTATCAGCTAAAAGTTGTATGTCATACAGTAGTTCCATAGTAACATTTAAAAAAAGGAACTAAACAAGCAACTGTCAGTATCAAATTAAACCGTAAAATGATCAGTTGTATTTGTTCCAAAAATAAGAGAATAAAAAAAGAATAATCTTTTTGACAAGCTTAATTTTGCTCAAAAGGTGAAATAAAATAAAAAATATGCCATCTGCCCAACAAACAATAAATATTTTGAGAAAATTACATAAATATTTGGAAATGGTCTTAGCTGAGCCAATATATAAGAATAACAATGAAAACAATGTAAATTCTTGTAGCAAAAGATACAGTATTGAAAAATCAATGCTTCCGAGTTGCATTTTGTTACAATAATCCTACTTAAGAAATTGAATAATAGTCAAATATTTTATAAATACTGCCTTATTTAAGGCAAAATGGTGCTGTCAGGTTTGTTGTTATACTTATCTTGGAGCATTGACTTTCAACAGTTTGCTGTGAGCCTGAGTCCTAACACCTTGGGGAATTTTACTATATGCGACAATGTGCTCCAGTACAGCAGTACATGTAGACATGCTGCTTCCTCAGCCTGTGGGTCCTCATGGCTACCACATTTTAGGAAGCTGAGTTCCATGACAGGCCATGATTTGGTCAAACAGGGATCTCTCAGCTACAGTTATCAGGCCTCCGTTGTTGATTTGGCAATATTTTTGTATCTTACATGGGAGACCTGAAAAAATCAGTGCAGCTCACCAACATTGTGTGGGGACATGGGAAATAAAAGATGTGTAACATCTAAAGTGAATGGGAAATTTAACAGCCTACAGTTGTGTTCCCCAGGGTATAGCCTGGCAGCATACTACATCTGAAAACCAGGCACTGGACTAGTCTTTTTTTTGTCAGCATCAGCTCCTCCACACCTGTATCTGGATATGCTTTGGATAAGAGGAAATATGTTATTGATAGGATATTGGACATTATGTGTTTACAATTTTTTACTTACCACAGATATAAAATGTATTGGAAATGCTTTTCAAAGTCAGAAAGGAAATATTTACTCTCTCCTCTGTTTTGAGGAAAATGCAGATACTTTTCGGATAGTCCTTCAATAGATGAAAAAATATATTCTTCTTCATTTTGGGAAAAATTTATATTTTTCATTTAGAAACAGACTATAGCATACACAGATAGTGAATAAAAGTGTAGTTTAAAAGTTAGATATTGGATAATGTAACCACATTTGCAAAATGAGGATCAACAACCTACTCCCACACCCAAATAAATGTATGTCAGTTTGTGATAACAGTAAATATGTTGGGTTTAGCATCTTGCTGATCTCTGAGAGGTTTGGCACAGCACTATTTTCTCTATGGTTCCATTGGTTGGAAGTAGGAAACCTTGTAATAAATCAGCTTTGAAATTAATCTTAGATGTTATATGTATAACAATGGAAACTGTGTTGATAATATAGATGATTTGTAAGAATGACTTAGCAATTGTTTTTTGGGTTTAATATTGAAACAGAGATTAATAGATATTTATGATGTCTGAAGTGGTAATTCTATAACTTTCTCCCTTTCAAAGAAAAGGGAAAACAATGTAGGACTTAATGTGTATGCTGCAGACAAAGTTTTGTCTGCTGTGTGTTTGTTTCTTTTTTGCTTCATTGAAATCTGGAGCCCTGAAGTGTGTATATGATCACCTCATATATACACACAACTGAAGTTATGCTGTCAAGACCAATGTTCTGTGGCTGAAATAAGAGTGTGTCTCTTTGGAAAGGCATACACACCTGTGTTAAAAACACCTTCGGATAATACTTGTTCACTGATGTACACATTCTTTACTTCCATTTGAATTTTACTTCACAGAACGTAGCAGACTGTGCATCCGAATATTCTTGAGCAGAGGCAATGAGGTGGAAATGACTGTGTTCTCTCCCTCTGTCCTGCCGTTGTATGCCATGGCTGTTCTTGTTTATATCAAGTATGGAAGAAAACCCCCATCATTTTATCATTTGGTAGTCATTCTCCAACTATTGCATTGGTTGGTTTTTGCAAATGTAGTCTTATGCAAGGCTCTTATGTCACATTAATGGCTCTTTCCACATGCCCTCCAGCAATGAAACACATCCTACCCATGTCTGTAGCATAATATGCCACTGATTCACTTTCTGATTGGAAGTAACAAACACTACTGGTTGATATCCTGCTATGTGAATGCACTCCTCTACTATCCTAACATTACAGCT
Organism: Calidris pugnax; assembly: GCF_001431845.1. Taxonomy (NCBI): domain Eukaryota; kingdom Metazoa; phylum Chordata; class Aves; order Charadriiformes; family Scolopacidae; genus Calidris; species Calidris pugnax. The sequence continues at coordinate 24,286,943 of NW_015094506.1, forward strand.
CCTTACCCATCACGTGACCTGGTGTACCAGATATGTACACGTCTGGCAGGTTCTATGCCTGGGAAGAAGGAGAACTTGAGAGACGTATGTTGCTTTCCAGAAGAAACTGCGGGGGGAGGGGGGGGAAACAACAAAAAAACCAAAAACCCACAGATATTTCACTGAGATAGTGAAGGTAAAGCACAAACCATATTCTGGGATATAAGAATGAGAAACATGAGAAGGGTATGTACAGATGTACAGAAATAGAGAGTAAAAACTTCTAGAGCTTTTTTCCTGAAGGGAAAATTCAGGCTTGACAGAGTTTACAACTGGTCTGAGCATAAAAGCTTCATTAACTTAACAACAACAAAGGTTTTAAAATGTGTACTATTTTTCCAACAGATTTTATTGGAAGAAACACTTTAATGGTTCCCTCAGGTAAACTGATAGTCATTGCTCAACATAAACAAGTGATGAGTTTTGAATGCTACAAGTTGTAGTGATGTGTTGGATGTGATAAACCAATTTCTATTTCTTACAATGAAAATCTTTTGGTTTTCTATGTTAGTACTTTTTTTTTTTATTTGAAAATCCTTTTCATTTGTTGTTGCTTACATGGTTGTACCATGAGTTACAATCTATAAAATACACATTCTATTAGCACTATGTTTAAACCAGCCACCTGATGTGACAATTCTGGCGATATCTCTGTATGGGATTCAGTTGTGTTCTTGTTATATTGATTTTTTCACCTGCATGTCTTTGAATGGTCAGTAGCAGGTTTAACAAAGGACTAAGACATGGGATGACAGCGGATGTGTTGTTCAGTGCATTTCCCTGAACCATTTAGTTCTCACCTTTGCCTTTAGACTGTTATAAATTGAAGACTTCTGTGAAGTCTGCCTCACGTTCAAAAGAATGTAGGAGTAGTACTCAGGAAACTTCTTGCTCATGTAATTGGCCTTTACACAAGGCTTGGCCCTCTTTTTCTGAACAAAAAATCAAAGGGCTGATTGAGCTTCTGCTTTAAGCATGGAGATGTTCCTCCGTTCAGTTTCCAGGTTGAGCTGCAGAGCAGAATCCCAGTTCTGCACAGAAACTCCTGACAAGGGGCAATGGGCTCAAGCTGGAACATAGGAAGTTCCATTCCATTCTTTACGGCGAGGGTGACGGAGCACTGGAACAGGCTGCCCAGGGAGGTCATGGAGTCCCCTTCTCTGGAGATCTTCAAGACCCACCTGGATGCAGTCCTGAGTAATGTGCCCTAGGCGTTCCTGCTTTAGCAGGGGAGTTGGACCAGATGATCTCTAGAGGTCCCTTCCAACTCTAACAATTCTGTGATTCTATGATTTTTGGTGCCTGGGATGAATCAGAATGAAGAGCCTGTCATTGATAAAATTAGGTCACTGTGATCTATGCAATAGCATGTTTTTGTCGGTAATACATGTATTCAAATACATGCACATATGTAGCTTCTCTTCTATAATCTTATAATTTTATCGTTTTTAACTCTTTGGCATATAGAACAATACCAAAAATAGAAATCAGAAAGATCTTTGGAGGGACTTGATTGTTCTGATATATAGTGTGAGCTAAAAATATTCCTCCTTCTGAAACAGTTATGAAAGTAGATGCTGCTAAGGCTTTGGACCAAATCTGAAATTCTCTTAAATCCATGTAGCTTTGTCAAATTCAATACTATTGCCTTGCTTCCTGTGCTCTGAGAAACTGTATCATTTTCCAGAACACACTTCATTAGGCTGATTTGTTACATGTGCAAAGGAGGTGATAGAACAAGATCTTTTTAAGCTACTGCAATCTTTAGATAAAAGAAAATTTCATAAGTTAAAAAAGTATTATTGTGATGATGGTGATAATCACAGTGTACATTTTATTCGAAATTTACCAATTTGATTGTAGTTTTGTTTTCTTAGTGAGTTTTTTATTCCACAAATGCCAGCTTCTTCCAAATCATAGTCCCTTCCATGGCTACAAACTATTAAAAACAGAGAGGGGTATATTTTCAAAGTAGTGTGTAGGCGGTATTAGCACAAATCCTGTTATACATGAACAGATTTTAGCACATACCTCCCTTGCAGTGCTATGAAAATGTATCCCTTCATATAAAAATACCTGCATGGATGGTAATATAGAGAACAGACTTTCTCTGTTTTGTTAGAAGAGCTTTGCATTCTTTGAAGTGACTGAAGTAATTCAGATTAACCCTTTTTGTAACAAACAAGGGAGAAGTCTGTGATTATACAAAAGTTCTAGAGTGGTTTATTCAAAAGCCCACACACTTTAGGGTGATTTTTTTCAACTTGATCCACTAGTCCAACAAACATTAGAGAAGTAGCATTACAATTAACAAAGGATAAAAGCAAATCAACAAAAACTCAATCAAAACATAGGAAAACATAAATTGAGAGATCAATATAGATGTGGAAAAGATCTGTTTTACTTATGGATTTTATTTTTTTTAAACTTAAAACATGTACAATCCATGAGCTTTTCATGATGTATTTTCTGGACATGATGAGAACATATAGAGGCATGAGCACCATAATTAGGAATTTTGTATCAAATTGGCAGAACCTATCAAAGGCAGAACCTTCTCTACTGAACACCAACATAAGATACTGTAGAAACAAAGATTTTTCTCTTCCTTAGGGTTAAAGATGATACAGTAGCCATCTCTGACAGACATTTCTACCTAAAATAATGTCTAACTTTTCTCGAAAGCATGAAACTTCTAGAAATTATATTTTTGCTTTTCAAAATAAATAGCCTATATAATGTTCTTAACTGTTGTATAATTCTATAATCTGTTTTGCTTAATTTTAAAAATATTTTTCCAAATTAATATGCGGTACACATAAATTATAGCCATTCATAAATGTAATTTATACATATATTTTTATATACTTATTAGCTATCAAATTATTTATTATTTAATCCATTTTACATAGGCTATCATTCAGTTTTGTAGTACCTTGTAACAGGCAAGTCAGAACTGCTAATTTATTTCTCCTGTATTATTTGTCACTTTATATAATTTTATAAGAATTTGTCTTTTTGAAATAGACCAAGAGCCAATATAAGACTTTGAACCGATCGCCTTTGTTGGCACATGATGGAAAGAAATATAATTTTGACTCTCAGATCAAAAAGAAATATTTAGACTGTTTCAACAGCCTTGTTCCAAAGACCCCAAAATCCATGCAGGTTGGACACATCCTTCCCTGAGGTATCAGGACACCTGCCTCCTGCATCAGCTCTGCCATATATCAGAGAGATGCTCCTATTGCGTGTCTAGGCAGCAGATGCCTGTCTTTCATATGATAGTATTGGTTATCACAATCCTCATGTAGCATGAGGAAGTGACTATCTTTCATTTGGCTGGATCTCTTGACAGAATTTAGCTAGAATCACTGCAATTCTGAATTTGTTCAAGAACGATGTAGGATCTATTGGTTGTTGGTACAGATATATTTTCTATATCTGTACACAGTTCTTTCTCTTCTTGGCTTAAGAAAATTTGTAGAGCAGGTGATCGTGGATCTGGGGCAAAAACGGAGGAAGACTGTTACCAGAAGAAGCTCAATCACTATCCAAATTTGACCTTGTTTTATCTGCGAAGAATAGAAAAATGGCTTTCCAAACAGGTACGGACATATTGATATGATTGAGCATGCCTGAGGAAGAAAAGGCACTTGAGGACTGAAAAACAAATGTTCAGAGAAGTTCTATACGTATTTAACTGCATTCTAACAATCTCCTGTGTGTCATTTATGATGAAATGAAAAAGAAAATAAATTTTCTGCTTCTTAGAGAATAATGTATAACACATAAGAGAGAAATCAAACTTTGTTACAGTACATGTGGTATCCAAGCATTTTCTGGTTTACTGTATCTTTTAGAAGTTTTATTCATAAAATGGAATACTGTACAATTATGTCCCAGGGTGGGATTAGCTAAAACTTGAACAGCTAGTCTAAACTGGTTTTAAGACTAGCTTTGGAACCTGCCTGAAGACATCTGAAAGAAAGATCCCATGTAATTTGCTTTTCTTTTCTACATAACTTTTAAAAAAGTTGTAGTCAGGTGAGGTGAATCTAACCCCAGAAGGTTAATGATATGCTCATCATGTGCTGAAGAGGATACATGTTCATTAGAGCACTTAAGGCCCTTGAGCAAGAGCTTAAGCACTTATCTAACTACCTTGCTTAGTAGAAATGGAACTTTTGTTTGTACTTGGAATCTTTATACAGATTCTTCTGAACACTTTTGTAGCAGTATAATCAGGTTACATAAAAATTAACCAGGAAACACATGAAGATTTAATAGATTGCCTTTTTAACTATGCAATAGAGTACTAGAGAACTAGAATTCTCTTTTAATATATTTCAGCTGATACAACACTAAGTGAGAATAGTATTTCACTTTCACACCTTTGTTGTAAAGCAAGACACAGTGGTTTGTTCCACTTCTCCCCTCCCTTCATCTCTCTGTAAGAAACTTGCAGGCTCATCAAATTCAGATATGCAAACAGACAAAAGTGATCCTCGCGGCTACCTAATTCTAATTCAATCTGCTATGCACAGCTACACTACTAGAAGGCCACATTCTGCCAGAATGATTACCTTTTCTGCATACTTATTAGCTAGCTTGGTGCCTGGAAATGTTTTGTCTTGTACTGTATAATCATTTCTGGAAGCCCTCTTGAAACAAAGCTGCAGCTGAGCTCCATCACAGGTATTGCTGTCATCCAAGCTAGCATATCACCTAGGTCAGACACACCTGATCACTGTCCAGTGAATGATGCAGAATTTCCTAGTCCTTTATGGGATGAATCTCATGCAATTTAGCAGAACAGTACCTTACTACCGAAATAATAAAATAACTTCCAGCTGCTTCTGTAGCAGGAGAACACTTAGCTGTCATTAATGGTTTATAAAAAAAAAAAAAAGAAAGAGAAAGAAAATATTCTCTCTTAAAATGTATACCTTACTTAAATTATTTCCATAAGAACATTTCTAACTTCTACATAATATTATAGAAGATTTCTATTAGGATCACATAAAGCTGGTTCATACAGAAAACCCAATCTATAAATACTATTTAAGTTTCAGAAAAATTTTGGATTATTACTTTCCTAGTAGGACTTGGGGAATAATTTGTATCAAATGGTGCACCAAATGAATTTGGCCTCCTTGGCTTGTGAAATGGCAGCAAGCTGACTGGGATTCCCTCTATTTTATTCAGTATTCATATTTACAGAATTGGGGGGGAGGTGTGTGTGGTTAGTTGTATTATTTGTATTCCCTGTATTGAAATAATGGAAAGGGAATACTACTTTTTTGTTGTTGTTTACATGTGTGAGGGATGCACTTAACCCCTTAACCAAACTGGCAGTAGTTTGGTACAGACTCCAGAGAAGGTAAAGGCCTGAACTTTGGCTGGGCCCTAAACTCCTTTAATTTTAGTCTGTTCTCTGAAAACCCACAAAGGAGCAGAGTGAAACAGTGAGCACCGATGTGATGCAGATGAGCATGGGGTCACTGTTCATGTGATTAACACATGAATAGCTGGTGGCTTTTCCAGGACTCATTTATCAAGGAATAAGAAAGTTGTGGATACAAGGAGTCTCATGTATACCTTTTCTGTGGCATGTAATTTGACTATGAGCCAACGACTTTATTCCATAAATATGACAGCCTAAGTGAGCCTTCTTTGAGCTCCCCCTGTTAGGTAGCCTGGCTGTGTGGCGATCTCCCCTTGAGCTGGGACACCTTCCAAGGTTACTTCTCGAGGCAGAGAGACCTTTAGCGAATGGCAGATCTTTGGTAAGAACTGATACCATGCATAACCCCACAGTATGACAACTTTGATTTTGTTTTGGTAACTTTGACTGCAAGGTCAACTCATGCTTATAAAACATTACATAAACTTTGCATATATAATCCTTTAGACATAAACAGTTGACCAAGTCTGGAACTAAGTCTGGAACCAGCTGCATGTTAATCCCTCTCTGAGAAGGAATTTAAAAAGCAAGGGGGGTCCACTCTTAACCTTGTGACTCCATAGGTGGACCTCACTTTCCTTTTGTGTCCCCGGTCCCTCTGTGAATCATCCTAACTCTAGTGTAGCTCAGTTTCCCTTTGTATGTTTTTTCCCATGCAGTAGTTGATAGAGTGAACCTTGGCATTGAACTTTGTTAAGTCAAATCACACTTTTATAACATCATATTAAAAACATTTTTACCACCACCTTTGACAGTGTTTCTTTAAGTGACCTAAATCACCCATCTACAATAAACTGATGTAGTTGGCAGGATCCTAAATCAGAATTTGCAACAAATTTACATACCTGAAAGACAATCACTGCTTTACGTGGTGCACTGCTTGTCTTGTGTTTCTTTTGGGACTCTGACTGCACCAGCAGCAGCTTTTAAGTGTGTTTAGAAAGCTAACACCTAACCCCAGATGGTCACAAGTATCCACACTGACTAGTACTTTCACCCTTTCCTCTGCTTTAATTCTTGCACCTTCGTGAATAAGTTATAAGATCACATTTGCCAGCTGTTAGTCTGATTATGTTGTTAGGGCCCATTGTTCATCTTATCTGAACTACCTTATCTGGCCACATAGGATTATATGGGGTTGGAAGGGACCTCTAGATATCATCTAGTCTAACCCCCCCGCCAGAGCGGATCTACCTAGAGCAGGTTGCACAGACTGAGGCAAAGAAGGCATTCGGCAACTCAGCCTTCCCTGCATCGTCTGGAACCATGGCGCTCAACTCATCCAACGGCGGGCCCACATTTTCTTTAGTTTTCCTTTTGCCTCCAATATAATTGAAAAACCCCTTCTTGCAAACTGTCATATCTCTTGCCAATTTTAATTCCAAGGACTCTTTGGCTTTCCTTGTGTCTTCCCTACATAGTCTAACAACATCTCTGTAATACTCCCAAGTGGTCAGTCCCTTCTTCCACCCGGTGTAAACTTCCTTCTTCCACTTTAGTTGTTTCAGAAGGTCCCTGATCAACCACCCAGGCCTTCTGCTTTGTTTGCTCGATTTCTTGCTCTTGGGAATGCACTGATCCTGAGCTTGGAGAAAGCAATGTTTGAATATTGCCCAGCTCTCTTGAGCCCCCTTACCTTCCAGAGCCCTAGAGCATGGAATTTCACCTAGCAACTTCTTAAAAAGGACAAAGTTAGCCTTCTTGAAATCTGAAGTTTCAGTCCTATTTGTTGTTTTGTGTGTGCCACCCACAATCCTAAACTCTCACTGCTACTAAGGTTTCCCTCAACCTTGATGTCCTCCACTAGTCCCTCTTTGTTTGTCAGTACTAGGTCCAGTAGTGTTTCTTTCCTTGTTGGCTCTTCCACTAGCTGGGTTAAGAAGTTGTCATCAGTACTCTGGAGAAACCTCTTGGACTGTATATTGCTGGCTGTGTAGCCCTTCCAGCAGATATCTGGGTAGTTGAAGTCCCCCACAAGAACCAAGGCCTGTAATTGCGAGGGTACTTGGAGCTGATTGTAAAAGGCCTCATCAACTTCTCCATTCTGATCAGGTGGTCTGTAATAAATGCCCACAACAGTTTCCCTCATATTGGCCTGCCCCTTAATCCCTACCCACAGGTTTTCAACTCTCTCATCTGACACCACGGAGGGTTTTAGGGACATCACTCTCTATCCATTCCTTAACATAAAGTGCAACACCTCCACCCCTCCTTCCTCGCCTGTCTCTTCTGAACAACTTCTGGGTTCCCGCAGGGGCTGGGGCTGTGAGATGGGGGTCCCTGAGCTGGGAAACCCCTCTGTGCAGTGCGGTCCAACCCTCTCCCCAGGCTCACATCAGTTCTCATCGCTGCCGCTGCCACCACCTCACCGACCGACCACATTTTCAACATTGGAAAAATGTGTTAACCAGCTGAACACTGCCATAATCAGCACATGCCGAAACACACAGAATTTGCTATCATTAGAGGCCTGAATGTAAACCTTATAAAAGTCTATGGGAGGAATTTCCAGATTTTGGTGGACAGATTTCAGAAAAACAAACTACAGTATACTGATGGTTATCCCGTCAGAATAACAAAACTCTACAATACAACATGCAAAACTAAGTTGGTTTTTTTTGGATTGAATAGTAACTTTGAAAAAAGCTCAAAGCAATCATAAACTAGAGGAAGGAGAATAAAACTGTGGGTCTAAGGTCTCCATCTGGCACATTTTCAATTTCCAGTCTGAGAAGCAGAGGGAGGCAGTGTGAAGAAGAGTGAGTCTTACCAGTCCTTGAGTTCCTGCACTGAGTAGAGGAGATGTGAAGAGACCTTTGATTTGCCAGAGCAGTGTAAATTGGACTACCTGTACATTTTCTTTAATATGAGCTGCCAAAAGTCAAAATACTGAAAGACATTAAAGTTGGCCACTGTTTCCAAAGGACAGTTTCCTTAGGTTGCAAAATACTGTGCTAGAATGAGCTAATTCTTTAAACAGAGAAGACTCCATTTTTGGGGGTGAGAAAGGCTCAAAAGTTCAAAACCAACTGTCTCCCTCATCCACCCTGTCTTTGAAGGAGTGGTCCCTTTGCTGTGACTTTACTCTCAGTCCAGCAGTTTTCAGGCGCTGCTAGAGTAGCAACAAGGTATACCACAGCCATTCCTGAAGATGGTAGGGAAATTTCCTTCTTTCTATAATTTCTGAAGCTTACCTGTTTCCCTTGAGTTCTAACAGACTCTATTCACACCTCAAGACTCTTTTCCAGGTTTCTTTGTCTTTACCCACTGCCACACGAGCTGTCTAATACAAGCAGCAAAAAAATGTAACAATCAAATCCTTTGTTAAAGGAAGCAGGGGAGCTGATGCTGAGTAGCTATTTCTCTCCAGGCTCTGGCAATTCAAGCTGGTTAAATGCGACTTGAGGAGGAGGAGTTCAAATGATATGGGTGTGCAGGAAGATGCTCAATTAAACCCACAGTATTTTTTCTCCTACTGTATTTAAATGCAGCATCATGTTGGTCATCACAAAAAATAACCAACAATTAGAGAACAGTCATAGATTATTGTTAGTGTTTTATAGCTTGCAACACACTCTTTTGTTTGCCCACCTCAGCAGAGGTTTTTAACATGTCCAAATTTCCATAAAAGATGGTTTAAAGCTACAAATACATTAGCAAGAAAATACCTTTTAATGTTATGTCTCATACAGAGCTTTATATTCATACAACTTAGTGCAACAGTGTTCATCAGGAGCTTTGAACGTCAAGTCACAAAAACCCCATAAAATAGTGAAGATCCAAAGTTATATTGTTTTTATATCCAAGAAGCCAGAAGCTTTTTCAAAAAATAAGTTTTACTATAGAAAAATGTTTTAAATACAGAGAGTTTGGTTTAAAAATTTAGAAACACTTTTTAGCTAATAATATGTGAATAAAAAATCTGACTCGAAAAGAATATTAATTATAATGAAAAAATAATGGGTTCATCATATAGAACATTTTCAAAAGAGTTTTTTCAACTTCTAAAGTGAATTATATGGCACAAAAGGAGCTGTTCTGCAAAATGTTGAAGTGCAGCATCTTTATCTTTCTGCAGTGAAATTAGCTGGCCAGACTTCCAAATTTTATCCTAAGTACCTCGATCATCCTCACTATCCTCCTTTTTTGTAGTCTGACACAAGGGAACTTCCACCCATGTGCTGTGACAATCAGCAGCTTAGCCACCAAACCTTCCAAGGATGCAGTGTTCACAAAACCACTCTCTGCTTTTGTGTGTGCAGATACATTTGAGTATCTGCCTCCCTCCCACACATGCATGCTCAAAAGCTTTTAAACCTTTCCATCCACTGAAAGTAGAACTTCAAATATATTAAATTCCAACAAATTATTTGAAACTGTGTGTTTCTAATTATCATGACCACTGACATGATAATGCAGCCTGAACTTACTTTTTACAAAATACAAAGAAAATCTCAGGAAAGTTTTCACTCAAGACACATATCCATAAGGAACACAACAGAGACATTTGTTTTAAACAGGATGGGACAGTTTCCCAGCAGAAGAGGACATTGCTAAAGTATTTTCCAGAACTTTACCTCAGAGAAAATTAAATAATTCAAATGATGACTTGTCGATAATATTTTCAATAATTATTATTATATTTCTGAAGTTGGAGTTTCTGAAGTTTCATGATGGCATGACTGGTTGGATAGATGAAAGAAGGGCGGTGGATGTTGTCTACCGTGACTTCAGCAAGGCTTTTGACACCGTCTCCCACGGCATCCTCATAGATAAGCTTAGGAAGTATGGGTTAGATGAATGGACAGTGAGGTGGATTGAAAACTGGCTGAAAGACAGAACCCAGAGGGTTGTGATTAGGGGCACAGAATCCAGCTGGAAGTCTGTAACAAGTGGTGCTCCCCAGGGGTCAGTACTGGGTCCAGTCCTCTTCAATATATTCACCAATGACCTGGATGAAGGGAGGGAATGTACCCTCAGCAAGTTTGCTGATGACACAAAACTGGAAGGGGTGGCTGACAGCCCAGAAGGCTGTGCGGACATAGAGAGAGACCTGTATAGGCTGGAGAGTTGGGCCGAGAGAAACCTAATGAAATTTAGCAAGGGCAAGTGTAGGGTGCTGCACCTGGGGAGGAATAACCCCCTGCACCAGTACATGTTGGGGGCTGAGCTGCTGAAGAGCACCTCTGAGGAAAAAGACCTGGGAGTTCTTGTGGACAACAGGATGACCAGGAAACAGCAGTGTGCCCTTGTGGCCAAGAAGGCCAATGGCATCCTGGGGTGCATCAAGAAGAGCATGGCCAGCAGGTCAAGGGAGGTCATCCTTCCCCCTCTACTCTGCCCTGGTGAGGGCCCATCTGGAATACTGTGTCCAGTTCTGGGCTCCCCAGTTCAAGAAGGACAGGGAACTGCTGGAGAGGGTACAGCAAAGGGCCACAAAGATGATGAAGGGCCTGGAGCGTCTCTCCTGCAAGGAGAGGCTGAGGGACTTGGGTCTTTTTAGTCTTGAGAAGACTTAGGGGGGATCTAATCAATGCTTACAAATACTTAAAGGAAGGGTGTCAGGAGGACGGGGCTGGTCTTTTCTCAGTGGTGCCCATTGACAGGACAAGAAGAAATGAGCACAAACTTCAGTATAAGAAGTTCCACCTAAACATGATGAGGAACTTCTTTACTGCGAGAGTGGCAGAGCACTGGAAGAGGCTGCCCGGAGAGATGGTGGAATCTCCTTCTTTGGAGACATTCAAAACCGCCTGGACAAGCTTCTTTGCAACATGCTGTAGGTAGACCAGCTCTGGTGGGGGAGTTGGACTAGATGATCTCCAGAGGTCCCTTCCAACCCCATATGATTCTATGATTCTATGAAGAGAACACAGCTAAATTGCTGAATTTTCATCTGTTAGTAGTGCTTACATAATATAAAGCAATATAATCTAATGGAATCTAACCTGAAACCACAGCTTCCTAATATTACATCACATATTTAAAAAAGCAACAAGTACTTGGAAGGCAGCGAAGGTTTTCTACTCTGGTAAAGCTCACTGAATATCCTTACTCATTGCGATTAATGCCTTAGGTGCATTAAATTACCCTAAGCATGGCATATTTTTTTTCAAATTCACTTTTCTATGAACTTATTTAAAATGGCATCAAAGCCCTGTACTATAAAGGGATCAATTTAGATGACTTCAAAAACAGTAAAGTTAGATTTAGACTGTAATTGAAAGTTTAGTTCTTTCCCCTTCTCTCACTGATACCAAATTATTTTTTATTAAAAAGACTTTCCACAAAGACATGTAAGAGTTCAAGTAAGAGCTAAAGGATATATATGCCCAGGATTTTTAAAGCATTTTATAGCATGAAATACAAGGGAGCAAGCAACAAGCCACAGCCAGCAATACCTCTATAATTATATGTTAGGCTGGTCACACAATGCATCTACCTCATCCACAGTTCAAAGCCATGCTGCAACGGCTGGCTGCTAAAGGCAAACAGCTGGAGCATGAAGATTCTCATATTCTCCATTCTCTTGGAGTGCTACTGTCCCATGGCAGCCCTTTGGGAAGCACTGGTCTACAAGAATGGTTCATGTTATTTTTGCACTCTTCGGAGTGGCTTCAGTCATTTTGTTTCCACATTGAAAAATCTCTAGCTCCCAGCTAGTTTGCCTTCCAGAACTGGTATTCTCACAAGCCTGAGTAGGAGTCAGGGTGCCTCCAAATGGCTTTCTAAATTTGGTGCAACAGAAGAAAAAAAATATATTGCAAAAACTGTCTCTGCTTACCTTTATAACTTGCAATCTCTGTCAACTTCATTTTAAAGGCTTACAGAGCTGATAGACTTCTGGAACTGCTCTGTGGTGTACTTTTCTTTCCTCATTTAACTATGTAAAATTAATTCTATTGCAGTAAAGAACACTTTTTTTTCCAAGGAAGAAAGATTTAATAGTTGCATTAATGGGTCACTGTGGCAGATTAATTTGATGTTAGTATAATGAAAGGAATAAGCACATCGACGACAGAATCAGGATGCAGGCAAATGTGTTAACCATGGATAAGAATAAGAAGAAGTGTAATGTGAAGCAGAATAAAATGAACAAGGGGATTGTTGTAAGATGATCAATAACATAGCAAGCTATGTTACATAAAAAATAATCTAGATGGCTTACTTAGACTAGATACCTAATTTTGACATAGCTGTTGTTAGTTGCAACGAATCTGTAAAAATCACAATTTTTAGGAGATAAACATTCATGAAGACTTTTTTCTTGTTTCCTAGTGAAGATAAAAAAAAAAAAAAAAGGGTGACTGGTTTTGTTATAGTGCTGCACAGGTTGATTGTTGTTTCATATAAGTTCCAGAAAAATAATTTGTTCTGTTGGTGGGATTAGTATATAATAAGATGTAGATAGAAGTATACTAAGGTGAAAATAGATGAGTTCAGAGGCTTCCTGTCATGTTGGTACAGAAATAGCACTTCTGTAATTTCTTCTTCCTGACCCTTTTCCTTTGTATAAAAACTGTATATACTCTTTTTTTCTCTACTAATTATTCACTTATGATCACTTTTGAGGTAGGATTCTGAGCACAATAGAGCTACAGCCTCAACTTTGCAGTCACTATCTTCTAGGCAGTGTGTGTTGAAGGTCTCTGACAACAGTGCCCTGAAACACTCGTGAAACTCCAGTCACAACAAAGTCTTACAGCATCTTAAGGACTGTAGTAGGTTAGGCTGGGCATCTACAGCAACAACAGGCCCCAAGAGGCTCCAGAGTCAAAGGGAGCCTCCTGGGCATACCCAAAGACTGTTGGCTGTCTAGACAGACTCTCTGCAAGCTGCCTGTAAGAAAGTTTGTAAAAATGAGATGGGTGCTTTCACTTTGTGAGAATATTCTTGGACTCTAGTCTCGGATTCACTAAGATAAAGGAGCAAAAGTCACAGTTATGTCCAAAGAAACAGAAAAGAAGAACTTAAAATGTTGAACATCCCAACCAGGGGATAAACCGGGATGTTGTACTTCACTTTCAAGCAAAAAAGCAAAATAGCATGTGTTTAATTAAAATAAAAGCAAACCCCAAAAGTTTCTCATCAGATATTTCCCTCCTTCTGTCTCTTTTTACTTAGCTTCTGTCTCGAGGTTTATTCTTAACTTGAGTGGAAAATTCTAAACAAAAATGAAAGCTTTGCCCTCAGAGGGTTGTTTGCAGCTCATTCAACCATGGAAATCTGTAAAATTCCAGCAGCAAGAGAGAAGGACCAATTAGAATAAAATACACGTGTTGTGATTTAGCACAGACATGTACACGATCTATTGTTTTCCTGGTATAATTCCACAGTTTTGCTGCAGTCACATCTGTTGTAAATTCAGCCCCCTGTAGCTGTCTCTTTATTAAGTAGCACAGGCTCTTTCGAACGTTGCAATAAAATATAACTCAAAAAGGATCTTCATATGTGTCAGAGGAGGTTGAGGGTAACAACTATAGTAATGAATATTTCTCATGCTTGCTTTGGTGGGACACTGCCCCTTTGTTCATTTGAAGAGTAAAGAGCTGACAAACAGAGAGATCTGAAAATCCAATGGCTTTTTTTTTTTTCATTATTCTTATGTATTTTGTTCTACTGGATAGTTAAAGACACCTTGGTATGATCAGTGACCATTTTTTTGTGTTTGTTCTCTCAGCAACCCAAGTTCAATTAAAGTACTTTGGACAGTCCTGGCACTGTCTGTATTGTAGTATACCACATTCATTTTTAGTTGTCAATTGAATTAATTGAGATGTTACTTACGTTCCCAACTTAAGCTGCTCTTACTTGCATACTTTATTGTAGGGGTCTTTAAATCCTTGCAAGTGGTAAGCTCACCTACCTTTGAGGCACAGAAAAATGATACCTGGTTTAAACTAGTCAGCTATACTCCCTTTATAACAAATTGATATTACTCCTGGGAAATTTATTCTTGACTGGTTATAGAGAGTACCTAAATATCTGAAGTCTACATTTGACCATGTAAAAGAAGGACTTTAACTGTCGTTCCCTAACTTCCAGCAAACACCTAATTGTTCATTCCTTTTTCCTTTCTATGCCTTGCAATTGAAGAATCTTCCCAGTTCATGTTCAATATTTTGTGTATTACTAAATTTGCAGTATTCACAGTGCATGAGCCATGTCTACCCATCTAGTACAGCACAGAAAAAATCACAAATTCTTCTCAGCAGGGCTATGTCTGGGCTCAGGCGACAAGCAAAAATTTAGAGCTGACTGTTCCTATCACTAGTGCTATGCTGATGTGGAGAGACATGTTCCTAATACCTTCTTTATGCCTAATGAACTGAAAAGACAGTAGGGATGTCAGATGCCTCTCAGTGACCTACAAGAAGACGGGAGAGCATGTCTGTACTCTTTGTTCAGAGCTATGACTAATACAAAGAGGTAAAGCTACATGCTATCTAACCTCTGAATGGGACACCACGTGGAGGCATTTCCTGTAGTTGCTTTTTTCATTAAAGAAAACAATGCTTGTTCTGTTACAATGACAGTTTTTTAAAGGAATCAATATGTATCTGCCTGCGTTCCTTGACTCCTCATTGGCAAGTTTCAAGCAGGGATCTTCAGGAAGTGTAAGTGTTACAAGAACAGGTGCCTGTGAAAAGGAGCAAGCTTTTAGTGATCAGCCACTTAATGGTAAATCTCTGTAGTGCCTACAGAAAACAGTGCAAGTTGGTACTTTCTGCTTCCTAGAGCTTCTGTATCTTTCTGAGCAAGGCTGTAGATCTGTTCCCCATCATGTGTCACCACTGTCACTTTAGCTTACTACCTTCTTTTTTTTTTCCTGGATCCTTAGCACACATGTAAATTTGTGTCTGGGCTTCTTTTTGGAGTAATTTACTAGCTTTCTATGGAATTAAATTGTTAAGTTCTTGGTGATGTGAGAATCACAGTTTAGCACACCACATCCCTTATTTATGCCACTGAAAGATCAGCCTTCAGCAATCACGGAATCACGGAATTGTCAGATTTGGAAGGGACCTCTAGAGATCATCTGGTCCAACTCCCCTGCTAAAGCAGGAACGCCTAGGGCACACTACTCAGGACTGCACAAGGCAGGTCTTGAAAATCTCCAGAGAAGGGGACTCCACGACCTCCCTGGGCAGCCTGTTCCAGTGCTCTGTCACCCTCGCCGTAAAGAAGTCTTTCTTCATATTTGAATGGAATTTCTCATGTTCCAGCTTGTGCCTGTTGCCCCTTGTCCTATCACTGGAAACCACTGAAAAGAGTCCGGCTCCGTCATCCTTCAACACACCCTTTAGGTACTTGTAAATGTAGATAAAGTCTCCCCTCAGCCTCTCTTCTCGAGGCTAAAGAGCCCCAACTTTTTGAGTCTTTCCTTGTAAGGGAGGTGCTCCAATCCCTTAATCATCTTAGTTGTCCTACGTTGGACTCTCTCCAGTAGTTCCCAGATTAATTTCTAACAAAGCTGCAAAAAGTGAAAAATGGTTCTCTAAGGAAGACTCCCCTTATTGTGACTTTCTGCATAGTTTAATTCATAAAATTTTATTTATTATTTATTTTAATGATAATAAGTTCAGTTGTAAAGCTGTTATTAGGACTAGAGCATGTAGCTAATACTTAGGCGCAAATCTGTATTAATACAAATTGTCCAAAAGAAACAGAGGAATCCATTCAAGGAGTTACATGTGATTTGTTTCTGTAGCATTCAGTCTTAATTACTATATCCAAATGTAATCTTATTTATGAAGTTAAAAAAAACCCAATGATGATTTTCAGAGTCTGAAGGCCTTGAAATTGCACATCAGTTTTGGGTCTCATATACATGGACAACAGCACAACATTGTTTAGCTCCACTTGCAATATCTGCAATTACAAGTACAAAAACTCAGCTGTCAAACAAATTAAACTAAGCCTTGCTGCGTAAAGCATGTTATTTAATCTCTACAATCTGTTTGCCACCCATTGCGATACAACTACATTAATGCATTAAATTAAGTGATTTTATTTTACGGCTTGCATACAAATCAATACAGCAAGTGAGTGAATATTAAATATCCTAAGCCCTAATTAAAGTGCAATGAGACACTGATGGCTGCTTTATCTTCATATTTGAAATTTATTTTTTTATTTATTATCTGACGTCAGACACTCTTTCATAATCAACCAGAATATGCAGCTATTTGCATCATTGGAATGCTACACATTGTATTAATAACCTGGGATAAGTGTATCTGCAATAGGAACAGAAAGTCATGTAGTCTTTTAGTAAGCTTGTTAAAGATTATCCAGCAAATATTATTTTTTCCTATCCTATGTTTTCTCAAACAGCATAGCAAACACCTTATTTGCATTTGAACAGAATTAGAGCAAGAAATCACTGGTCACTCATTACTCCTTGTAAATTTTGCATGAATGCAGATAAAAAATTAGTTTTAAAAATTACACTGTAGACATTTTAAGTTATGTATTTTTCTTGTTTCAAAGGGAAAGGTAAATGAGCTTGTCACTTCTTAAATATCCTAAAGCTCCAAATGCTGTTGTTAAGGAATCTAAATGTCTCAGGGGTTTACTCCTCTTATCTCCAAGGCAGAAACTTTCTTTCTATCCTGTTTAAGCAAAAGTACTCAAGTGTGTGCTAACTTTTTTTTTTAATAACCTTATGAGTTGAGTGAAATTGTTGATATTAAATGCTTATCTATTTTGCTAAATTCTTCATATTGTTCCTACCCTCCTAGAGATTTCTACCTCTTAAACTGGTGTCTAAAAAGTGCCAGATCAAAATGAGCTTTAGCTCTGCAAAACTAGCAAAACGAAATTAAAAGACCATAACATGTGGGATCCCTTATGCTGTAGATACATTCTTCATTGGGTTATGCAAACTTTATGATGAATGGGGCAGTTTGTCAGTCTTTGGGAGTTTCACACTGTCAAGAGAAGAGGACATAAATTCTTTTTACAGTTCACATTTACAAGTATTTCTCTGCATCCTTCAGAGGTAGAAACATGAGGGAGAGTATAAATGAAATTGGAACTCTGATTTTTGTAGAACCTGAGTACTGGCACAGCACTGAAATGTTAATGCTTTGCTACTGTCATGGAAATCCCTTAATTTCTGGTTATTCTATGTAATTTAAGCTTGAAACTGAAGTCAGTTATGCAGCAAAAAAAGATTGCGTCACTTGTAACCCATCCAGGCAGTGCCACTGCTATGAGATTTTACTGTCATTTGCTTATTCTTTTACAAACTCAGTGCCTCTTTCTTACAAGTCCAAGACTGTCAAAGGTCACAGTAACTTTTTGAGGGAATCTTTACAAACTCAGTGAAATTATGTTAGGAGTCTTGTCCACTCTACTACACTTGATCTCTATGCACTTCATCTCCATCTGCTTTTCTACATACCAGGTTCCTTAAGTATCTTTTAAGGCACCTTTAGCTGAAGAAACTCTGCCATTGAGTTGGCGGAGCAAAATGGGAGTTTGAGGATAGACTCAAAAGACCAAAGTCTTTCCATTTCCACGATTTTAAAAAGCAGATTAATATTTTCTTCAGGAAAAAAAAAAATCATCTGTTTAGTAATGTGAAGGATACAGAACATAAATCAATAGTTTTACTGGTATCCCTATTATTTTTCAAGTTACAATAGCAAATAGTTATTTTTACACAAAAGCACCCTCTAGTATCTCTTGATTTACAGTGATAAACTGACATACTATATGTCTTCCAGAGTAAAGTGCAGTCTTTCCTCAGGTTATCATTTTATTGTCTCCTGTGAGAACTGAAGTTTCCCTTAATCTACTTTTTTTCACTGTTGAATCACATTTCTCTTACACGTTAGTTCTAGTTCTGCCAATTCTGAGCTGAATACAATGAGAATTTCTGTTATAGTATACCTTTAATTAACAAAATCCAGATAACTAAAGTTCTGAAGCCAGTCCCCTTCTGAATTT
The DNA here is from genome assembly GCF_001431845.1 of Calidris pugnax. NCBI lineage: Eukaryota > Metazoa > Chordata > Aves > Charadriiformes > Scolopacidae > Calidris > Calidris pugnax. The sequence goes on from NW_015094506.1 coordinate 24,305,406, forward strand.
CATACCTATTTTTGTTAAATGATGCTCAAAACATTGTATGTTCTTGGTAAAATCATGATGTCAGTCACAAACATCTCAAATGGGATCACAATTTCTCCCATGCTGAACATGCAAAAGAGTGTTATACTGATTTATTTCATCGACCACAAACAAGATTATAGAACAGTTGACATTTCTATTGAATACGTCTATCTTTTACTGTCACTTTTGTCAAATCATTTGTAAGGCAACCACATATTATCTGATCCTGTGATGAAAAGCTGAAATATAATATATAGATATATAGTAAAAAGGAGAGAGAAAGTTATCATAACTTGAATATTTTTTTTCTTGTTCCTCAGTACTAGATTCCTGAATTTTTTGATGCAATCTCTATTTATCTGACAGTGGAGATAGAGGATAGAGAGAGATAGAGTAATGCTTACTATGTTGCACAAAGTACTTGAAGATCAATGTTTTTGTAACGGTCTACTTCTGTAGCTTTGATGGCAGTTGATTGTATTGGAGGAAGGAGATGCAGAGACTTTTTGTGATGAACTGACTTCAACCACCATTCCCTGTCCCCCTGTACCACTTGTGGGGAGGAGGTAGAAAAATTGAGAGTAAAGTTAAGCCTGGGAAGAAGGGATACATGGGGGGGAAAGTGTTTTAAGATTATTTTGGTTCTCATTACCCTACTCTGATTTGTTTGGTAATAATTTAAGCAAAATTCCCCAAGCTGAGTCTGTTTTGCCCATTGGTGAGTGATGTCCTTGTCCTTGTCTCGACCTACCATCTTTTTATTATATTTTCTCTCCCCTGTCCAGTTGAGGAGGTGAGTGCTAGAGTGGCTTTGTTGGGCACCTGACATCCAGCCAGGGTCACCACATTTATGGACTCTGTGAAGACAATAGCATGGCGTATCTATTTGTTACTAGTTCAAGAAACCTAACCAAAAAGAATAAAGATCAGTTCTGGGATCTGGCCACTGCGGTCGGCCATGGGAAAGTCAGGTCGTGACAGAGTGAACTTGTCTCTCTCTGGCTCCCCTCGGGGTGCAGGAGACCCTGCTGGCAGCCCCACCTCCAGGGACAGGGCATGAGTTCCCCTTTGGCTTCTTTGGCTGCCCCTGGAAGGAGTTAATTGTCCTTCAGAATGTGATTCAGAGGATGCAGATGAGGAGCCAACACAGTGCCCTGCCCGCTGAGGAGTCTTGGCAACTTACCTGTGAGAGGCTGTGTTTGCTGCATCTCAGATGTCATCGAGACACTCTCTGCCTCTCCCAGGGGGGGTTGCAGAGAGAAATCTGAGCTAATTTTCCCCAAAGGCCCCTTTTTCTCCATGCATCAGAACTAGAGAGTCCCTGAGATGCAAAAAAGGATTAGACTTTATCATCTTCCCCTTTGTTTTGGAACTGTGATTTTAAAACAAATCCAGCTCTCGGGTTTAAGGGTCACTTAGTAAGTTTGCCTTTCTGGCTCTGGCATAGATTTTCTTCAGTGTTTCCGTGGCTTATAGGAAGGGAAAAGAGGCTGTCATTTAAATATAAATTAGTTTTTGAAACAAAAGTGAAAACAAGAGAATGCTGTAAGCAAAGTGTGTGTCACAGTGAACATAGAACAATGACAAATTTTAATTGGCTGTCTATTACATGACCTCTGATTTTTCACCTCACTTTCCATAATGCTAGATATGCCTGGAAGCTTTTATCCCCTCTTTCACCCTGCAATATAAAATTGTCTGACAAGGACTGATAGTCACTATAAAATTTCCTAAGCCTCTGCTCAATGTTTTTAATAGCAAATAATTTCAATTGAAATAAAAGGAGTTGTCAAAGTATAATGAGCATTTCCCACATACTTTCATTGCATTACACCAGGAAGCCAGTATTCTATTTATTGTATTAATTAAAGAACATTTCCTCCTACCATGCCATAATGTTTTAGTAAAATATGTCGGAAGATTTTTTTTTTTTTGAGGGGTTGGGGGAGGGTAAATCGTCATCTCAGAAAGTAAATAATCTATGGCATTTCCATGATGATATCTATTTTTTCCAAATTACTATGAAAACATATCGAATTTATTTCATGAGATGGGATTTAAACAGCAGCTAATGTTTTATTATTTTTCTACTTTTTGGAATAACCCATTCCTTATACCCTATACGGTTGTCCTGGTTTGAGTCTTTTCCAATCCACTTTGGAGTCTAAGGATTTTTTGTCTACTAAATGTACGAAAAGAAAATATGACATAGCATAGCCTAGTAAAAATGAGCTGTCTTGCCTTATGCCTTGTTATTTTCTTTCTAACCTAATTTCCAGTGTGCAATGAGAAGCGAATGCTGACAGATGCAGAGAGTCCTGCCACAGCACCCGCCCTGTCCATGGAGCATTGCTTTGTTTCACTTAGGAAAGGGAGAGCACTGTGCAGTGGCAGCACTGATGTTGTATTTAGGGTCATCACATTGACTGTTATCATCCAAGTGACCATGAGTCCAAGTGTGCTGCTGTCTACCTGATTACCAGCACAGCACAGTCACTACTAACAGATAATACTAAACATATTAGAGACTGTAAGGTCAAGAAAGCAAACTTTAAAAATCTAGTTGTTAATTCAAGGAAAACCCCTTTTTTTTTCTTGCCACCCAAACAGTTGCAATGTTGTTTCCCAGCAGACTTTTTCATCCAGCATGAAACATCATCAATGTTGAAGAGAAAACCAAAAATAATTACTATTGGATTGTTCTGTAGTTGCATGTGAGGTAAATTATTGAGCTATATAGGACAGATGATACAAAGAAATTTGCAGAGGCACTGAATATTTAACCATGATTAAGAGATCTATGTAAGGTGAATTTGTCACTATCTACTTTCCCCCATTATTGCCATTTATTCCTATGTCCCCTTACCACATGACCTGCCAGAAAGTTGGATAAATGACACACAGAGAACTATTATATAGCCACCAATATCAGAACAAGTGAAAATAGCTCAGTGCAGTAAAGCAATTAATGTATATCATAAACTAGCATTGTATTAAGTATAACAGCATATATATATAACACATATAACACAAAGAATTATATACAAAATTCTAGAAATTTATAGAATAGTAATAAATATAATCTGAAGCAGTATGCATTGTTTCATTTGAAGAGATAACTGGAAGGTTATAAATGTATGCAATAAACTGTATTATGGTAAAACTCTACTCATCTGGTGATTTTTACTACTTATTTATATTCGGGCTATCAAGATCCACAAAGCAAAAAATGTTAAATAACGAAAAACAACCACCACAATAAAATAAATAGAAGTTGCCTTCTATTTTGGCCAGCAGTGTGCCCTTGTGGCCAAGATGGCCAATGGCATCCTGGGGTGCATCAAGAAGAGCATGGCCAGCAGGTCAAGGGAGGTCATCCTGCCCCTCTACTCTGCCCTGCTGAGGGCCCATCTGGAATACTTTGTCCTGTTCTGGGCTCCCCAGTTCAAGAAGGACAGGGAACTGCTGGAGAGGGTACAGCAAAGGGCCACAAAGATGATTAAGGGCCTGGAGTGTCTCTCCTGCAAGGAGAGGCTGAGGGACTTGGGTCTTTTTAGTCTTGAGAAGACTTAGGGGGGATCTAATCAATGCTTACAAATACTTAAGGGAAGGGCGTCAGGAGGACGGGGCTGGTCTTTTCTCAGTGGTGCCCATTGACAGGACAAGAGGAAATGGGCACAAACTTGAGTATAAGAAGTTCCACCTAAACATGATGAGGAACTTCTTTACTGCGAGAGTGGTAGAGCACTGGAAGAGGCTGCCCAGAGAGGTGGTGGAATCTCCTTCTTTGGAGACATTCAAAACCTCCTGGACAAGTTTGTGTGCAACATGCTGTAGGTAGACCAGCTCCGGCGGGGGGGTTGGACTAGATGATCTCCAGAGGTCCCTTCCAACCCCATATGATTCTATGATTCTATAATTCTATGATTATATTTTCTATCCAGCAAAATGAAAGATAAACATACCATTTCAAAGACTTGTGCAGTCTGTTTAATGTAGCAGGTTTTTGAATGTCCATGTAATAAAGAATTCAAACAGCTTAACAATTCTTTGTTCTGCTGAAAGGCAGTATGTAGTTGTGGATTTGATCCCTTAGGTCACTCACTGAGGAACTGAGCTCCTCTTGGGCATGGTCAGATTACACACTGCTGATAGAAGTCCCACTCCAGACAGATAAGAGACTTAGGATCTTGTCCAATCTAAGTATCTTGGCCCACTCCAAAGATCAGCGGAAACAAATGAATGCCATTAAAAGGTGAGTTATTGACCTGAATTTATGCACCTGAAAGTTATAAATTTAAGCTTTTGGTCTAGTCAATATTGGCAATAAGAAGAAATAGATTCCACTTAAAGCAGGCATCTCAGACTCACCAAGGGATGCCTTGTTAAAAAATGCATTCTTCTTATGTCTCATATTATGCAGCTGAGAACAAACCAGAAAAAAGTAATTCTGATATTGAGGATTTCAGATGAGATTGTCAGAGCAGTCTGTTCTGCCTCTAAAATACATCAATCTGTTAATTTGAATATTCTTTCAGTGTGTAGCTGTAGGACAGCATAAGTTAGTCTCATTCTTTGGATCTTACCTTGCAGTGGTAAGGTATTTTCATTGTCCTGTCAGCTTCACATTACAAAGATGTTGTTATTTTTAAATGTATATCTCTACTTCCATTTCTATGTATCTTGAGCTCTGATCAGATTGGTCAGAAGCCCAAGATTCATTGACTGAGAATTAAAGTGATAACTTCTAATGTACATTCTGGTAGTAGGTTATAGTATCTGAGAGACCTGCTAAAGTAAGGGGTTTTTTATATTTTTTTTTATATTCTTATAATTATTTTCAATTCTTTCATGTTGCCATTATGCTTGTTGAGGGGTTTATAAAACTGTTATGTTTTGGGAGAAGCATAATTCCTAATCACAGAGAAAGTCCAAGCTTGTGTGGTCTACAGGGCGTATTTTAAGAGTTCTTACTCCATTGGAAAGGTGCTTCCAAATTCTTATGCTCTCTTTTCTCATGATAATGGAGCCTCCACATGTCCTCATAGTATCTTTGGATTTCCTCAGCAATGTAGCCTTAGATATTCAAATACATGATCTTTAATTGTTCCTGCTTTGACCTGCAGTATGGGGAGATCCATGCGCTGTTCTCAGGTTGTGATTGCTGAACCCTATGCACTGCCTATGAGTGCAGCTGGCCTGAGCAAAAGGTCATTTTTAGGGAGAACTCAGAATGCAAAGAGCAACTAGGTCCTCTATATAAAAATTTGCTCTATAAATTCTATCTTGCAACTGATAAAACCTGTCCCTTTATCAATCAGACAAAACATTTAACAGAACTTGACAGGCAAAAAACAGTTCTGCTTCAAATCTTGCCTTTCTCCTGCAGTCACCCTTTTCCCTTTAACAAGCCTTTAACTGCCACTAAGTGCTGTACAAGTTATATTCAATATTTCAAGTTAGGCAATGAATGTGTGGAGTAGCATATAATTGAGTAGTGTGCTTGCTCTGCTTGTTCTACATACAGCTGAGGACATCTTTCAGAGAAAACAACTGATAGTGCCTCACTTCTGTGGTGTTCAGCCTGAAATACTTCAGGGCAAGACCAGTATGGATCATGAAGTATTGACCATTAATATCACAGGACCTGTTCCATTTGATAACAGGAAATTAAGTATTGTACTCTCAAATGGCATTAACCACACCAAAAAATAAGCAGATATGTTGGATGATTCGGTTTCAGACTTATGACTGCCTTTTGAGAATTGCAGAGTAATAGGATATTTAATACCAGCCTGGAAATAAATGTACACTTAAAATTTCACTTAATTTTTCATAGGCTTTTATCTTTTGAAAATTTAAAAGGTTTCATATCTATTCACAATCTTTACTAGTTTGATAATAAAGACGTAAAGATGTAAAACCTTCATTCAAATCCAAGGGTTACACCAGGTTATGGAATGATGTGACACTCCATGTACTGATAGAGACAATATGACATAACTCATTTTGTCATTAAACAATTCAATAAAAACCCTTCAGGATTTATCCTTGCAGGAACTGGATATATTTGAGGATGCAATGTTTGACCAAAAAGTGAGGGACTTGTGCTAGTAGACCTGAATAGCTTGTAGGTAGCTATAAAATCTTAATTAGCAAAATAAAGGAGACATTTCCTGCAGCATAGGAAACACTCACAAGACAGAGGATGATAATTAAAATAGACTGGACATCAGAACTTAGGTTATAATTCTTAGTCCAACATACATGCTGCAAAGGCCTTAGACCCAGTGTGTTTACAGCATCAGTTAGACATGGATTTATTAGGAGAAGTTAAGTGGGATAATAGGGGGAATTATATACATTCTGTAAAACCAACATTAAAAACATTTTCCTCAGAAGATCCTGAAAACAGAAAAACTGAAACAGAGAAGTAATTTAAACAGTTCAGAGGAGGAAAGATATGAAAATGGAAGCATTGTTTGGACATTTGTAAGCAAACAAAAGCCATAATGAGGAAGAATAAGTGAAGACAATTTTTTCTGCCTTTCTAATTTGAATCCAATGAGTCACTAAAAAGTTTCTACAGGGTCACACATGCAAAATTGATACAAAGATAGCTAACTTTTCTTTCAAGGGGAGAAACATATCTGGTGACAGTGGGTAAATAGTTTTAAAACTAAATGAATATGATTATAGGTTATATATGTCCAACAAAAAGATTATGATGTAATAAAAAAGTGTATAGGTCAAATATAAGCCAGAGAAGGCAAGTATTAGGTGAATAAAAATAATATGAGGATGATACACATCCTTTGTACCTAAAGATTCAGTCCTTTTGAGATGTACACACTTGTCTACAAAACAGTCCAAGATGTCCGAAGTCTACACTCCGTATTGAAAACCTCCCAGTTAATATGTATGCCTTTTTTTTTTTTTTTTTTGGTACAGCTAAGTCTGCCTTTTGGAAGAAACAAGTGATTTTAAGTGTCTCAGTTCAAGCCAGGATCACTTTCATGCACTTAATATAAAATGTTTAGCAGTTCCATGAGATATACTTTGAAAAAAAAAGATAGTTACTTACTAGTTAAAACACAACTAATAAGAACAAAAGTGAACAAATGGGAAGTTGTATGAGGTACTGAAAGTATTGAGGAACTAAGAAGAAAATGAATCTTCAGTTTGATATAAAGAGAATAAGTACCAGAGGAACTAAGATTGTGTCAGAATAACAGCATCAGAATGGATGGGGTGTCATCAGTACCTCCATGTTGCACAGCCCAGAAGGTGGAAAGTATATGCGTTTCTATGTGAGAAAGATACCAGATATGAGAAGTCTATGTATAAAAATCCAGTTGATTACAACTGCAGCAAAACGTTTGACTGTATAGCCAGAAAATAGAGATCAACTGTTATTTCAGTCTATTATGTACCAGAAGCACAACATCTAGGTACAGCACATTCAAAGAAATTAAAGGATTTGAAGATTTTCACAAGTTATAGGCCTATCTGACAAAGAAATCAATCTTGTCAATGGTGAAAACAGGAAGCCGCTGGTAACATTTGGCAAATGTTTTTGTAAAAGCCTGCCAATCCATGGTTCATATTTCTCTCCTCCTTTAGACTGTAAGCGAGGATGAGGAACTAAAAAAAGCATTCTTTAGATTTGCTTCTCTTAATGTTCTCCTCCTTTCCTTTCTTTCTTATATTTTTGGGAATAAGAAGTGCTTTAAAAAGCTTTGCAGCTTTCACACAATGCCTTCTTCATTCTCTCTTGTCTTTAGGAGTGTCTTTAATCTCACCAGTCTCTTGGTAACATTTGGCATTTGCCTGCCAATCCATGGTTCATATTTCTCTCCTCCTTTAGACTGTAAGCGAGGATGAGGAACTAAAAAAAGCATTCTTTAGATTTGCTTCTCTTAATGTTCTCCTCCTTTCCTTTCTTTCTTATATTTTTGGGAATAAGAAGTGCTTTAAAAAGCTTTGCAGCTTTCACACAATGCCTTCTTCATTCTCTCTTGTCTTTAGGAGTGTCTTTAATCTCACCAGTCTCACATGCATATTGAAAACATTTTATGTGTAATCTTGATGCATTGGTCATGTTGCTCTGAACAGTTGCTGACATTTAAATAGCTCTGTTACATTCACTGCCAGTTAAATTTGAATTTTTGCTGGCTCAATGACACCAATCTTAATTATATTTTTATAAAGTTCATCTGTATATTGTTAGCCTAATGTGTACCTTCCAGTTTATGAAAAATATTAAGTTGATGAGACAAATGGCATCTTGTCTGGGATGCTAAGAGCTAGCTCCCTTTGGCAGAACAGGGGACATTATGGAGGAGGGAGTGACATCCTCCATTGGAGTTGATTTGGATTCTTTTATCCCTTTTAAAATTAGGTCTACCCCCTCCTCCTCCCCCTCTTGCCCCCCCAAAAAATCTCTAAGTAATAACAAGGGGCAGAGTTAAACAGGTAATTGAGGCTCCTGGTTCTTTCCCTGTATACACGAGGGGAAAAGAAAAAGGTTGGGTTCTTTGTGTCTACATAGCAACCTTGAATTAAATCTTGATCCCTTGCTTTTTTCATCTTCATCCATCCCTTTTTTGTTTGACTACTAATGAACACTTTAAAAGAAAAGTTGCAAACAAAAAGGCTTTCTTGTAACAGGCTTAATCTGTGCACATTTTCACTTTTTAGAAGTAAAAATTTTCTCTCTATGCTTCTGACCCCTTTAGTTACTTGTAAATATTCTCAGGATTACTACTTACCTTGGGGTGAAGTCTAAAGTTATAGTAGCAAATTTTTGACAATACTAACTTCACAACTCCCCTCCTAGATTAAATTTATACTTTTTGCTTTCTACTCTGTCATTATCACTATTTCTGTAAAAGATAAACCATATGCTGATATCTCATTTCCTTCCTGTTGAGGTTTTCTTGTTTCCCCTCCTATCAGCATTCATTTAAAATCAGTATTAAAAAGGCCTGCTTATACAAAAAAAAATAGATATAACCAAAAAAAAAAAAGAAAGACAAAAATAAATCTCGCTTCTCTGACTCATTCTCTTATAACTTACACACACTGAGAATCTGACTCATATGTTTAAAAGGAAAGCCCACTGTGGATTAGAAAGGAAAAGTAAACTTCTCCAGTGGAAAGATTTTTATGATAGCCTTTGTCTTACAATGATGTTTCACTTGGAAGTCTTTGATAACCAGAACTTATTTCCAAACCTATTCTAACCCTTTCTTCAAGCTTACATGGTATTTTAGAAGTTTTGCATGGATTCTGCCTCTGAAAAGGGCAAGGGAGGAAATAGACTATGCAATTGGAGGCCGACCTGTCATTACTGACCTTTTCAGGGAAGAAGAGAAGGAAACACTCTATAATGACAGAGCTGTTTCTTTCCCTAAAATATCATATGCCTGGAATCCAGCATCCAGACTGGCTAGGACTGTGGTGTGCACGCTCTGGTTACATGGGTCAGATGCTAATGTTGTGGATCCGTACTTCTGCTATCAGCTTTCTTGGAAATTCTAACTGAAAAGCTAAATACTGATCAACTAATTAAATACAAAGTTAATAACTCATGGGGTTTTGTTGGCTTTTGGGGCTTTTTCCATCCCTTCTCATTGCTTATGATGTTGCATTAATGCAGTATACAGCCAACATCTTGAGACTGTTGCCTGCTACAGTACATGTTCATATCTCAGCCTTTTTACCACTGGCTTCAGGATGAAAGCTGGAAAAAAAAAAGAAAGAAAATTTGAAAAACAGACAAACAAGCAAAACCTCTTATTGATGCACTTTTAAGTGATTTGGGCTATTACAGCATAAACACACTGTGAATCCTACCAAAGCTTGAAAGCAGCCCTTTTTATTTTGGGTTGTTATCCATTTTCACATCTGATACAAACAATGGATACTTTTGCAGTAATGACTGCCATCCTAAGAACACAGAACCAAGGATATTAAACTATTTTAGAAAGTAACTGCTATTCCAAGGCAGTACAACTAAATGAGGATGAAATAAACTGAAAGAAGTAGGAGGCAGAAGTAATGAAGAAATTTGAAAGAAATTTCCAAGAAATACATTTGTTCTCATTCAAAGGATTGTTTGGTTAAGGGTGGTAGAAGGAGGCACAGGGACCGAATGAAAGTGATGATACGTGAGATTAAGAGCAAAGAAAAGCAATGAGCAAATAGGGTAGGTGCGATCATGTGGTCTGCCATGCATGGGGGGTGTTGCTATACCGTAACCACTGTGACTACATACAGGCATGCATATAACACACAGATGTACCTAAATTAGTTCTGAAAGACCTAGGTCAAGCAATACTTATATGTGGTAATATTGGCATATATATGCAAGAAAATAATTATGGAGAGCTTGGAGAAGTCAGAAGAAAAACAACTAGGTCGACTATAATCATAAATGTGATCTGCAGAAGTGATAATTAGGGTAAGATTATATTCTGAGGGCTTCAGCTCCTACAGAGTGAAGATAGCAGAAACGTAATGTGCATTTACTCATATCAGATAAAATTAGGTGGTAGTTTCTGTTCTGGAATTTGTATTTTGGAAGTTAGTCACTAAGCTAAAGTTAGATTCCTAAATTTACTTCTGGTTAAAATATAGCGCTGTCTGCCACCATTTTTATGATTGATTTAAGGCATCTAAATTAGAATAAAACTTGTATTAATAAAAAATATACACAGATACCTAATGTGAAGTGTACACTGTAGTGAACCCAGGTGTCACAGCTCTACTGTTCTTCTGTGCCTGTCTATGCCAGTGTGAATTTCATGGTTTCTGCACGCAGCCATCTCCAAACTCCCAGAGCTACTTCATGCTATATTCACCCATATGCATTGCTTAAAGAAATGCACTAAGACAAAACAGCGATGATGTCTATCAGGCTTGCATGGGCAATGCTTTATGCTTCGTCTGCTCACAGCAAGTCGTGGTTATCTAAAGGCAATGTTCCTGTAGCAGTGCTGATCTTCTTGAGCCTGATGAACATCACTCAAAGATTATTTTGGCATGAGGTACTGTATAATTTGAAATTATTGCTAAAAAAAAATTTTAATTTTAATTTTGGTTTCTTTCTTAATTTTGTAAAAAACAAAACTAAGGGAAAAAATGAGTGAGTTTTTATTCACAGTGATTTCATCTTCTTCAAGAAGTTATTACAAGACTTGAAAAAAGAACAAAAATTCTAAGCTAGAACACTTGACATTTCACATTTCCAGTAAAATTGCATCAAGTAAGTAAGCTTAAACCTGAGCAATTAACTAAAGTGTGGGCTGTGAAAAGGATGGTGCGGTGAGAGAAAATGTAAAATTATCCCTATTTTGTAAAAATAAATACACTTATTAACATAATTCAGAATAAATTGGCAAGAAGATTGACATTACTGGGAGCCTCTTCTATGCCTGTAACAGCAGGAGTGGCTGAAGGCAGAAGATGTGCAGGACAAGGTCCGCTGCTGAAAACTGGTGTGGGCCAGACCACTTAGAAAGACATGCTGGTTGGGGCCTGCTGTGATCACATTTACATTTACATCTGCCTAACACCGATCCTGTGTGAAATTCATGGTAGGATCAAGGCAAAGATGGCCTAGGCACTACTGGAAGTTCAACAGGTGCTGCTATTCATTCAGTATTGCCAACTCTTAATAATTTACTGTAACACACAGACTATTTAGAAATCTTAAAATATAAATGAATTTGGAGAAAAGATTTCTTCCATGAAAATATTGAAAACAACATATGAATAAACCCTAAGAAAGCAGAAATCGTAAAGTAAATCAAATATAAAAGATACCATTTTATAAAATCTTGTGACTTAAGACAGTTATAAGCCTGCTTATAACTTTTGAATTCCTGGAACTTTCAATATTGTATTGAAGCACTAGATGAAATATTGCTTTGAAACAACTCTCTGATGAAAACCCAAGTCAAGAACTATTTGATGAGGGGCCATCCAGAGTCCCATGGTTTAGACACAATTGACTCCAATAAGCACTAGTGGAATCAATACAGCAATTGGGTTTTTGCCTTTATGAAAAGCTTCGATTACATTCTTTTATCACTTGGATTTATTTTGGAGACAGTACTTTATTCTTGTCAAATTCAGATATGTTATACCAAAAAGTCTGTTTACTACATGAAAATCCCTTGTGCCGGTCACTGTGCAGCTACTTTGATGTGGTTTAAACATTGTTTCGATATTGAAAAACAAACTCAGTTACCATACATTGTTCTCCTGAAAAGAGATGTGATGCACTTATGACTTCATAAATTGAAAGGGACACTGTCTATCTCAGGCACAGCAGTAAATGTCAGATGTTGCTATTAAACAAAGGTTGCCCTTTATGGATCTCATAAGATGATGAAGAAATAAAGATGGCTACAGGCAACCTGTGAGATGATTATTTTAAAGCATTTTTAGTCTAAATTTTTCATTAAATTAGAATTCTAAGCAGCCTTCTCCCCTTCCCCATGACTTCTTGTATTGGGATCTTTAGATTAAACAGTTTGAGGATGTCATATGTTGACTTTCCCCATACATTTTTAAACATATCAACTAGGAGAGACCTGGAAGGTGTTCACCTGTCAATTTATTCCTTTGTTTGCAGTGCTCAGTAACAGGGGACAAATTCAGAGTTTACTGCTACATCTGTGCATGCAGATTATTTACTCAAGAAGAGCAAAGCTTGGCAAGGTGTATCTATTCTTCAAGGCATGAGGTTTGACTGCAGATTTTGTTCTATGTGGGATAGTGCTTAACTAGTGGTAAGCCAGTGTTGAGTGGGGGGACAGGCTTTCTTTGTAATGTTTTCCTCTGCCCATTGTTAAGCTGGAGCAATACCATGAAAGCTGAAGTGGGCTGTGTGGAATTCAGGCATCTTAAAACACAGACAAAATTAGTTTTTGAATGTGTACAGAAGATGTGCTTGTAATACTATTCACATATTAAGTCCAGTCCTGATCAGCCTGGAAAACATATGGTTCCTTATGGACCCCTAGTGTGACGAAAGGGGAAAAGGACTTCACTGAGAGGTTCAAATTAGCAATTTATTTGGACTTCACCCACAGGTCCAATAAGTCACTGTTGCAGGTTCTATGTGTATAATGGCAATTACACTATTGCAATTTAAAAGCAATTCATGGAATACACTATTGCAGCCTACAAATGATTCTGACAAGTAACAACACAAACCGCAAGGGCGCTAGATATGAATACCTTAAAAGAGTGCACCAATCACAATCTTAATAGCATGCCATATACCATACGTATGTTTCTTAGTCACTTACCCTCTCTCTCAGGTAAGGTCTCTCAATCCCTGGGAAGTTACCCTGTACAGCGTCCTGGACAAGGGGGGACAAATCTCCTACAGGCCAGCTGTATCGTTGGAAGATTCCCCCCATCTTTCTCCCCAAACTTTGCGGTTTATATATCCTGATTCTGTGGGGGTGCAGGATTATGCCTGCAAAATCACCGGAATAGTGGTGGCATGGGACTCAGGGCATTTTGTTTGTTAAGGGAGATAAGGCTCCATTTGGTTTCGGTATGCAATCTCAAGACAACCCCGGGCTGAGCCGTTTATCAGCTCCCCCCAGGTTATCTCTGCACAGACAAGGCAAGGTGGAGATGAAGCTGAGTTGGATGACAACTCCCTGCATCTCACCTATTGTGCTCTGAAACCGGTCTGGCTGTGTGCTCCCATACACCTAGACGTAGCACTGCCTAGCACACACAGATTTAAGTCACAAGAGTCATCTTTGACTTTGTGCATATGAAGTGTAACACATCAAAATCTTTGTCTGTGAACAGGACTGGAAGGCTGCCATTTCTCCTAGCACTATTATTAGCACTACTGTTAGAACTACTGTTAATAACCACGAAATTATCTAGAAAACTAATGGTAAAGTAAACTGTTATGACATAATACTAAAGGAGGAAGCAAATGTGAAGTCTATTTTTTGCCTCCATTCATACTCATACAAATAGTTTAACGAACAATTTCTAAGTTAATTTTTCCTGATTTCAATATACATCTGGAAATATTTTTTTTCCCTCTAATATATCTACTGGAAGACTCAATAATGCCACCAATTCCCTGAGATGCACATTATTTTTTTTAACATTTAGCTGTCTTTAGCTTGATTCATCAGCTTCCAACTTGATGCATTTTGGAATATCTGCCACTGTTGCTTAAGAAAAAACAAAAGGGAGACTTCATTTTTAAACTCAAACTAATTTTATAGTATGATTTTAATTTATGTTAGTTAATTATTTTAAAACTCAAACTAATTAAATCATTGTGAGGGCTAAACATGATTCACAGAATGCAAATTTCCTTTTACCCTACTGCTTTCCTTAAAACAATTAACAACGTTTTGGAGTTAGGAGGATTTGAGCTCCATACTGACAATTAGTTTGCTGCTGATACATAGAAGTTTGCCTCAGAATTCCAGAAAAATGGTCAACTGTGTAATAATTTATGTTGGAAAAGAAAGGGAGGAAATCTAGTGTTTCTTTCTTGGAGACATCTGGAGTGTCAGGTATTTGAATGAACATTTTTTTCATTCTTTCTCCAGCATTTCTGATGCATCCTTTCTTTTTGCTCTTTGTGTTGTGCCTTTCTCCATTGTAAAATCTTTGGAGAAAATTATACTTATGATTTTACACAGTACTTATAATCAAAGATACTGTATCAGGACAAGTAGTAAATAATAGCATCTGTTTTCAGGGTTCAACTAGATGACCGTTTTAAGCTATAAACTTGTCAAAAAAAGTAGAATCACTGTTAAAGGCAACATCTCTTTTACTCATTTAGAAATTATGTCCAAAATATCACTACATACACTTTGTTGTTGCAGGTTTTCTCTCTGACATAACATTCATTTATGTCACACAGATAATCTGAACGTCTGATATTTCTGTGACAATGGTCTATAATACCAGTTTAGATTCACTTTTTCAGTGCAAATTCTCTCAATTTAAAGTTATATTTGCATTTTACTACAAATGGTAAGATATGTGAATGAGCAAACATGAGCAAATATTCATATCTTTTTCACTTATGATTAAAACATATGAAAAACCCCATTTTTGATAACATGACTGGGAATTGTGTTTTCATTCAAATTATCTAAAACACAAAAAGATAAAATTAGATGGGTCTCTTTCCTTACTGTTTCCACAGATGAGTATTTTTAAAAGATTATTATTATTAGAAGACTGATATCTAAGTATATGCTTATTTATCTGGAATGAAGGGAACTATGTTGTTAACTAGGCCTTTTAGGAATACATTCATTCTGATTGGTTAATGCCAGTAACACAAATCATAGAATCATAGAACCATAGAATGGTTTGGGTTGGAAAGGACATTGAGGATCATGTAATACCACCCACCCTGCTGTGGACAGGGACACCTCCCACTAGACCAGGCTACTCACAGGCCCATCCAACACTTCCAGGGTGGGGCATCCACATCTTCTCTGGGGAATCTGTTCCAGTGCCTCACCACCCTCAGACTAAAGAATTTCTTCCTCATATTTAATCTAAACCTACCCTCTTGCAGCTTAAACTCATTGCCTTTCATCTTAGTGCTACACTCCCTGATAAAGAGCCACTCCCCATGTTTTCTGTAGGCCCCCTGTCAGTACTGGAAGGCCACTGTGTCAGCTATCTTTCTGTAGAAATGTTTTTAAACACTGAACTGTTCTTTTGTACCTATCCCATGCAAAATGTGAAACTTTTCATAAGTATTGAACTGGAGCTTCAGACAAAGACTTTTAAAAAATATTATAAATAAAATCAGAGTAAAAATAAGAAGTTAAACAAAAATATTTTCAGTTTAAGCCTAGATGATTACTGGCTAGCTGTGATCTTGGGAAAGACTGAACTTCCTTGATCCAGCTCTGACACTAAGCTTAACTTGAGAGTAAATAGGGCAGAAATGCCTGCTTTTATTATTCTGCGTGATAAAATTGACAAGTGTCATCCTCCCCCTGCCCCAACCCTTTCTTACTATTAACTGTTTCTGAAATACATAATTTTTTTACACCAAAGTCTTTTTTTCTTCTCAGACTATCAAATCCCTGTGCATAAGTTTTAAGGCTGGGAATACAGCCAGAATTCTGGCAGATCATTCCAATGTACTTCAATATGAAATTGCCATAGCAAATAATACGGCCTCAAGTCTTTAGTTCTCCTAATTGGGCCATATGAGATGGTAATGCCTTTCTTGTCAGGGCTTATTATTTTAAAATGTGAATATAAGGGGAAAGTCATCAGGATTCATTTTGATTTTATTTAATTTGTCTTGAGTGTTGTCAGAGAGCACTGAATAATTCAGTTTTAGGTCCTCAGGGAACAGACCTTATCATCTACATAAGCAAAAAGTAATTTTTCAGATACTTATGATATTAAGCATTAACAACTAAGGGAAAGAAATGTGAATATTAAGGTGTATGGAATTTATAAAGGATCTCTGATTTATGTAGCAAATATAATGAATATTACCTTATGTTTCTAGGTAGTCACAACTACCTTTGATTTCTTACGTGAAATAAAAGAACAGCTTTTAAGAATCTGCCATCTAATTTTATCTACAGAATATTCGGATGAGGAACAATACATATTTTTCTTAAATGAATTAATAAGAATATATATTCCACTAATGAATACTATGTGAATCTATAGCAATTGCCCTCTTAACCCTTTTAAATAATGATAAAAATAACTTCAGACAGCAATTTGTTCATTAGACCTCATGTCTAATGGATGAGTGGATTTTCCCAAGGGTTGACATTGGGACTGGTGTTGTTTAGCATCTTTATCAGTGACATGGACAGCAGGATTGAGTCCACCCACAGCAAGTTTGCTGACGACACCAAGCTGAGTGGTGTGGTTGACACACTGAAGGGGAGGGATGCCATCCAGAGGGACCTGGACAGGCTTGACAGGTGGGCTTGTGCAAAATTTAGGAGGTCCAACAATACCATGTGCAAGGTCCTGTATGTGAGATGCATACCAAACACACATACAGGCTGGGTGGAGAATGGCAGGAGAACAGCCCTGAGGAGAAGGACTTTGGGGTGTTGGTGGATGAGAAGCTCAACATGAGCCAGTAACGTGCACTTGCAGCCCAGAAAGCCTACTGTATCCTGGGCTGCAGCAAAAGAAGCGTGGCCAGCAGTTCGAGGGAGGTCATTCTGCCCCTCTACTTTGCTCTCATGAGATCCCACCTGGAGTACTGCATCCAGCTCTGGGGCCCGCAATATAAGAAGGACATGGACCTGTTGGAGCAAGCCCAGAGGAGGGTCATGAAGATGATTAGAAGGGTGGAGCACTTCTTCTATGAAAACAGGCTGTTCAGCCTGAAGAAGAGAAGGCTCCAGGGTGACCGTACTGCAGCCTTCCAGTACTGAAAGGGGACCTACAGGAAAGATGGAGAGGCACTCTTTAACAGGGAGTGTAGTGATATGATGAGGAGTAACAGTTTTAAACTGAAATACGGCAGACATAGATTAGACATTCTTTAGTCTGAGGGTGGTGAGGCACTGCAACAGGTTGCCCAGAGAAGCTGTGGATGCCCCATCCCTGGAAGTGTTCCTGGTCAGATTGGATGGGGCTTTGAGTAACCTGGTCTAGTGGGAGGTGTCCCTGCCCATGGCAGGGAGTTGGAATGATCCAGCTCCCTGACATGATCTTTAAGGTCCCTTCCAACCCAAAGTATTTTATGATTCTGTAATTCTATGAATTTAATGAATACAGACCTCCTGTCTCCTTGCTGCAGTCTTCTTTTGGTCAAAAAGTTAGAGTATGCATGTATATTCATTCCATAAACTCTGATTTTTGCTGTGCTTTACAAATTCTGGTCAACATTGGCAGCACGGTTGGCACAGGGGAATAGTCTGTTCAGGTCTGCTTTAGGGATGTAGATGCCTCATGGTGTACTTGATGCTGCCCTTTCTCGCATGCTGCATCTCCTCAGGGTTGCAACATACTCAGCACACTCTGCTGGTGAATATAAAACATATAGAGATTATTTCTTGAAGGCATCTTGCACCTAGGTAAACACTAACATGCTCTTGTCAGTAATTATACTATTGTCCTAAAATCTCAGTAATATATTTTATTTTGAACTACGTTAAAAATCAGATTATATCTGACAATGTCAGCTTGTATCTAACAATAGCAATGAAGGATTTCCAGTCCCTGTTGTTTCAAAGAAAGAAGTTCTTTCCTTTTGTTGTTTTTTGTAAAAATTTGTTTAGTATATGTGTAAATAAAGAGCCAGGAAATGCTGTAAAATAATCATTGAGACATGGAATATGTCAACTAATCAGAGAATATCAAGGAAAGACACAACAGGAATGGAGAGGAATAGAATGACAGAATGCTGAAATACATAACCTCCTGATCCTGCAGGGTGGGAAAATGAATATAGCTACTATCCACCATTTGAATAAAACAGCAAAAGCTGAGTGCTGCACAGCCATTTTGTCATTCAGTCCAGGAGAAATAAAAATGCAGCAAAGAAATCCAGAGAGAATTTCAGCGATGAGGAAATGTTCATGGATTCCGTAAAGCAGTTTTCACTGTAGACAAGGTGAAGATCACCGTACTATCAGCAAAGTGGAGTGTCGATAATGGCTGCCAACAATCCAGATTTGGTTGTGACAGTAGCTATACAACAAAGGTCAGAAGTCGACTTCTGAATTTTAGGCTGAAGGAGACAAAATTCAAAAGTTACAGGAAGCCTGTTATGATGGCTAACATTTCCTACTTTTTAATCAAGCTGGCGTGTTGGCAGTTGAAAGAAGAACAATGTGTTCAAAGCAATCTTATTTTGTCTGAAAGTAGGTGGACTGGAACAAGAGGTCACTCATCATATAGCTGAGACAGGGAGGAAGTAGCAGGAGAGGTATGAGACCAAGCATTAAAGAATTGTTATCAAACAGCTGATTGTCTTCTGACATAATTTACATGGCTTTACTAGGGGCACGTCCTGCCTGACTAACCTAGTGGCCTTCTATGATGGAGTGACTAGGTCAGTAGACAAGGGACCACCTATGGATGTGATCTATCTGGACTTCAGTAAGGTCTTTGACATGGTCCCTCACAACACCCTACTTGCCAAATTGGAGGGATACGGATTTGATGGGTGGACTATTCAGTGGGTAAGGAATTGGCTGGGTGGTCACATCCAGAGGGTGGTACTCAATGGCTTGAAGGCCAGATGGAGAGCAGTGACAAGTGGCATCCCTCAGGGGTCCGTGCTGGGACTGGTACTGCAACATTTTTTTCAACAACATAGACAGAGGGATTGAGAGCACTATCAGCAATTTTGCGGATGACACAAAGCTGTGTGGTGTTGTCAATATACCAGAGGGATGGGATGTCATTCAGAAGGACCTGGACAGGCTGGAGAGGTGGGCCCGGGTGAACCTCATGAGGTTCAACAAAAGCAAGTGCAGGGTTCTGCACCTGGGCCAGAACAATCCTCAGTATCAATACAGGCTAGGGGGTGAGGTATTAGAAAGCAGCCCTGAGGAAAGGGACATGGGGGTGCTGATGGATGAGAAGCTGGACATGAGCAGGCAGTGTGCACTTGCAGCCCAGAAGGCCAATCGCATCCTGGGCTGCATCAAAAGAAGTGCTGCTGGCAGATCCAGAGAGGTGATTCTGCCACTTTACTCTGCTCTGGTGAGACCTCACCTGGAGTACGGTGTGCAGGTCTGGAGCCCTCAATATAGGAAGGACATGGACCTGATGGAGCAGGTCAAGAGGAAGGCCACTAAAATGATTAGGGGGTTGGAGCACCTCTGCTATGAGGACAGGCTGAGGGAGGTTTCAGCCTGGAGAAGAGGAGACTCCGGGGACATCTAATAGCGGCCTTCCAGTACCTGAGGGGGGACTACAGGAAGGCTGGGGAGAATCTGTTTACAAAGGCCTGCAGTGACAGGACGAGGGGCAATGGCTTTAAGTTGGGAAAGGACAGATTTAAATTGGAGATTAGGAAAAAGTTCTTTACTATGAGGGTGGTGGAACACTGGAACAGGTTGCCCAGGGAGGTGGTTGAGGCCCCATCCCTGGAGATATTCAAAGTGAGGCTGGATGAGGCCCTGGGCAACCTGGTCTAGTTGGGGGTGTCCCTGCTGACTGCGGGGAGGTCAGACTAGGTGACCTTTGGAGGTCCCTTCTGGCCTGGACCATTCTATGATTCTATGACCATTTCAGACCCCAATCTTGGATTTTTATATTTCTCACTCTACACAGAAAATATAAATTGACATGCCTAAATAAAAATTTCTGTAATAATGAATAAACTGTCAGTAGAGGCCTGCAGCATTCTTTTTCTTCAAAGGAGGCAGATGCGTGCAAAAATTGATGTGTTTCACAATTCCATGCATAATAAGGCTATAGGGAGTCTTTTAAAGATTAGTCTGAGCTTCAGTGAAAAAATTATATCAAGCTTGAATAAAAAATTTAATTCAAATAGTTAAATCTTCTCTCCTCCATTAAGACAAGGTGGGAGGGGGAAGTATTTTCGAAATGAGAACAGGAACAATCAAGCCACCACCAGTGTTCAGAGCTTTTGAAATGACAGGTGATTTAGGGGATTTAAGGAATTGCTAGCAGGGAAGGGGGTAAAGGGAGAAATTAAAAATTAGAGGCTTTGCTTTAATTCAAAGCGTAGGTCTTTTGTCTTAAGGGAACTGGAGGTTGAAGAAAGTGGTTGTTGTGTTAATTACGTCTTTAAATGAAATTAAATTTATATTTTTAAATATAAGTCTTAAATACAAACTATTGCATCAAAAAGAACGTCATGGTGTATATGGAGGGCACAGCTCTCCTACAGGAGCAGTGAGCATTGCACCTAGCCCACACCTCCCAGCATGTCCTGATAGCCCTTCTCAGGCTGCTGCTGTTATATTCCAAGCTCCCCTACTCTGGCACTTAGGCTGGCACAAGAACGTTAAAAGTCAGGAGCAGATGGCTGCAATTTTGCTAATATGTCAATATCCATCCTGTAACGCCGTGTATGTCACTGTATCCACTTTCACAAGATGGTGCATTCCCCTGGAGATATCATCACTGTTTCTGCCTTATGCTGTGCTAATGGCTGCAGTCATCAATACTTGGTCACTACAACAGCTAAACTTCCCTTTATACCTAATGGTGGAAAGACTTGGCAAGCCATTATTTGCTCAAAAAAATATCTATATTATCACTATTAAAACCATTTTATAGAGCTATTAACTTACATGGCACTTTACATACTTGTTTTCCTGCCCGAGTAAAAGTATGATGAAATGAAAAATAACAGGAAAAAAAACAGGACATGTGGGCTAGGTGAATGTTCCTTACCAAGTGGGGAACCTGAAAGTAGAACAGTTAGTCACGATAGAATAGAGATGCTATGAGTTTATATTTCACCTGGCTTATTTTCACCGTACTTATTAGTGGGTGTCTACCTATGTCATATGATAAAGGAGGACTGTAATGTATATTTCAAATTGTAGCAAATGGTAAAGGCAATGGTGTAGTGTGTTTGAAATGGGCTTTGAGGCAAAGAAGAGGGAGAGGGTTTTGTCCAACTTGTTGCATTGCAGTCTGGCACCTACTAGCCTGGGAGCCCTTGGCCTACTGTATGTGGCAGCTTACCAGGCGCTGATGGACATTAAGAGATATGAGTAGCATCAGCAACATTCATGGTGGTTATTTTACAGCCAGCATGAGGGTGTATCATTTATAAGTGCTACAGGAAATCTTTTCCATGCTATGAAAATATAAGACATATTAATACAATTGTATTCTTCAAAACCTTTAAAAGACTGTTCTGCTTCTTGAAGCACAGAAGCTTGTTTGCTGATGACTGGTGTGTTCTGGGAATGTCAGCAGTCACAAATTATATATAAATAATGATTCAGTGTATTTTTAACTAAGAATTTTCTACTAGAGCTACTTTCATTCTTGTATAATTACGAGGAGGTGATCTTTTATCAGTTTATGATTATTTTTTTAAAATTCATAATTGGTAAACAACTTCATTTTAGAAAAATAAAAAGCCTTGGAAGCTATGGAATAATTTAATATCTAATTAGATGTACAATTAATGTTTGTGAGGTGTACCACATTTAACATCACTCATAAATGCATGCGGGCATATAGTAAAATTTTCTCCAATTATCTTTCTTTAATTCTCAACTAGAATTAACATTATTTAATGATTTAACAGACCTATTTTTAGTTCTGTGTTATGTAATCATATGTGTGCTTGGAAAATCCCCTAGAAAACAAGCAATACATATAGAAAGAAATGCATCAATTTAACCTAATGTAGGTGCTGCTCATTTGGTTTTATTCCTAAAGCTTAAAATCCTACTTATATTTATAAATATGAATGGTAGATCATAGTGTTCTGTTCAAATTTTATAATTTTTAACAAATTTGTGTTTAAACGAAATAACCAGGAAGCATTTCAGTGAGTAATCTGAGCCAGGGCTGTTTGATTATTTTTTGTGACAGCCTCTGACTGACTGACTTACACTCCACTGTAATCAAGGAAATATGTTTGTGTTTTCTTTAGCGGTGCTTCACAAATTTGGAAAGAGTTGACCATAAACAACCACAAAGACAACATAGTGTTATTCATCATTTTGCTCTTATTAAGGAGCCTGCTCTTTGTCAAAGTACAAAAAAAAAATCCCCATATGCTCTTTTGCCAAGCACTGTGACGACAATCATTATTGTCCTGTTTTAGCCCTGTGCTCATTGCTTTATTTGTATGAATCCAGTGCTGGCATTCTCTCCGATATTAAGACTGTAGGATCTCTAATGGCCTGAAGTACTAATTTTGTTCTGTTTGCAGACAGACAATGAGATTCTGTCACAATGGCCTATGTAATAAATAGTCCTAAAATAGTGCTAATTTTGCAATTGCTTTTGTAATAAAAAATAAACAACATTCTTGCAAAAAGAAGTGATGGTGAGAGGTGGTGGGAAAACAAGAGGATTCATTTCACCTGCTCATACAAAGAGTGTATTCATGAGCTACAAAAATTTTTTTAATTTTGATGAAATTTAACAAAGTTTTGTAGTGGTCTTGCAATGCTCCATTGACCACTGCACACTTAAGTGAAGCACACCTTTTATATTGTTTGTCAGCACAAAGTTGGATTCATTTTTTATACCCTTTCTACTGCTGTGTCAGCAGCTTGTTGAAGAGAAATATGATTGTGGGAATGGATACAGTCCCATTCTTCATTTCAATGTCCTTTGAGGTTCTTCCCTGCTGAAATAGGGATGTAAATCTGGCAGATTCTCTTTTATTATTATATAAAAATCAAGCTGATATTTAGACAACCATCTTTGTACATCCTAAATGTATTTCATTTTAATGTGCAATGGGAAAAACTTCTGCTAGGTTGTAAATTAATGCAAGAGCTAACCGGTACATCTTTCTCAGCCCAGTAATGATGCACTTGACATATAGTAAGATATTTGACATTATCTTACATCTCTTATCATTTTGGCACAGACCTAGCAAATTATTAAATTCCAAAAGATGGTAGCTATTTACTGAAGACAATGCAGGTTTTGCATCTCTGTCTTCTATAATGTTTTCTCAAGAATCCTCATGCAGACCTCCTGAGAAAAAGAATTCTGGGGTTGAATATGAATGAGAAAAATATCCTTCACTGCTTGGCTGGAAAATTGCATTCTAGTTAAAGTTCAAACACTGAATCTTTCCTGACCCCTTATTTTGTTAATTAGCTGGGAAATTGGACTTCAAATAGCTCTTGGACTAGGAAGAGAATCTCTTCTCCACCTCTTAAACTTTACACAGTGGGACATTTGATGAAACCCACGTAAACAAAATGCCATTATTTTTATGGACATTTATTTGCTAATGTTAGAATACTCCCAAATGAAAGAACTGACTTGAGCTCTAATGATCTAAATGTCCTGTGTCTCTCCTTATATGACTAAAACAAACCAGAAGTAGCGTACCAAATCTACATTACTGCCTATCTACTTTACTCCCTATCTATCTAACTTAATTTGAAGATATCTTTAATAAGAGGCTGTGAACGGAAATATGATTAGATAACCTTATGTTCATGTAACACTCACATGTATCACAATGGGGCAGTTTTTGAGCATAATATGGAAAACATCAAATTTTTCAATTTGTTCAAGTAGATATGTAGATATTCTAGGAGGCACTAAACAGCCTTTATTATATTAAACAGTGTCAGCTGTTTAGACTACAGAGCTGCAACAGGAGGAAGTTGTACTTTAAAGCACCGCTTCTTGTATCCCTTGGAACAGTAGTATGTGCAGCTATTACAATGATTTAGCATCCATGTAAACCTTTCTTACAGTCATTACATAACACACTTTCTGGCTTTCCAACCCTGTGAATTATGGACATTAAAAGTTCATTCTCTCCTAGGCTAGCTGTTGTTTGTTGTTTGAATGTTTGAGCTTGTATTCTTGCCATATCTCCCTGGAATAAACATGCCTTGTCTTAAAAAATCCCCCAAACTCTAGCAAAAATTAAGCAGAGTGTGAAGAAGCTTTGATTAAAGATATTAACAGATTTTGGAAGAACCTTACTTGATTTGTGCAAATTATGCAAACGAGAAATGTCAGAATTCAGCTCCAAAGCAACTAATACTATCGTGATTTTTTTTAAGGAATGATCACGCTTAAGTAAAACCACAGAATTTCATTTTTTATTACATAATGGTTCATTTGAATAGCTAAATATGCTCCTTTCAGGAAGCACATGGAAACTCAACAGAAGGCCACATTCTCTTCTATATAACCATGCTAATATTTTCTGAATGTGCCTAACGGAATAATTTTGTCACTTATTTATTTTAAATTTTCAGTATAGGAAATGACTATGTACTTCTGACCCTAACCTGTATGTTATGTAAAGTTTGTTTAATATGTCCCTCTTCTGTGTTTAATGAAATGTGAAGTGACCTGCTTGCATGATCTCAGAATAACATTAGGACACTTTATGTGTCTGTGCACACCTAGTGCATAAACACATATATTGGTGCTAATGAGATCACTTATGAAAATCACTTGCTTGCAAGCTTCCGCTTCCTGGTCTGCTGATCTATCCCCAAACCCATTTCAATTTCCACATACAACAGGATGACAGATGTTCCTTCTGGGTATGGGCTCCAAGTCTCTACAGGTTATATTTTCTAGAACCAGACATTTATTTTTTCACCCTAAGATGAATTTTCAGTCATTCTGAATAAATGTGCCTATTCAGGTTGAAGCTATGAATAATGTTGACTGAAAAAGTCTCCAAGCCTTGATTCTCAGATATGAGGAAGTTACCTTCTTTCACTTAGCAATTATGATTTTTTTTGCACTGTTGTAAGAACTAAGAGAGCAATGATTTATTTTTTTTATTCCTGAGAATGTTTCAATATACATCTCGTATGCTTTGGTAAATGCTATAATTATTGAGATATCAGGTATCTTAAGAGGACATACGCATGTTTTATATAAAATATTGAATCAGACAGGTTATCCAGCCTGATGATCAAATCAACTTTACAGGAAATTATATACTTACTGATCATTCCAGTCCTTGCTGAAGCAAACAGTATGAGCTTTTGAAAGGAGACAAGATGTAGTCAAATTGTCTCAGAGAAAACAACAAAAGAAAGTTGGAGTTTCTACAGCCTGATTGATTGAGAGACATAGTCTTAGTCACTGAGCTTTTGGACAGGGCAAAGTACAAAGCACATGCCTCTTGTGATTTGTAATCATATTTTTCTTGAAATATTTGATATATGAAATTGAAAATTTAATTCTGGGTCAGATATACAGAAATTTGAGTATTACAGAAAGTCAACTAGAGCAGTGTGGGCTGTGTATCAACTTCATTAAAAAGAAAAAGAAATAAAAAAAGTTTTTTTCAGTTTGGAATTCCATTTTTTTCACTTCTTGTAGGCCCATCTGTCATTTATGGGTTGGAAATGGCATACATACTTTATAGGAAGGAACTTAGAATTTCCTCCATGCTAGTATTTGGCTTAGTGTACATAAGCAAAGTAATGTAACCTTTTTTAGCTTGAGAAATTACTTCAGAATTGCTATTCTGTAGTCTATTACCTAGTGAAAGTCTAGGTGGCCTAATACCTGAATCTACGTGGCCTATTGCAGCAGATTTAAAGTAATGTGGGTTTTTGATTATTTTTTCATTGTTATTTTGTATTTATTGCTCACTTTTGCTAAGAGGCCCATATTAGAGGTGACAAAGGTGATAATACACATTATTCCCTGGTAAACTAATGGGAGCACAAAATGGCATTATGAAAGACGAGGAGCTGGCACAGAGAGCAGGATTGGAGAAGCTAAACAAAGAAAAGAAACCTAAATTGTTTTTATAAAGTGAAAAGTGGTTTTACAAAATATTTTATAGGAAAAACTGACTTAACTATGCTATTGTAGCTATCCATCTTCATCAGTGTAAGTACAGACTTCCCTTGCTTTATTCAGTGGTTTAAAAGCCAGTCCTGATCCTTTCTTTCAGTCATATCTATATTCATATTATTTCAGTTTTTGACTTAATGAAATATATCCTAAGGTGGCAGCTAACTGCTGATGACTGTGGTCTACTACTGCATATAGTTTCCTATGAAGTCTGTTGCAAAGACATTGTCTCCTGACCATCCTTGCTTGCTATTAAAGAGTTTGAGTCCCTTATTGTGATTCTCTTTCCTGAAAAGGCTCTTCTAAGGAAAGCTGTGTGTCTGTAGCCATCTCTGCTCAGTGATGGGCTCATTCTCCCTTTGTCTCTAAGCAAAAAATGAGAACAAACAAGTCCTTTCTATTCAACTTTGGTGATATCTGTTTTATTATTATTGTAGGGAGAATGGAAAGGAAATGGTGCAGCACAAAAAAAGAAAACAAGACAGCAAGGGCTGTGCTTGGCAAAGCGTAACTGGTCCACAGCAGCTGTGTGTATAATTGTACCAAAGATGTCATCAGTTTCATAAAAAGAGAATAGGCATTTTTCCTTGTTGCCAGCTGAAATTCACTTATGGGGAAAGGAACTGAAAGATACCAACAATAGCAGCCATTTAGCACAGGGAGCAGATTTGTAGGGGACAGAGTTTTGGCACACAAGACATCTCGCCTTCAGTTATCTGAAAAATTGTTGCCAGCTGATATTAGGCTTTGTCCCAACTGGGGTTTGTTATTTTTTCTTTCTTTTTTTTTTTGTTATAGCTGTATATAACTCTTGTGCTACAGGGTTCTTTGAAGTGTTTAAAATCTAACATTTTTAGCTGTAGAGAAACTCATGTGTACAGCAATCCCTGTTTGAATATACATGTATGTATCTGCCTGTAAGGCACACATAACTTGCTTCCCATGCACTGTCTCTGGAGGACATGGGAAGATTTCTTTGGCCTCCTATAGACTTGGAGAAGCTGGCTCGATTTAGATCCAGATTAGGGCATTGAAAGAGTTGGCTGATATGACTATGAGGCCAGTATTCATTATCTGTGAAAAAAACAACACATGAGGATTGAGAGAGATTCCAGAAAAAAAAAAAAAAAAAAGGCAAAAAGGCTAACTCTACATTTGTCTTTAAAAATACTGAGAACAGGACTTGGGGAAGTTGGTCAGCCTCATGGCTCTCCCTAGAAAGGTTCTGTAGTGAGTGTGCCCTCTTTGAATACACTTCAAAGCGTGTAAGGGTGAAGAGAAGCTGGATTAAAGGACCTCCACACGTCCCTTACAACCAACATTTCTGTAGTTTGAGGATTCTATGAGTGCAAGAGACAGGTTTTCCAGAACATATATGAAAGCTTTTGTACATATCTCTTTGGAAAGAGTCTCTTTATGGTATGGGAAATTGCAAGTATGAAAAAGTAATGGAGTTCAGTGGTCTGTCTTTAATAACTTTAACTTGCTTCTTACTTACTGGGTCCTTCTAACTAAGAAGTACATTTAAGAGCAAGAATTTCAGATTAGCAGAATTGAGCACTCACTATATTTAGGCAAAATGAGCAAGCTCATTTTGTTAGGCCTTACTGTTTTGTCATTTGTGACATCACACAGTGAATTCAATGGCAATGCAAGTGCCTAAGAAGTCGTCACACTTTTAAACACATCTGCTAATTTGGATTCTCTGCAACTTCTTTTGTCTTTGGAGACAGATACATAAACCTCAAAGAAAGAAATTCTTAAAGAAATTTGCTTATACCAGTTTGGTTTTAGGATATAATTTCATGGTGTGGCTTTCTTAATGTATTGAATACTGTGTAGTTTTGAAAGCTTTTTAGAACATTATTACAAAGCCATCTTTGAGCAATTATTCTCTTTATTACATTTTGGTTGGAATCACGAGTCTATACAGCATATTTTCTACATTAAAAACTGCTTTTCAGTCTAGAAACATGACATTTTCCAGTTTGACTGGGACAACTTAGTGTAAACTTTTTCTTTCAGTAGTGAGATTGGAAAATATTTGTTTCACTGTGTCCTAAAGCATAGACAGCATGATACTTGGGTGTTTCATGTAAGGAATGTAAATGTTATGTCCATTCCATTACATAATGCTCATGTCTACTGATTCACTTGCTCTCCACCTCTAGTCCATTGTGTTTTTCTGTTAGCATAAGAAGTTAGCACTAACAAGTAGTGTAATCTACGCTTAGGAAAGCAAAAGAACAAGAAGGTACAGTGGCAATGTACAGGAAAGCTCAGGGGCATAGAATGTCTTCACCTTACTAATGTAAAAAGTAATAATAAAAAAAAGGATTCAGAATTAACTGAATTATGTTTATGAAATCAAGCTCAGATTTCCTCCTGGATAATTTAGTGAAGAGGAGGGATTCTTATAACCTGAAGAAATCTTGAATTGCACACTGTGTTGGCCTCAGAATAGCAATGAGGCTCACTGTATTCTGAAGATGTGCTTCAGCCATTGCACAGAAAACTCCTCTGTCATTCTTACCATAGGGAAGTACCTGCTCAGCTAGAGCAATACAGAGCTTTAGATATTTTTGCACTCAGCGAAATCTGGAGAGAGATATATGATTAAGTGCAAAGCCATTGGGTCCTGACCCTGACCTGAACATAAATGTTTTGCTAGTATATATCATGGCCACTTCTTCATTGTACAACTAGGATTAATTAAATGGGTCATTCATATTCCTTAAGAGGGGCCAGTCACCTTCTTATGCAGGGGCAGAATGTGAACCTTTACTCACTCTGATGTACTCTGATGAGTACTTTCTAACATTATTGACTTCTGTGAATAATTGCAGAGGTAAAGGTTTCATGGTCCAGTGTTTAAGGTATGTTAATTGCGTTTAGTTTCAGTTCTGCCTACTGGAACTGTGAGATCCCAAATATCACAGAGAGAATGTTTTATGATCGACTTTTATTCTGTTTTAGTCACTTAAAAATGATCCTTTTAAGGAGGGGCATATATCATTTACTTTATTATGAAATATCCCCATCAGGTAATTATAAAAGATACGCAGAAAAAAGGACCAAGTTTATGAAGGAGAATCATTTGTATACCTGGAGCACACTAAGTCTAGAAACCTATTATTACAAAGGTTTGCTGAACCTTAACTCTAGTCAAATTTACAGAATAAGAGATAAATTCACATGTCTTTAACAGCTTTTACAAGGATACCTTTCTGCATGGGTTTATAAGCAAGCTGGTGTGGAAATCATAATTTTAGCTTCCTTTGAGCTTTTCAGATACCTGTCAAAATTTTTTAAAATTTCCATCTTCATGACATAAACTCAGAAATTGTTTATGAAAACAGCTTCCAAGTTTTTTTTTACTTTAGATACCTTTGTGAAGGTTGAATTTAACTACTGCATTTTTTTACTGGGAACAACACTGACACTGGTTCTTAGTGTCTTTTTTCGTCTGTTGATTATTTAAAATGCCTAGATTTTTGCCTTTGACAAGGTAGACAATTATTTTTGATCTTTTAGTGGGATATTGCTACGGATATATTCCATAATACATAACTGTACCTATTTTCCATGGTATTGTACACTGGTATATATTATCCCGCAGTGGATAGGAATCTGGATTTGGGTATCACTTTGGGGGATTATCGCTCAGAGTAACCATAAATCATTATTTCATTTCATGTCCTTGAATGTTTTAAAGAAGAATTATGAACAGAGGTCTTGAAAAACAAGAGAGTAAATTTGTTTGGTGCCATCTCAAAATAAAGTGGGGGTGATTAAGCACTGTTGTTTCCACTCAAACTGCAATAAGCAGCTGAAATTAAATATTCAAACTGTAGCAGCTTCTGAGAAAGGCTGAGATTTTAAAAAGTGTTGATACTTTAATCAGAGCAGTTGTAAGTATAAACAAGAGCATTAATATTATATTTTTCTCTTAGCTAAACGCTGAAGGGCATGGGACAAAGGTTTTTTGTTAATATTTTCATTTTCTGATCACTTGCTCCTGTGGTGGTAAAGCTGAAATATTTATAGCAAAAAACTGTGATGCTGCAGCGTGATCTCTAAACTAACATTGACCTAAGCCAGTAAGTCCACTGAGCAAAGCAAAGAGTCATGCAGAGCTACATTCATGCATATGGAAGGAAGATAATAACCTTCAGCAAAGCTTACCAGCTTGGTTTCAGCACTATGCCAGTGTGATCATACCACTCTCATAGACCCTCCTTGGGAATGTGCAAACTCTGCATCTTCTAAAAGTTCTGGACCCCGGGTT
The DNA here is from genome assembly GCF_001431845.1 of Calidris pugnax. NCBI lineage: Eukaryota > Metazoa > Chordata > Aves > Charadriiformes > Scolopacidae > Calidris > Calidris pugnax. Next base: position 24,336,214 of record NW_015094506.1, read on the forward strand.
AGTGTGCAAAAGGCCACCTAGACTGCTTGTGATGCATTCATTATTGTTGAGAAATTTGTCAAATAAACAAGATTTTCCATTGAAAGTTATCTTTAAGGACCATTACAGTACTTGGAGAGTATGACTCAATGTGTAGAGGAGAAAATATCCTTGAAATATTTGTCAGCATGCTCTACGAGTACACTAGATGCACAGCATTCATGCAAGTAAATTCAACAATTAGAGTGAAATGTTTCCCTGTTATTTGTCCCTTTATAAAATAATGCTCCTAGTGCAGCATTTACCTGATTTCCACAAGCTTCATTTAGGCTCCTTGCATTTAATTTATCTTAACTCACTGTAGATGTTTGTAGTGTAAATATCTACATTTGTGCCATTTGTGCTAGCATCTCTTTATGACCAATTAAACAAGATATTAAAATGAGATTGATTGTAATCCAGATAGACCTATTTCTCTATATTGACAGAAGGGGGAATATTAACACCTAATTCAAATATAGACATCTACGTCATAGATTTATGAAGTTAGGTAAAATTAGTCTAAATCCTACATAGCTTTAAAAACAAGTTGGCCATGTTCTTAAGCCTTTGTTGAGGTATCAACAGATATATGAAACAGCCTTCATCTGGGTAAAGCCATGGCAATTTATGATATCAGAAGTTTTAATTTATGGTTATGGCAGAACTATCTTCAAATGTCTTCTTTGGTTCATGCACCTTCTGTGCCTTGCTTTTTAGATACATTTGTTTGGATCTGTTTTATGAAATCCCTAAAGCATTTGCCACTGTGCTCTGCTAACAAAATTACAATGGCTTTCCTTCAATTAAAGGCAATAAATCAGTAAAGCATCTCAATGCAATATTTACTGTTATTGTAAAAGGAACCCTGAGTGTACAAAACTGCCACAAAAACAGATCCTACCATAATAGTAGATCATTTGAGAAGGGATTTAAAGTACAAAAATTAAAATTAAATTTATAATACAGCCGCGTCTTAACAGTATACATTTATTAAAATAATAGTTCACTGACATATAATAGCAAAACTTTGGAATAAAGAATATTGCTAAACAAAATATATTTTAGTGATCCAGAAAAACCCCATCGTGTCATGTCAGGTCATCTATGGTGATGCTGATTCATGAGGGCTTCCATACCTGAGTGCTGAGGGTCTGCCATGGTACAATGGGGGTGGCTGGTGGCATGGGGCTGGGTGCTCCTACTAGGCAGAGGGCAGGGGGTGCCCTCAGGGATGGACAGAGGTCCAGGGCACCCATTCTGGTGTTCGGAGCCAGGCCTGATGGTTCCAAGGGCTCCTGGACTGTTAATGGGGACTGAGTGGAAATTTGGCTGGGCTCAGACCTGGCTGGCATGGTGGGGCAGGAAGGACAAGGGTGTTACTGAACATGGTGCAGCAACATGACAGACAGGTCAGGGTCACAGGCAACTGCCCTACCATTAGTTTAAAACATATGATAGTTTGTAACAAATGTATTTGTAAAAGAATGCTTTTGCCCATTTTACTGAGTGTAGCTGTCTGTATGCCAGCGCTGCAATATGGACATGTCAAAAAATTGGAGTTTCCATGCTAGGGTTCCATAAATAAAATTTTAATCTTATTTCCTATATGGTATTAAGTGGGACTTAATACTTAGCCTAAATCCTTTGTTTCAGCCAGAAAGATGAAATCCTGGCTGTGCATTCTGAGAATTGTGATGGATGAAGTAATCTATAATGATCAAGTGAGCTCTTTAATGATGGAACAATGAGTACAGAGTGGTTACTTGCTCCTTGTCCTCAGAAAGACAGGTACTACCCATGATTTTCTGCCATTAAATTTGACCAAGATGGTAGAAGAAATTTAACTATATTACAACTGCACATGTAGAAAATGATTAAACTATCAAAACATAATGCTATCCTCTCAAATCACTGCAGTGTACAGTTTAGATCCACTTATCCAGAAGCCAGAGACAAGTCTTCAGTGCTTGCTTTACAATATAATAGCTTCGTAACAGATGACAGACTATTCTTGCAACAGTTCTTGGTAAAAAGTCAATCTTTACTGACATTCGTCTTTACCCTATATGTGATATTATGTTTACTTTCAGTAGAGCATAAAAGGAAGTGTGTCAGTATCCTTGTATATACACTACTGTATAGTTGTTATTTGTAAAATCTGATGTTCTAGAACTGGCCACTGCCCTTGTTCTTGAGAAATGAATCATCACGTAAATTGTTATTGTTAAATTGTGGCACAGATCTCAGACCAAATTTATTTCACCTCATTGTACACGTCTTGGCAGCATTTCGCTTTGTACTTTGCCAAGAACTACCTTTGCCATTTAATCTTGAGCTCTACTCTCAGACCTAGGACAGATGCTTTTTATGTGTAATAGAACTGTATCTAAATTATATTCATATATGTATGTTATGCATTCTGATTTTTAGATACACAACATGGTCCAGTAGTTATGAGCATTTGCCCTCCATTTTTCCCCTTTTCCTCCAAATGTAATGTATTCTGTTCCCTGTCAATGAAAGAAATTGCTGGAATAACTGTGTTGCACAGAAAAAATAGTTCACCAAATGTTGAATGTATTGCTTTGATGCCATCATAAAGCTTATTTCTCACATCTGTTGCTTTGTTTTATGAAAGAAAGGTCAATTTTAAAGACTCCCTGAAGGAATGCAAATACATATTACTAGAGAAGTGTTAGTCCTTGTGAAAGTACAACATTATCTCCTCCCTTTACAGTTATTTAGATGATAGAAATATTTTGAGCTGTTGACACTTTTTACCTGAATAAATTCAGCCTTGGAGGGAAAATGCTTCTATGAAGACTGAAACACTCTATCATGAAATATACATGTTCAGGCAAATAATTTAAAATAATAATACTAATAAAAAGTAACAGTTGTTTTGCGTTCCCCTTATCACTAAGTTCTCTGGTCCCCCTCTTTGTTTCTCTGGTTTATGAAAAATTCCCAGAGATATATGGTGTCACTTATTTTCTCAAGAGAAACACAAAACTCTGACATTATTTATCTTCTTAAGCATTCACACTATTGCGGTCCGATGTAGAAAATGATTAAACTATCAAAACATAATGCTATCCTCTCAAATCACTGCAGTGTACAGTTTAGATCCACTTATCCAGAAGCCAGAGACAAGTCTTCAGTGCTTGCTTTACAATATAATAGCTTCGTAACAGATGACAGACTATTCTTGCAACAGTTCTTGGTAAAAAGTCAATCTTTACTGACATTCGTCTTTACCCTATATGTGATATTATGTTTACTTTCAGTAGAGCATAAAAGGAAGTGTGTCAGTATCCTTGTATATACACTACTGTATAGTTGTTATTTGTAAAATCTGATGTTCTAGAACTGGCCACTGCCCTTGTTCTTGAGAAATGAATCATCACGTAAATTGTTATTGTTAAATTGTGGCACAGATCTCAGACCAAATTTATTTCACCTCATTGTACACGTCTTGGCAGCATTTCGCTTTGTACTTTGCCAAGAACTACCTTTGCCATTTAATCTTGAGCTCTACTCTCAGACCTAGGACAGATGCTTTTTATGTGTAATAGAACTGTATCTAAATTATATTCATATATGTATGTTATGCATTCTGATTTTTAGATACACAACATGGTCCAGTAGTTATGAGCATTTGCCCTCCATTTTTCCCCTTTTCCTCCAAATGTAATGTATTCTGTTCCCTGTCAATGAAAGAAATTGCTGGAATAACTGTGTTGCACAGAAAAAATAGTTCACCAAATGTTGAATGTATTGCTTTGATGCCATCATAAAGCTTATTTCTCACATCTGTTGCTTTGTTTTATGAAAGAAAGGTCAATTTTAAAGACTCCCTGAAGGAATGCAAATACATATTACTAGAGAAGTGTTAGTCCTTGTGAAAGTACAACATTATCTCCTCCCTTTACAGTTATTTAGATGATAGAAATATTTTGAGCTGTTGACACTTTTTACCTGAATAAATTCAGCCTTGGAGGGAAAATGCTTCTATGAAGACTGAAACACTCTATCATGAAATATACATGTTCAGGCAAATAATTTAAAATAATAATACTAATAAAGTTGTTTTGCGTTCCCCTTATCACTAAGTTCTCTGGTCCCCCTCTTTGTTTCTCTGGTTTATGAAAAATTCCCAGAGATATATGGTGTCACTTATTTTCTCAAGAGAAACATAAAACTCTGACATTATTTATCTTCTTAAGCATTCACACTATTGCGGTCCGGTGTTATTCAGATGCAGTGTGCTCATGTAATACAGATAATAAAATACTAACTTATGTTATGGGATCCTTTGACATGCTTGTTCATAATATTCCCTGTAAGAAGAAAAATATTAGCCATTTCTCTCTTCCAAAGAGTTTGTGTCTGGGTATAAATTATGGCACGGTCCATACTCCAGTATATCAAGAAGAGTGTTTGTGGGGTAAATGCACAAAAGTGTTGTGATGCTTGACTTCAATGTGCTTTTCTGCAAAAAGTATCTGCGGAGTGCCCTGAAGGAATTATATCTAAAATGAAAATTCACAAAAGACGGCAACCTGAGTAGAAATCCATAAATGCTGGTCACTGAGAAGCGAATGGAGGAATTTACTGGGGAAGGTATATTTTAGTAGGTGGGATGGTATTAAATTCATGTTTTCCTATATACTTCTGGGACTAAGCTACTTAATGTTATAGTTAGGGATTAGAGAATTCAAACCCTTGCAGAGATAGGTGGTGGGATATGAATATCTTGATGGCAACCTACCACTGTGCCATCAAGAGATGCATTCACAGAGGTAGGAGTCCCCTTCAAGTTTTGTTCCATGAATAATATCTACATGATCTACAGTAGATTAAAACTACAGGAGATCTTGGCTTACCAAACTGTTTTCCTAACAGCTTTCTAATATGCAGAAAAACACTGGAGCTGTTAAGTTTGCTATTGAAAAATGCTAGACAGTTTCATATGAAATGTATATATATTTCCAATTTATGGATGCAGACTGTGAAGAAAACACAAGAATTAATGTGAAGTGCTTCCTGCTTTGTAAGAAAAGATACAGAAGTTTGAATGCCACATGGAATCACTGAAGACAAAAAAATCCTAATGAGGTTGTACAGATACTTGCAAGGAATCTTTACTCTAAAGGGGAAGTCCTACAAGAGAGACACAATCAACGGCTACATGAAATGATGGAAGGATGGAAAATGATGTAAGTCAGCAGAATGTTATAGTGAAGAGGTAAGAAAAACAAGAGTAAATAAAGAAATATATAGCAATTTAACCGTGATATTGACAAACCATATTTTCTTTGGAAAACAAATGGTTAAATAAGTTTAAAAAAGCACACAATAAAGTCAGAAGAACAACTGGCCACAAGCTGAACATTTAAAGCAAGGAAGTGAAGGAAAGAGAGAAATAAGTAACTATGGTGACTCCATTGCGGTTAGATGTCTGAGTCTTAGATTAAGGAAATAGAATAATATACTGCCCTCTGCATACTAACAAAGTGATGGCACACTAAGACTGCTGGATATCTGAAAGAAAATACTTGTAATGTGAGTGAAAGATTCAAGCAAAAATACCTGATGCGATTAAAAACTGCTTCTGAAACCAAAAAGACATTTTGTGCCAGTAGCAAAACAAGTGAACTTCACAGACATGTTTGCGGTACATTTTTCGGTACTTATACAAATGTTTTAGTGGAAAGAATTTTGTCTTCTTCAAAGAACATAAAAACCACTTCTCAGATAATAGCTTAGCATCTTTGCTTTCAACAGTCCAGCCTCCTTGTATGAAGAAGTTTTACATACCGTTACAGGACTTACAAAAACTGTAGCATCAGCATGAGATCTTAAAGATGCTGATGGAAAGTGGTAAAAGCACAATGTAGAATGTAGAGAATTTGGTGAAAAAGCATTGGGTGTAGAGAGGCAAGACACTGAAGCATTTGTACATAAAAGTAGAAGTATAATAAAGAAAACTAAATATGGTATTAAATAATATTAATTATGATCCTAATGTTGGAAAAATAGCCCTAAACTAGTAACCAAGCTCCTATACGTGGACTTTTTTGTGATAGCAAAATCCATGTAGAAACCAGGAATTTAAGAAAAGGCAGAAAATTAGATTTATATGCCAGGAATTAAAATATCAGTGAGACACAGAGAGTGCTGGTGAAATTCCAAGGGTGAGGATGAGAATTTTTCCTCTGTCATTTAGACCTGGGTATTTGCCATGGACCATCAGGAATAGGAGGCAAACTAAAGAAGAACCATTTACCAATAGTCAATATAATAAAACAAGAAAGGAGAGGAGACCAAGTGAGAGAGAACATATTTACTTAAGAGGAAATGCTCCATTTCTTACACATAAATTGGGTAAACATTTTCACTGTAAAAAGACATTTGAAACTATTTGTAAGAATGCAATATCTTCAGTTGGACAGTAGAGTTTGACATTTATGGAAGAAAGACCTCAGGCCAAAGATTGCTTTTCTGCTGTCCTGTGAAAGTACATTCTGAGTTGCTGAATTATAAATAATAATTTCTTCCTCCTTTGTTTGCATTATTGTCACAGTTTAACCCCACCCAGCAACAAAGAACCATGTGGCCACTTGTTCACTCCCCCACCCCCCCGCAGTGGGATGAGGACCAGAACTGGAAGAAACAGTGCAAAGCTCCTGGGCTGGACTAAAGGCAGTTTAACAGAACAGCAAAGGAGGAGAAAAACAGCAACAATAACACCAATAAAAGGATATACAAAAAAGATAAATGCATAACCATTCACTGACAGGAACCCAAAATGTCCAGTCTACTCCCAAGCAGCAATTATTATCATCCAGCTGGCTCCCCCTGCTATATGCTGAGTATGATGTCACATGGTATTGAATACCCCTTTGGCTAGTTTGGATCTGCCATCCAGCTGTGTCCCATCCCAGCTTCTTGTGCAAATTGACCCTATCTCCACAGAAATCAGGACAATTATGCAATATTTTTGGGTACTTTTTCCAAAATAATAGTAATATGAGAAGCAATGTGGGTTCTTGTTGCAACCAAAGCAACAGGTGCTAATAAAAAGGACACAAGAATACTTCTTCAAAGAGTGTTAATTACTAGAGTGGAATAAAGTAGGTATGTCAGGTTTGTATTCACAGTTATGATTTCTGATCTCAAGCTAGGTTCATAATACAGCTTGCTTTTCTGCTTAAAATATATGATAGAATTTAGGTAATCTAAATATCACAGATCTGAGGACAATAGTGATGAGTTTAATCACATTTGGGTCTGGCTCCACTCCCATTTAAATTAACTTTTTTTTTATTATTATTTTTTTAATGTGAATAAGAACATTAAAAGCAAAGGAATAAAAAATTCCTTCAGAAATATCTTGGGCTGTAGGATTTTCTGGGAAAGTGGGAGACACCATTTCAGACCACTGCTCCAGACATGGTCAATCCAAAAGATTTGAAGTGGCCTCATCGCTCACATGTGGGAGTACTCATCTATAGAACAGCTTGCTTTGTTGGAGCATAGGTAGCTAGAGAGGACAGCTGTGCAGTTATGGGGTCCTATGGGCGAGATAGTTGATTATTGCATTTGATTTCAGAGCCTAAAGCCCTTTGATTACTCTGATTTTCTCTTCACAAGTGTTTTCTTCTTTTTCTCACCTCCTCTCTGCTCTACTGACTGACGCTATATTACCTAACCTTTCAGCTGATGAGTGACAGATAGCTGCTTCTGGTGTCCATTGGTAAATACTAAGCTAGTCTGAGCCATATGTCTTCTGATGAACTGAAACAGCACTTCAGTGAATAGATTCCTCCTATTTTTCTTACCCTTTCCAGTTTGCAGTCTGTTACATCAGGGAAAACTCTCCCCATGGAATTTATGATCGTGGTTACCAATATAAGTGAATGATTATGCAATTTTACTCTTCTCTGTTCAACCTTAACAGAAGCTGTAACCTTCTTTAAAATTAGTCAAATGTCTTGCAGAAAATTAATTTTGAAATTTCTTGGGAAAACAGGAAGATTACATATGACTGAGCACTTGTGATGCAGAAACCTTAACAGGAACTGGAAAAGGCAGCAAACAAAACAGAGGGAGAGAAGCTAGATTGCTGAATACAAAAGTTGGGGCTTTGCACTCTATTCACATACAGTGAAAAAAAAATTAGTTTTAAGAGTTTGCCCAAAGAGGTTTACTTCAGTTTACAACAGAAAAATTGTAACCACTAATTCATCCTGAGAGTTGCTATGAAGATGCAATTTATCCTTTTCAAAATTTGGTGGATTTTATTCATCATTGCGGTACTTGAATTTTTAATTAACTATATGTCATAAATGAGAAAATTATTATAAGTTTGAGATGGAAAACACCTACAATACGCCTGTGTCTTCCCAATTTAGAATTGTTTCTGTATTCTTGTGTACAAGGTCCTATTCAAATTAAGTGATTCCTGTAATGGGGAATTTAACTTTCCTTTTGAAACCATGTTCCCTGTTTAATAGTATGGTATTTTTTATTATATTTAGCCCAGATTTTCTACATTCAGTTTCATTTTGACAGTCCAGGATAACTCAGTGGCATTAACTTTTGTACCAATCTCAGAAACCCAAGATTCTTAGAAATCCCACAAATTACCATCCAAGAGAGGCAGAAGAGGAGAAAGGAAAATATTCTTTGTGTTTATTTGTCATGTACATTCTCAGAGAATTAATGATGACAGATTCCTCTGAAACACTGCTGAGTACCAGCAGTAGTTGCTTGTTTGCCATATTTGGCTGCAGTCTTCTGGATCAGGAAATATCATCTGAGGCTGCAAATTTTACTGTATTCCTTTCCAGAAAAGCACGTGGCATAAGCCAGGAAATAAAATGTAATACTGTAGGGGGTATAAGATCTAAGGATGAGAATGCATTTACTTCCACAAGACTATTGATATTCTGGAACATAGTGAGAGATCTATGCACTTAGCATAAAATCCAGATCTAAGGAAAAGCAGTAGCATATTTTTAGGTAGGTTAATAAAGCCCTTTTTGTCCTTAAAAAACCTCTTTTAATCTGCTTTCATTTTGATCAATGGTGATAGGATTTTCAAATATGAAGTCACGAGGTGGTAAATGTCTGTCACACTGTCAGGCCTCAATAAAGAAGTGTCAAAATATGAGTGTAACTTTTATTGAAAATGGTGGTCAACTTTAAAAAAGTACTTAAATATTTTTCTCAGTTGCCTTGGTGATAGAAATAGTATGGACATTTGTTTAGATACAGAGATAGTTTATGAACTATATATATAATATATAATAGAACTTTATAATTTAGATTCCCTTATTGGGTAATAAGTCATGTTCAGGATAGGTTGGTCATATGTTACATTTATGTTTATGATTCCATATATGTGCATGAGAAATGTACTTTGAAATTGCAGATAGTCTAGCTCTGGATTGAATTTTTTCATTATAGATAGATGATTTTTTTTTTTCTTTCAGTGTTTCACAGTAATATTGCATTTGTTCATTTCATGCCAGGTGCTCATGACAGAAGCAAGCCGTGAGCTCAGATCCGCTTGGGGATATTTCTAAAAGAATCGAACTGTGGCTTTTATCTTCAACCATGCTTCGATTTCTATTCCAGGGAAATTAAAATTCCCCTACTCACTTCTACATATGCTTACCAGTATTCAGTATTCAGTCACAGAAGAACTATAATAGAAAAGGGAAAAAATCCAAATAGGCATGTAAGCCCCTATCTTAAGTATATTTGCAATTTTGTGATGCAACTGGAAGCTAGTAGAATGGGGCACAGCTGGTTTTGGCTAACAAGAAAGAACTGTTAAAAAACACAGCATATAATTTTCCTTACATAGCTCTGACAATGAAAATCATAGAATCATAGAATGGTTAGAGTTGGAAGGGACCTTTAAAGACCATTTAGTTCCAACCCTCCTGCAGAGGACAATTGCACCTTCCACCAGGCCATGTTACTTGAAGCCCCATCCAGCCTGGTTGTGAAGACTTCCAGGGAAGGCGCCTCCACAACTTCTCTGAGCAACCTGTTCCAGTGTCTCACCACCCTCACAGTAAAGAATTTCTTCCTCATATCTAATCTAAATCTCCCCTCTTTCAGTTTAAAGCTGTTACCCCTTGTCCTATCACTACACTCCCTCATAACATCTCTCCTGTAGGTCCTTTTAAGTCCCACACAACCTTGCACTTGGTCTTGTTGAACTTCAAGAAGTTTGCATGGGCCCACCTCTCAAGCCTGTTTAAGTTCTTCTGGATGTCACCCCTTCCCTCCAGCGTGTAAACCATTCCACTCAGCTTGGTGTAACCAGGAAATTTGCTGAGGGTGCACCCAATCCCACTGTCCATGTCTCCAGCAAATATGATAAACAGCACCGGTCCCCGTACTGACCCCTGAGGAACTCCACTTGTCACTGGTCTCCGCTTGGACATCAAGCTCTTGACTGCCCTCTTTGAGTGCGACTACCCAGCCAATTCCTTATCCACTGAGTGGTCCATCCATCAAATCCATATTTCTGCAATTTAGAGATGAGGATGTCGTCTGTGGCAGTGTAAAATGCTTTGCACAAATCCACATAGGTGATGTCAGTTCCCTTATCCGCCAGCCCTGTCACCCCATCATAGAAGGCCAGCAAATTAGTTAGGCAAGATTTGCGTAACTGAAGCCATATTTGCTGTCACCAATCACCTCTTTATTTTCCATGTGCCTTAGCATAGGTTCCAGGAGGATCTGCTCCATGATCTTACCAGGCACAGAGGTGAGACTGACTGGTCTGCAGTACCCCAGGTCTTCCTTTTTCTTTCCCTTTTAAAAAATGGAAGTTGTGTTTCCCCTTTTCCAGTCAGTGAGAACTCAACTGTTTATTCCCCATGCTATGTGCGTTTACATAGAGGCATTTAACTTGGGCCCCCAATGAAGCTGACTTACTGGCTGGAGTGACTGGAGTGGTAAAATCACTCCAGATTTCCTGTACTCCAGATATTCGAAGACTTGGGACCAACTTTAAGTAAAGACTGGCAATCATGTTTAGGTGTTTGGTCGTTCAGACAGGCAGAAAATGCCCAAATACTATTTCTAAATTTCCCAGTTGAAGTGCCATGTATTCCAGTGCATCATGTCAAGTCATTTTGTATCACATTGTCTAACACAATGTGACTCATGCTATGCCTCAGAAATAGAAGTAACTGACAGTGACTAATCTAATTCATGAAAACATGACCTTCAGAAGATGTACTTTGAGATATATGCCACGCAATATTTTCATATACCCTTTCCTTTAATTTCTGTTGACCTGACTGCAGATGTTTCTCAGGCACTTGTTCCTCATGACAGTGTATTTAGTGTCACTCCTCTTCAGAAACCTCTGTTAATTTGCACAGCATTTGAACCAGAATTTCAATGTTTTTCCATCTTGCAGTCACCTGAACAACTTATCTATGAATATTTCAGAAATTTGGAAGTAGACTTCTTCATTTTATCTTTGGGATTATAAGAGTTTAGAAGTGATAAACTCTACTCATATAAACATCAAAACACCAATATGTACTCTGCACACAGTTTTCTTTCATGCATGCTTATAGGGTGTTATATCTTTAAAGAGCTCAGTGAGTGTGGTAAATAAATTCATAAGCTGCAAAAGCTTTCTAATGATTTGGCTTCAAAGGGAAACTAAATGAAAAGAGTCTTGGATAATATATTTGATTCACCTATATTGTCCTTATCTATTACCTTCTTAATATTTTGCATTCTCAAAAAAATATTTTAAACTATGTGCTGACATTGTACATAAAAGTATCAATAGGTATGAGTTATTCATAAAATGAGCTAATAAGCACACAAATATTTAATTCATTCATTCCACATCCTTGAGTTTAGTGTTTGATAGAAAAGGATCAATAGAACTGATTTACAAGTAATTTGTTTAGGTTTCTATAATTATGAATAATAAAATTAAAAATTATAGGAACAGTTTCCAGTAAATAATGACCCAAAATATTAATATATTTTGGACTTTAGTGTAAGCAACTTAATCTGAATATCAGATGGTGTCAAGACACTGATAGCTTTCTATGGGGGCAGCATGTTATTTTGACAGTTGCACCAAAATACAGCACAAAAAGGAAGTCTGTGATTGCTTTGTTGATCTTCCTATGAGACAATTATTTTGCTGCGTTGCTACAATTTGATATTGTATGTTAGTTAGAACAAAACCTTATGAAACATCACCCTGAAGGTCAAAAATAACTCTGTTATGAATTTAAACCAAGTGTTTGAAAGGAAGAAAAGAGGTTTGCAAACACACAGCTCTGTCTCCTGCAAATCTCAAGGGGGTTCTCAACTGCTGACTCCTTATCTTAACATGTAACATAATAACCAATTACTGTCAAAGTTACCAGACCCATCAGATTCCTATTGCATTAACCTTATGCACTGGTTCAAGAGAAATGCAATCAATCCGCTGCTAAATTAATTACTAATTTTAAAGTTATCATTAAACAATATGATTCCAAAATTGGCATAAATCATGTGGTTAAGTATCAAATTAGGTATCAAGAAAGGCAAAGAAGTGTCAAGTCCTATTCAAAGGATTTCATTATATTCATTTGCTCAGAGCACTGAGGTCATAATTTTAACCTTGTATGGTCCAAATCATATGAAAATTATTCATGTCACCGAAGGCCAGCAATAATTCTTTTAATTCCATGGCATATTAATGACCAACAACGAATGAGCCCCTTAAGTGTCTCATTTATTGTCTTAAATATGAAAATGTTTTAGAGATTAGAGGGGAAATTGTTTGAATTAATTAACTGAACTGACACTCAAGGGAACTGGTACAAGATTTTCAGACAAAGGCTGAGAATTTACAATAATGACATTTCTTTCATGGTTAGAAAATATAGTACCAGAGGGACTTTGAGGCACTCTTAACATTTTAGCTGATGTCTGTTGAGGGCTTGAGATTCCTCTGAAAGCATTTATTTTATTCATCAGAGACTCCTCTCAATTACAGCATGAAAGGCATTGCATTAAAATAGCCATGAGGCCCACAGATTTCACCATTTAAATGGGATCGGATAACTGACACAATGAAAATTCAGAATGTAAATGGAAACTATTAAAGTAATAGGATCATTTATTAAAAAAATGCCTTTTTCAAGAAAGGTAATGTGCGAAAGATAAAAAACAGTACTGTGTTAGACAAGGCTGACAATCAAGTGGAGCTAACTTAATCACTCTTTTCCCTTCTTTTTTGTGATATCTATTAAGAGAAACCCCTTGGTTCATAAATGCAACTCTGCATCCTTATATTTACAGTGGCCCATGTGCTAGACAGGACCGCAGTGAATGTTTTGAATTAGTTTGAGTTTCTAGCTCATGTTGTCACTACTTCTGAACATTGAAATCAAGGAAGAAACTATACTATGATTCTAAGTCAGAGTGAATATATCTGTATGTCAGAGATTTTACCCATAAATATGTTGGGAAAAAAGATACAAAGCTAAGGCAGACAGTGCCTACTCTGGTTTCAATTTCTATTATGATGAAGTATAAATTAGAATATCAAGCAAGTGATTTGGAGGGACTTTTTGTTTTTATTACTACTCAGCTGAAAGGACTGGCTATACTACACAATAAAAAAAAAGATATCTCTTACATATTCTCTCTTTTTTTTTTCTTTTAATTGCTCAATAGTTTAATCAACAAAAATAAGGGGTAAAAGTTAAAGGCTGCACTAAAGATTAATGAAGACATTTCTATTTTGATGATTTCTATCTGATTTTCAAATCTGGAGATTTTCAGTTAAAATAATATCTTATTCTCAGTGGGAGAGTCCAATTCTCAGAAAACTGCCTTCTAAAAATTTATTTAACAAGATTCATACCTGAAAATGTTCAGGAATGGTAAGGTTATATGGTTTGGTTTTGTTTTGGGTATTTTGGGTGGTTTTTATTCCTGTTTTTGTTTATTAAACTAACTTGGTGACTAGAAATAAACTTAATAATTCAAAGTATTCATTTCAGTTTTATTTTTATAAGATATTTTCGTGACACTCAAACTTATCAGGACAAGATTTTCTGAACCTTAGCAATGGACTCAGAGGCTTAAATCAGTTTCATATTGTTTTTAGCATATCATGAGAGTGATCATACTATCTAAAGGAAAGGAATTAATGGAGGCTATATGGCAGAGAATACTGGTCCTCACTTTACTGAGGGTAAATGCTAGTAACAACAGAAACTTTAGGCTATGAGATAATCATCAAAAGGGAGAGGATGTTCAGGAGAAGCATTCTTCCCCTCTCCTTCCTCTTACAGCCACCTGGCTTGTCTCTCACCTGTCCAACTAACAGAGTAAAAGCCTGAATTAGATGCCTATACTTTGCATATAGTTAAAAGGAACAACTGTGCATTAAAATGGTCTTTCATAGTTGCCACTCTGGGGGTCTGATTCTACCTAAAATGGACAGCACAAAAGTATGAGAGGAATTACAAATCTCACAAAGACAGAGGAACCTAATGAAAGGTCTCTGTTGGTTGCATCTGCATCCTTGAGGGACCAGAGCTTAGAAACATACTCCTTTTTTCCCAGAAGAGCCAAGGACAATGCTCTCTTTAGCTTAAAAAGTCTCTTCAGCCCTCGCATACTGGGTGGAGTGGTCTGTTGGGTTGCAGGGGAAGCCTGTAGGGTCATAGTAACCTTTTTTAACACTAGAACCCTAAGTTATGGGAAGTATGAGATGATTTTTTAATTTGATTTTGAGAATAATAATCCACAAATGTTAATTGGTCTTGATTGTTCCACATAGAGGTCACTGTCCTTAAGAAGGTAAAAAAAGTATGCAAAATAGTCCAGAATGGCCAAGTATTTCCCTGTTGGGAATAAATAGATTGCATGAATGTTTCCACAATGCAGAGAAACACTCTGTATTGCCTTACAAAGTTTCCACCTGCTTCCACATGGTCTGCTTTTCAAGCTATATGACATTGCTCACTTTGCTAGACTCCTGCCAATGTTGCCAAGGCTGGTATCTGGATCACACCATGTTACATATTTCAACTTATTACAGCACTATATGAGAGAATGATGTTTGAATAAGTACCCTAAAATAATTAAAGACAGGCCATTCTATTCATCTGAAACACTAGTGCACTGAGAAGTGCAGAGGGACTTGATGTGGCTGCTGTAGACAGGCAGAAACAGAAGATACTGCTTGTCCATTATTCCTATACCACTTATCTGAGGTCAGTACACCACTGCATTTATCATTTTCGTTCATCTTTGCTTACCAAATAAAAAAGGGTGTAAACCTAAACTCTAAATTTCTGGACAAGCATGGTCTGTAAGATAAAAATGTAAATATAATGATTCCTCACCCTGTGTATATGTATCAGTGACTGTGATTTTCAATTACAAAATATGTGATAGTTATCTGTGCAAATAAAGCAGACAAATCTTTACGTATATGTCAATGAGGCAATGCTATGTAAGCATGTAAAAGCTGATGCAGATGCAGCTATGTATAGTGTACATAGTGGGAAAGACATATAAAGGTTTATATTGATCTGCCTTTTTTATTTCACCAAGTGATAGGTTTAACTATCTTTTGTAATGTTGTGGTATACTGCAGGGTTAGAAAATTTTGTGGAAACCTGATGACTTTCTTGTTAGTCATTCAGTTCTAAGATTTTTAACATTTATTTTTATAAAAAAACAATGTAAAATATATTTTAAACAGTAGAGTAAAACCAGACAGTGTTGGAAAAAACCTTGACTCTGCCTTACTTTTTAGCCATCCATCCATTAAATTTTTGATAGAATGGTACAGGTTTAAAGGGTTGGAAGAGACATTTAAAGATCATCTGCCATGGACAGGAATATCTTTCATTAGATCAGGTTGCTCAAAAACCTGCCCAAGCTAACTTCCAAACATGGAGCATCCACAACCTCTCTGGGCAATCTGTTTCAGTGTCCCACCACCCTCCTCTTAAAGAATTTCTTTCTTACATTCAGTTTCATTCTACTCTCAGTTTTAAACCATTGCCACTTGTCCTGCCACTGCAGTCATTGGTAAAAAGTCTATGTCCATCTTTCTTACAAGCCACCTTTATATATTGAAAGTCTGCAATAATGTCTCCTTGGAGCCTTCTAGTCTCCAGGCTGAACTACCCCAATTTTCTCAAACACCTTCTTATAGGAGAGGTGTTTCAGTCCTCTGACCATTTTTGTCTGTCTGCTCTGGATCCGTTGTAACAGGTCCGTGTCTTGCACTGGGGACCCCAGAACTGGATGCAGGACACCAGGTGGCATCTCACAAGAATGGAGTAGAGGGGGAGTATCACCTCCCTCAATGTGCTGGCCATGCAGCCCAGGATATGATTGACTTTCTGGGCTACAAGCACACATTGTCAGCTCACATCCAATTTTTCATCCACCAATATCCCCAAGTTCTTCACAGGGCTGTTCTCAACCACTTTGTCTGCCAGTCTGTATTGATATTGGGGCTGCCCGAAACCCAGATACAGGATCTTGCACTTGGCCTTGTTGAACTTTATAAGGATCACATGACCCAACTCCTCAAGTCTGTCAGGATCACTGTGGGTGGTATCCCCTCCCTCTAGCAAAAAAGAGAAAAAAAAAAAGTGATACAAACCATCTGGGCAGAAAGACAGTTATGTTACAAATACTCCACGTATTTGTCCAAAATATTGTATTTGTCTGGGTAAGTCTTGGGAGACAAAGATAAGGCTTTTAGGGAAAAAATATGTTGAATTTTCTAATATAAGTAATATTAAGTTTTTAAATTTTATTTCAGTTCTTAAGTATTACCTGAAATATATACCACTTTTAAAGATGTAAAAGCTTTATGTATACAAGGAAGAACAAACGTGGATACTATTTTCTTGTTTGACTCTTGTAAAGTATTATCCAAGATACCAAAAAATTGAATTAGTTCTATGTAAGTATGATTCTATACAGATTAAAGAGAGAAAATTATTTCCTTTCACCCCAACATTAACTCCCCCCCAAAAAGAACCACAAAAGTGCAGCTCAATGATAAGATCCACATTGACTATGAGTGGTCTGCTTTGAAGAGCTCAGGAGGACTGGAAAAAATCAGGAAGTCAGATGCTTAGAAGCTTGTGACAATACTGTCACAATTTGGGTCTTGAAAGTGAAGATACCCTGGCTTGATTTCATCTGGATAATTTTTCCACAGTATCATTGAATCATCATAGTATTTTCCCGTCAACTTTAATATTTCCCTTTTGCTGGAAACTCTTACAGTTCCTGTTCTGAACTGAACGCTTTCTGCCCTCCTTACTCACCACAAGTATTCTTGATTATTTATTCTTTTTAAGAAGAGAAAATAAGCCTTTCGATCAATTTTTCTCATATTTGTTATTGGTATTAAAAATAACACAATATCCATTCTGTAAATCTGGCTTTCAGATTCATAGGTTAAACTATGTTTCGCAACAGCCTGAGGTATCAGATACAAGCTATAAGAGATACATCACAATTCCATTTAAGCCAGTTACAGAAAAGCTATCTGCATATGTAGCAATGAGCTATGAACAAGCACAGTTTTAAATTACTCTTGAGTGAATGTACTGTCCCAAAAGTAGTGGTGAAACAACGTTAATCTGGGTCATGAATAGCAGAGACAACCACCATCCAACCCCATGACAGGTCTATGTGAATTCACAGCCCTATGTGAATTCAAAGCCCTGTATTTTCTTGGTCGTCCATGGAGCAGAGACCACCAAATGTCCTGAATTGTGTCCTGATTCTGTGATGTGAACAAACAAGAATTCATATCAACTGTGTATCAGCATTGGCTGGCCTACATGGTCTCTGAACTGATGTCTCCAAAGGATAAGGGCTTCAATACTCACATAGTCATGCATGTAACGACACGATATTTTTAAAAATGGAGATTGCTGTGATAGTTCAAGAGACAAAAGAATCCAACACAGTAAAACAAATTTTGCAGACTGTACAACAGGCTCTCTTCTTTCCTTAATACAATTTTCTTTTACTCTCATCAACACAGCTTCATGTATTCCAGATAGCACTTCCTTGCTCTCTCACTTTGACCCATCTCCCTTTTAACAGGGACATTCTTCCTTGTAAGACAGCACTGGTCATCATGGCCACCAGCCTCTCATTAGTTGCTTTGGCACCATTAGCTCCTGAAGCTGGATAAAAAAGAAAGACAGTCAAAACCCAAACATAAACCTTGCAATAAATTGAGCCTCTCCATGCTAACAGGTTTGATTGGCTGAGAAAGCCAATGTGATGCATGGGATAAGCATCAACAACATCCAGTTTCTATTGCAAAGAGCCCAATGCACTGCTGTTCTTGTGGCTACATTTCTGATTACTAGTATATTCCAGGGAGCTATCTAGTTTTAACCTGTTTTCCATTGAAAAAATAATATTATTAAAGAATAGGTATGTAATAAAAATAAATGAAAACACCACATTACTGTAAATAACTTTGATTCTCCAATGTGAAGTAGAAACATAAAATAACATCCCAAATTTTAGTCATGCCATATATTGTCTTTACTTCTTTATAGAAAAGGCACTCTATTAGATATACGCTCCTACTGTCTTTCAGATTTTAAGGTTTTTTTCATGTTTTCTTTTTCCATGTTTCAGATGGGCCAGAAAACGAGATATAAATTATTCAAATAGTAGCCTATAAAATTTAGCCCTGCTTGCCTAGTCAAAGCCATTGACTGTGAGTAGTTATAAGACAGCTGTACCCACTCACATAGTAAATGGTAAAGAATACTGCTGATCTTGTATGTACAGTGCTTTGCCATGTTGAGTTTAAATAGGGACTGTGTTTTGATGAGCTGATTGAATCTATTTGTAAGATACAATTTAATAAATCAAAACAATTTGTTATAAGAGAGAAAAGGAGGAGAAAATTAATAGTTCGCCTTTTCACAATAAATACTAGAGAAAGCCAGTAAAGCAGTTAAAGAAATAATTAATATAGTATCATCATTACACTGATTAATGTATCAATATGAACATGAAATATTTATATACATTAAGTATCTTTGTACATTAACAATTTAATTATTCTTTTACCTCAGTCTTTAAGATAAATTGCTGACATATATCCATAGTAATGAGATATGCAGATCATTAGAGGCTGAGTACATGACCCTCTAACAAAACACTGAACAAGGAGCTCTTTCTGCCCCATGAAATTAATGTCACCATCAACATTGGGCTGGTTTCATTTTTCAGTTGTACAGTCCTTGCACCTTTATATATAAAGAAAATCTTGAAAGTCCCTGTGACTAACACTCAGGTATTATCCTTGGAGTTTGGCATTCCTTTGATTTCAAAATAGTTTTCCCTAACTGACCAAAAACATGTTCATAGAAGATTTGGGTCTGATAAATAAGTTATTAGAGCTATTTTTGGAATTTTCTTTGCAAAAGATTTTTCAGACTTTTTTGGTCTTGTGTGTATTTTTTATCTCATTTTATTTTTCTTTTGTTGTTGTCTTTTGACTGTTAGCTATGACAATGAGATTTTGACCTTTTTTTTAAGGACAAAAATACTGGTTATTTTGCTTCAGCTACAGTGTTTGCAATGTTATTCAGACTACACTGAAACAAAAGTTAAGTAAATATTTAACAGACTACAGAAAGAAATACCCTCAGCTGAATATATCTCAGGCTTCTTGGTTTTCATTAACAAGAAGTTGTATTTTCAAAAGTTAATATGACAAAATTTTTAAATGGGGACATCCCATTGTTACCAAATGTTCCCAGATTTTTAAGAGCAGCTTAAGAATCATCATAGGTAAGTGTAATAAACTGAGTATGATAATTTTCCTGCAGTATATTATTCTGAAATAAGAACATTTGCCCTACTAAGGTTCCTTAAAGAGTCAAATACTGTTCTCATATCACACCAGAATGAGTCTAGACTGTTTCAGTTAAATATGGCAGGCTTTGCTTTCATACACAAGGTAGGGTGCTACATCTTTTCATGCAGACTTTGTAGGCTTGTTGATAAAATATGGAAAAGCGGCATTCAAACTTCTCCTTTTTATCTGTCTGCAAGATTCTTGTAACTTGCTGTATCACAGTAACACCCTTTAAACTGAGAATATATTTTGACTGTTGGTAGGGTTGATTGAATCCATTTAAATTTCCAAGATACTGCTGTAATGCCCAGAAGCGTGCTATTAATGCAGTGAGTCATGTTTTGATCCAGTTATGTTAATCCAGTTTCTGCATATGTGACACTGATCATATCTTCACTCCACTCTACTCCGACACTGACAAAAAATAAATACATTTAAAAATTCTATGGCTCTGAGGACTTACCACATAAAACAAATGATGCACACCTTTCACAGGAAAACTAAGCTAGAAATATATGTAACAGATGGCAATTAAAACCTCATATTCTTTGACTATACATTTCTTACCTGGTCACAGGAAGGTTTAAGCTTATTTTTATCTACACCACATTTCACAAGACAGGGATTCATAAGTCGAAGTTAGATCTGTGAAGTCTGTCCTCCAAACACCTGTGCAGCAGTTACCTTGATCCCAATCCACTAAAATGCACGCAAAAGAAGTGATTCAACATTCAACAGATCAGATGCCTCATATAAGCCTCCCTATCTTTCCAATATTAGCTGTCTAATATGAATTTCCCATGCATTAGCGAAGCTTTTAATAGGCATATGTCAGATTCTGTCTACTCTTTAGAGTTCTTCTTTCCTCTGACTAGGAGTTATCCTTATAAATGTGAAAAATAGAATTATTATGTGTCTTCTGAGTTTCAAAATTTGAGCTGTTATTCTGCAAAAGATAGATGTTATCATTTTAACAACACCATTGTGTTAACTTGCTTAATTTTCAGAATGAAAAAGCTACTGCTTTTACTGCTAATACTTTTAGAGTATTTAAATAGATCTTGTAAGTGGCAATCATTTTATTTTACAGTTCTATATTTTTTCTGGTTTATAGTTTTTCTACTTTTACTTTTTGCTTCGTCACTTTGCTCACCTGGAGATGGAGAAATTTGACTGAAAGGTAAGAAATGTAGCCAGGGCTCCTTTTTTCTTCTGCTTGCCTTAGGAAGTAGAAACTGAAAAAGTGACCTTAATGACAAGACTGAAGGGCTCATGTTTCATGCACCTAAGCAGGGTACACAAAATATTGTGGTGCTGTGTGCATGGCCACTTTCAAATTATGTATGTCTTCCCCATTTCCTTTCTTGAAAAAAAACCCAAAGCACGTTAATTACAGAATCTTTGGTATAAACGACTTTGAATCCAGACTTAACCCATCTACTGAGATCCAGTTCTGTCATAAAAGTGTAAATATATGAATGTTTGAACTGAATTTAAATTTTCTGCAATATGGGCTTCACACCCTACTTTTATAGAATGAATTAATCTGTTTAAAAAGCATCCATCTCTGAATGAATTATTTAAGACATAGCAATTATTTTTTTCCAAAATTAAACAAAAACTAAGCTTGATGATTGGAATAACAATCCCAGTTATGTCACAAATTTTGCATATATGTTCATGTACATATATACATACATGTATATAATCAGTTGCAATTTCTTACACATTTCTTGGTTTTCTGCAAAACGTCAATTACAGAAATGTTTTTCCGTAACCCATAGAATGATTTTGTACATATGTAGTGTAAAAAAAGTCTATGCAAAGCATGTACTTCATAAATATGAGCTCTTTTCTAGAATGAAAATCACCTACATTAAACTTCAAATGCTCTGAGCTTTTTTAGTGAAGTCAGTAAGGCTGTACACAGCCATACAAGTATTAATGGATGTGCAGGTAAAGATGTACAATAATTAAAAAAGAGAATAAAAATGTGTATCTGAGAGTTCACAGAAGTAATTATTTTAGTGAAGCGGTGATTATAAGGAAGTATCATAACTTCCTGGCAACAGGAGACCAGAATACCTACTATCAGTCTGTGTTTAGACTGGGACTAAAATGAAAGTGAGCTCAAAAATACTGCTGCTACAGAAGCAACAAAGGGCAGTACAAATTCCCAGTCACTCAGTTAGTTCCTTATCTTCATACTGTCTTCAGCTTCTGTATTTTTTGTTATACACAAACTCTCTTTCCAACCAGTAGCAGCTGATCTGGAAAAAAATGTAGGAAACTTTGTGTTGTTGGAGATTCTTCCACATGGTACCATTACCCATTTCAGAAACTCCAGATGTAAAGGCTCTGGAGCTACATTTGTGTAAGATATGTATTTCCACATATGCCCGAGGCGTTTTCTTTCCATTGTGCTTGGGTTTCTAGAAACATGAAATTCCCGCTGCTGTGGCAGCTGTACAGAAAGCTATCTGTACAACTTATTTTCTTGTTATTAGATAACTTTTCCCCACCCATAGACTTCTACATGCCAAAACCATGACAGTAGTTCTCTCTGATAGTCAGAATAGTGGATTTATTTTCCACCAACAGCTTGAGGATATCTTCTTGCTTTATTGGGAAATACATCACCAGGTATTTTTTACTTAGGCTCTCTGATCAGACTGGAGCTAAGTGAATTTGATTACAGAATCTGAAATTTTTGGACTACTATTGAAATAATTCTGTTGATAGTGAACAAAACAAAACAAAACAAACAAAAAAAAAGAAGAAAAGTTAATTTGCAGAAGTTCTTCACAGTATTACCTGCAGACTTGAGAGGTAAAAAATGTCATGTTGTTCTGTTCAATACACTAACCAGACATGGGCCTGAAAACATGAGGCTAAAGTATTATTCAGATTTTTGCATAGGCACTTTCAGTGTAGAACCACAGTTTTATCCAAATAGTGATCCAAGAGAGACGTGAAAATACTCTGTCTGGGTCTTATAGGTACTGACTGTTTGTTCCAGATTTACCTGACATAAAATATATGAATGAATTAGCTTGACAGTAATGCATGCAGGGTCTCCTGTAGTCAGTTCGTAAGTCATTAAAGTACTTTACTCGATCAGAGCTATTAGAGTTTAGCAGATTTAAGAATCCATATTTCAAACTTTTAGATACAAACCAGTATAGTTAGAAACTACTCAATACTGCAGATACTGTTGGGTTTTTTATTTAGTTAATTTATATACTGCATATCGTCTTTAAAGACACATGATTAAAAGTGATGGAAATACCTTTTCCACATTTAATATAACCTTTTTTTATGCAATTACTGGGAGACTGTATTAAAGATCATCAGCTTAGTGTGCCTTCCCTGCAGCTATGGTATAAGGCTATGGTTTCCTGAAATACTAATTTCTTATGCTTTACAGGTTGCAGCAGAAATTGCACAGATCCATTTTGGGAATGATTAGCCTTTTTTTCCATCCCATAGCTTTCCAATAGACAGGAATAATGCTCAGGTTTTTCTAGGCTAATCCACTTACACTCTGGCAAATTTACTGAAGATACAGGGTCAAGTTATTTTTTAAAATGCTTTGTAGTGCTACTTTCAGGAAACATGAATATCCATTTTAGTCCCTGCTACAGAAGTGCAGCTAAAATGATCCTTGCTGGAATGCAGGTTTGAATACCACCTAAAAGCTGAAAACTGCTCTTAGGGTTTTGCCTTCAGTTAATTTTTCATTTAAAGTGCAGCACTCTCACAAGTCTACATTTCATAGCAGCTGCCGTTTGTTGGAAGTAAAAATAAGAAAATCAAACATCACTAATATTTGAAGATGGAATCTAATGGAAATCACATCATCCCATAAAATCCGCTTGGTGCTTATTTATAGAGTTGGCCATGAGTTTATTGACACTTAGGAAAAAAGGATTTTCTTATTGCCCTCAAATGGAAACTGAATGAATATTTGCCAGTCCACCCACATATGTCTAGTTGCAACTGTATTTTGTACATGGTAGATAAGGGACTCATAATTTATAACAACACTTTCCCTCTCCTAAAAATTCTGTTTAGTGCTTGGTAAAAACCAAGCTTTGTGTTTTCTTTCTCACTTGCCTGATTTGGGCTTGGCAAGTGAGTATGAAAATCTGCCAAGCATGGCTGGCTTGCCAGGCTCTTGGAGCATTCAGCAGTTACCAATCTGAAGCTGGCATTCACTTTACAAATCAATAAACAGCTGACCAGCTGGCTAGTAGTCAAAAAAGACTGCCATCCTACTACTAAGAAAGAAATAGCTTACATCCACTTAAATCTGGATTGTTTTATTCTCTCTTAATTCTGTGTGGGTCTCAAGCTTTTTAAATCAATGGAAAATGTATGAGATTACTACATATGGATGGTGAAATCATGATTACACCCATGTGAAAGGATGTCTGTCATTTACTTCAGTGGGTTCAGGACTTCCCATGTAATATGCATGGGGCTTTCTATTTCAAAGGAAAAATAATTTTGTCCTGATGACTGACTAGTTTGAAAAGTGTGTGAGGAATCTGAAGTCTTCCTAACTATATGACTTTATTGAGAAAAAAAATTAAAATCTGGATTTGAGCTGTAGTGTAAAGTTTATAGCTGAAAGGTGTACTAGAATAATGAAGGTGAAGCATATAGTCTTCTGCACTGAACAGCCTGGCATCAACAAATGTGCTAGCTGAAATCTCATCTGGAGGAGAATGTTAAATGATGTAAGAGCATGGCTACCCTCTCCAGCTGTTCCAGTTCAGGATGTTTCTGCCTGACCACCGGAGCTCAGTCCACTGCCCCAGGAACCTTGGGCCTCTGACCAGGCTGAGGGACATGGCTGCTGCATTCCCATTTGCAAGTCCACACACGAACCAACAGGAGCATGTATCACAGAGACACATGGTGTTGATACCACTTTAATAACAAATGATCCCTTTTGTTTCACCCTCTTTGCTTCCCAATTGCTATTTCTGGGGAAGAATGGCATGAAAGATTGCCTATAGAAGGATTGCCTAGAATATAGAGCCCTCTGTCTATGAGACAATAGTTTGAGTACGAATTTCCTTACCTGGGCTTTAGACCCTCATAAACCTGCTCCCATGTCATTAATACATGTAAATATGTCTTGACTGTTTAGTGATGTATGCCTTCAATAACGCTTTCACATTTGAGATCTGTGGAACTGCTCACTCCTGGGCTCTGCTTTGTCCTGTTGTAGGTCTTTTGTACCCCAATTAGGTTTCTGTGCTCTGCATTAAAATGAATAAGTTCACTCCAGAATCCTCTTCTCTCTAAATAAATAACATTAGGTGTTTTTCTCAACATGTTTGAATGTCAAGAATTCACAGCCAATGTGTTACCCTTCTGCAGTGGCGTCTCACGTTTTAGAATTATACCTTCAATTCAGAGTTAGAGAGCTTCTCTGCTGTGGCAAGCTAGATGATTCAGGATGTCCGATGGAAAATTATTGCCATTCATCAACTAAGGCTAGGGAGTCATTTTTTATTATAAAACCTTCAGTTTCTGGATGATTGTTAAATACAGCAGATAGAAATACTCCTGTTGTACTCCTAAGGGACTTCTTGCTTTACAGGAAAGAAAAACAGTGATACCGAGGTTTTCTTCCCTCTCCCCTCCCCCCCGCGCTTTCCCTCCTCCTTTCCTTCCCCTTTTTTCTTCTTTTTTCCTTCATTTTTTTCCTTTTTTTCCCTCCTTTAAACCACAATCTTCCAGGACACTTTAAGTACAGGAATATGTCAAACATATTCCTGATTACAGTCTGTGCTTGTTCACTACCTGCTTTAACTTCTGAAGAATTTGACAGTTAGAATGAATATAGGCTTCCAAATATCTAGGAAGATTGGAAGCTGTTCTCTCTATTGATTGCTTTGAGCAGAAGCAGAAGAGATAGTCGGCTGTAGCTGCTTCCTAATAGGAGAGTAAAAAAAGCAGGGAACTGTTTTTTGACAGAACTGTTTGGTTCACTGCAGGACAATGAAAGAGGTGTGATATCAGTTGCAATAAAACATATCGTTTCAACAGTCATCCCATACAATGTGAGATGATTGCTATTATCTTTGATAACTCTTTCTGGTTTTAATCTGTTCCTTTAGATGCTCTATATTTATAGGGAAGTAGCACAGTTAAATACGAAAGCAGACTTTCATGAATTGAGTCCAAGCAGCAGTTACTTTTAGCTTTTGTCAGCCACTTAGCCATCACTGTAAAGGTCCTGCTAGACCACTGGAGGGTTTTTGAAAAAGTGTATTCAGCAACTAGAATGTTGTTTGGGTAGAACCTTGTATAGAAATTTAAGGATTTATGCCTGGCACTGCGCAGGAGTTTGAGTATTTACCCAGATGTGAAAGTAGAATTCGCAAAACTAAAGTCAGTAGAGTAGGACAAATAGACTTGCATCAGTTTATGTACCTATCTGAGGGGTTCAACTTGATCCTTAAGTTGCTGTTTGAACATAATTGTGCATAATTGCATTTCTTTAGTGACATAATGTTCTTGAGCTAGAATGCATATCCACAGTATGAGAATGCAGAGATTAATATCTTGTTTTCTTCCTGAGATTATTTAATTCACTTTTTCACAGGTATATTCTAACCCTAATGGTTGCAGAAGTGGAACAAACCATCCCAGGTGATTTTATTCTACATTACATGAATTGAGGAACTGAATGAGAGGGGAAGGGAGGCAAGTGTATATGACTTTAACGTTCAATGGACATGGTCCTCTTTTGGCAGAAGACATTATGCAGATTTAGTTTTGTCCCCATTGTACACTTGATGGTGGAATGTGTACTGATGTAGGAAGAGGCATCTCCTCAGTCCATATCCTCTGCTCAGAGAGTTTTAGAATCCAGTAATGAAGGCACTCTTCAAAGAGAATGGAATTGTGATGCTGAATCCCTGAAGGATAAAGATTTTAATGAAAGGAAAAAGAAAAATAAATTCTTCCTTCAAATGGCAAAAGGGTTAAAGCAGAAAATGAAAATTTTTAGGAACTTTTTCCCCAAGAACTAGGAGAATATTATCTTGAACAACTCCACAGAGATGAAAAATATCTTCTAATTTACTTCTTCTGTATGCCTATGATAAAGGTCAGTGAATGTGTTACGTTAGGTATATCTCTGGAATTCTGGTAAGGAAAAGAAAAAGGCTTTTGAATGTTTTGGAGCTTTTTAGGATTTTACTTTATTTTATTTTCTTTTTCCAGATAAAGCTGTATCACATCAATGCTAGGTCAACACATTTATTAAGTAAATGCACCACAGAGCTGTTGTGATTATCCTCAAACTGAGCATGGAAGTTAAGGAAATTCAGACTCAAGCTATACATATGAGAAATCCTGATATCTTGATGTAGAAAAGGACATTGTAAAGGGACTGTACATGTGACTCTGGGGACTTCAATAGTCATATAATTATGATGAATATATCAGCTCTTTGAAAAAATTAGTTTGAGTTTTGAATTTCCAGTGTCTATACTTTCCCCATTAATTACAACTTTTATCCAGTAAAAATCCACTCTATGCTACTATTATTGCTATTTTACTTAAAGTGCAGAGACTGTATAAGAAAAGTCTGTGTATATGAAAAGGGATTTGCTATTCCATTTTCCCTCTCCTCTCCTCTCCTCTCCTCTCCTCTCCTCTCCTCCCTGATGGAACCACATAATAGCAAAACTTTGCTATTTTCATTTTCCATACATAGCGTTTTTTATCCCAGGTTTCATTCACAATTTTAGCCAATAACTGTTCTTTGTTGATGTCATATAAAATGCTTTAAGAAAGAACTAGAACAACAAACAACTCCCTCAATGCTTCCAGGTGGGATTTGAAATATAAACTACGGCTGAAAAGTTCTCCTAGGCAAATATTAAACCTGCTTATGTTGCTTTGTAATTATAAACTGTGCATCCCTCCTGTTTAGGTGAAATGAAAACTTCTCATTGTTATTTGCAGCTCTGAAGTTACTCAATAAATGTTCAAAGATACTTTTCTCTCAAACGCTTTGGATGTTTATATTGAGACAGCATATCTTTCCTCTAATGCATAACAATTGTAAAACAAGGGAAAAAAAAGATCAAAGCATCACTGAGATGTTTCTAAGGTGAAATGAATTTCCTAGAAACCAAACCATACAACTAATTTTTTATTCATGGGTAAGTAGGAAGTTATTTATCTTCAGCTTTAGTACGGGCATTGTTTTATCCACAATGTTTTGTTTATAGGCAAAGAGCCAGCACACTTTACATGTATTTAGGCAAAGACAATAATTTCTTGTTGATATAAGAAAAATCTTAAGAATCTAATAATTCTTAGTCCAGGCTGAATTTTTTATGGTATAAAGAAACACTAATAATGCACTTAAAGTTGTTATACATACATTTAGTTTTTGCCTCTTTTCCTGATAAGCTCACCCTTCCCCTTCTCTGGGCTGTAAGGTTGGAAGTTTAATTCTGGTTGTGGGGCTTTACAGTGAGTCATTAGCATCTGGAGTCTTTCTGCAGGAGGAATGTGACATTGTTGTTGCTGATTACTCCTTCCTCACTCTAGGATTCACTTAGGGCCATTTTTGTATGTTTGCCTATGTACTTTCACACCTTGCTCTTTCTTCTTAAGTCTGCACCTCCAGTTTACAAAATCCAGATTTACTGTATATGGGAAATTTTAGTATGTTTGACATTACTTCTGTGTTCTCCTTACAGCTCATAAATGCAGCTTTGTACAGCTCCAGGTCTGCATTTCTTTAACTGACCAAGGTTGAGTTGTTTAGAGGTGTGGGGTCTCCAGTGCCAGCCTTTGCCCATCTCTTACCATGCTACAGCTGTACTGCTCTGTGCCTTACCCGAAGTGTGTTTCGACTTCTTAAGGCTCCTGGTATCCAGATCTGTATTTCTCTACACTCTTACATCATGTGAGAGTCATAATTATTGCATTATACATGGTGCTTATTACTGCTATCTATATAGAACTATGATGGTAACAAGCAAAGATAAATAAAACAAATTAGCCACAGACACCTGCTGAATTAGAGAAACTACAGTCACAGGTAAACAATCAAAATAAAATTGCAGGAAGGTCAGGAAAAATTTAGACAGAGAAAGCCTGAAAAATCACAGTCCTACAGCCTTAAAAATTCAGCACAAACCGTATGGCCTGTTATTAGTTATGCTAATACTTTATTGCAGGTTATATTGTTACGAGAAGAACGGCATATCATTTTGGTGTACAAATCAGCAACTGTCTTACAATGTACATGGATCATTTAGAGTACAAAGTGAATAAAATAACCATCAAATGGTAATAAAACTAGAGAGGGACTATAGAAGACACAATATTATTTTCTTCCTAATATGTTTGCTTTTGAAAACAGTGGAATCATGCTTGAAATTCTTACAAATGAACTCAACCCAGATGTAATAAAGTGTAGTAGTAATATGTACATGATTGTTTTCATCTAACGAATTGGTAAGAACAGAGACAACCAGCTTTCCTTTTCAATATTCTCTCTCATTTGATATGTTCAGAAGACATGGTCTTCAAGATATGCCTTGCTGTGATCCACACAGCAAGCACACAAGAGAAAGACAACCTAACAGCAATAGTTTTGTAAATCTAAGAAAACTAAGAGGTGAGTTACATTGGTACTGATGATTCATACTTAACCTTCGTGGTTTGCTTGCTTGCCGTATGCCAGCATGACTAACCCAAGGGTGCCAAAAATTACCATTGATCAATAGTTTGAAATTGCAGCACTTGAACTTTCACCTTTAATTCTGCTGTGCTGTAGTATGTGTTCAAACATCAGCCTTTTAGAATTATTCATTCTGGCTGCAGATCAGCATTGCATAGACAGCTACAGAATGTTAAACATACCTTTTTTTTCTAGCATGGAATAGCAAAGCCAATTTCAATATAGAAACATGGTGGAGTTCATATATTCTCAGTTTAAGCAGACGGTCTGGGGAGATTTAGTATCTCTGTGCAGTCAGTTTAAATTTTCCTTCAATTCCAGTATTACAAAACTCTTTTTGAAATGAACATAGTTATGTATATGAGAGGTGGAGTGTGTGTGATTTGATCCAGAGCTGTTTGAAGTACATGCAGAGATTTCCAGTGACCCCAGTGGGCTCTGGAGAGGGGTCACCAGACCACGTTTTCAAAGATTCTTCAAATCTTCAAAGCCTCCAGACTTCTCTCTCCAGTTCTGAAGTGTAATGCTGGGCTTTTGCAAAGCCCTGCCTAATGTGTGAATAAGATTAGTGAGTAACAAAAGAGTTGCATGGCCAAAGGGAAATCTGATTTTCTCAGTGAAGAAATGTGGACAACTCCCAAAACAGACACTCCATGTAACTATATAATTCTAACTTCGTTGTTATAAGAAGTAGTGGATTAAACAAAATATGCAGAATGCAATAAAAGTGATCTTCATCTTTTCATCATTTGAGATATGTGGAAGAGGAGAAAACTCTCACTAAATTTAAGCAAATTTGGTCATAGCGGCACTGATTCTTCAGCTTAGTTTTTCCTGTTTAGGGTAGGTACTCGGTGTGAGATTTACTTGACTTTAGTGGATGGCTAGAGGTAGATAAAATGATAACTCATTTGTAATGACACTCCACCTTTTGCATTGTTGTGGAACTTTACAAAACCAAGCCAGACCAACTAACAAAATGAAAATGGGATTTATTTTTACAAGATGGTAACAAAATCAAACTCTTTAACTGAAACTGCTTTAAGACTCCAACAAACATTAACAACCCACAGATTTAGGATGTAATTTGGTAGTTAATACTATGCCACTGATTTAAGAATTCTTAAGGTTTATGGCTGATGACCCAAAATGCAGAATCACTCACCTAATAAGGGAGGAGTGTCCTTGGACAACATCCTGACCCAAGGGGAGAGTCCCTGACTGCAGACCTGCTGCTCCAGGCCCATCTCCAAATGTTTCTCCCAACAGGTTCTGTTTATACTTCAGTCAAATCTCACTTGTGGTTAAATATGGTCATGTAGCTCTTTCACTGGCTGAGGATCCCAATTTCCTCATCTTCTGACTGAAATGGGTACCTGCTGACCACCACCATGGGCATGTGACAAGAGCAGTGGTGGAAAGCTTTTGTGGGGTTTTGTTGGGTCTTTGATAGGTGTTTGTCAGGGCAAGTGCATCTGCCACATATATACATAGCTATACTGATTTCAGAAGTAGTTTTGTAACATCAAGCATAATTTAAACTATGTATGTCTCTCATTAGAGAGATACTAATATCTCTAGACCTTTCATTTTACATGTGCTTGCTCATTTGAAAAAAAAAAAAAAAAAAAAAAAAAGAACAGTGTAGAAAGATGTTCTCTGCTTTTCCACGGAATTCAGTGAATTCAGTCTCTGTGTATTACCTCTAGTCCAACGCTGAGACATTTCTCTGTGTAGCTGGCAGGCTTGTTTAGAAAACAAACTCCATGGCTTCACAAAGCAACTCGCTTACAGAAATTTTTCAGATTTAAAGTAGACTTCTGCAATTCAATTTCTTTTTTTTTTTTTGCTGATGCAGCATCATGTGCATAAAACCAGAGAGTACAGTACAAACTAATGAATACTAACCGAAGCAAGAACTCAGGGGAAAAAGTCATTAACAGTGCCAATCACAGGAGACATTACTCTGGTCCTACTTAGCCTGCAGCTTCGCATCGCTAGCTGCGAATAGATGTTGGCTTGTATCTGAAATACCAGTGCCTGGAAAGTTCCTATTTCAAAGAAAACAGAATCTCTCTAATAAGACTACATATAGAGACTTTCATGATCTGGAAAGTGGTACTACTGGCTTTCCAAAAGAAAAGGCAAATAGTTATGAGCATTTGAAACTTACCACACATCTTACAGTGTTTATGGTAAATATATATAAAGTGCATATGAGGATAAGACTTAAAATTATGCATTTCATCAGTCAGCCTGTACTAGCAGTATTTTAAAAGTATACTGATTAACAGTTATGAATATATCTTTAATAGCTATGAATAGTATGGATTATAATTGCTGTTCTGAAAGTTTCTTCCAGTCTGAGAAAAAATCAGTATTAGGAAGATATATGTATACACATATAATTCTGTATTTGTACGTGCATACACATTTACAATACAAGGTATACCATCATCCAATGAGGAACACCTTATGTGCATATTTATTTTAGTCAAAAGTAAGAATTTAATTCAGGGAATAATCTGAATTTTTAATCCACATCTTGAGACTTCTAATTTACCAGGAATCTTTTTCTTTGGGTTTGGGTTTTTTTTTCCCCACCCCCCTGAGTTGCCACATTTACTGATACTTTTCTGTGTGGCTGGCACATTGTAGGACCTACAACAATGACCAGTCCCGGTCAAAAAATATAACTTTTCTGCAGAGACAGTACAATAAAGGCACCTAGCTTGTATCTTCTGTCTTTTTTTTTCAGTAGTAAAGTTGGAGCAACTTTTTCTTCTTGAATGATAATTAATTTTTTATCTTTTTTTAAAAGTATTTTATGTTAAAGACCTTCCGTTGCATTAGTGTTAATTATTGGTTAACCCATTTTTTACTGCCATCCTAATAAAGAGCCAAAATGAAGGACACTGGTGGAAAAAAAAAAAAAGAATATATGTAGCTTTTTGTATATATTTGGATACCATTTTTTCGGGTAAGCAATCAACTGGATGTCAGGTTAACTTTCCATTCTATTCTATCAGGTATTTTTTTTCCTCTCTCTTTCTTCAAGAAAGTAATTGGCACAGCAATCCATTCAGAAGACTGTAGTACAACTGACAATCAGAAATGCTGTCTGTGATATTTTATTATAAAGATGTAAATATTTTTGTTTGTCTACTACTGTAATCCTTTTGTGTTTTTCTTACACATTCCCACCTGAAGTTATTTCTATATCTGAACATCATGCACCAAGTTATAAGTAAGGATTACTGGCAAGAAAATGGTATTCATATCTTGTGAAATTATCTGACCTCTAGAAATATTGTCTATTCAGAAATTGTGGCCAAAAATGAGTATTTTGTATGAATCATATTTGGAATTTTTTTTTTAATATATATAATAATAGCTTGTGGATAGCACATGCAATTCAGTTAATTTGAGGAAAGGAGTGGTAAGGGTGAGAAAGGAGGGATGGTTTATATGCCTGTTATAAGCCACCCAGCTAGCTTCCCTCTAACTGTCAGTAAGAAAACAGAGAGACAGAAGAGGAGGAGGAGTGGATGCAATCTCCAGCATTTCCCCTGCTGTGGCAACTGAGCTAGAAGGTGCTGAAGATGCCCCTATAAGTGGTTTGATTGCTCAGGGAGCTTACCTGGCTATCTTAGACTAAATGCTTAACTTTTAGACAGCTAAATATGAGAGACACCCCCTCTGAATAGGTAATTCTCTGGATGAGGCAGAAGGAAGGAGCAGGGGAAGTCAGTCTGTGTGTGAGAGGGAAGTATGCCTCCCTTTGGAAGCATTTCTCGACAGTGGCAGGACAGCCAAACGCATCTGTCTGCCTCCACAGTGATCAGAGACCACAAGGCCAAGGAAAAGTCTACAAAATGTTGACTTTTTCTTTCAGAGAAGCACTAGAAAAGCTGGGAACATGCTGGTATCTTGGAGGCCTGTGCTAATTAGTCTCCATTGAGGCTCGTCTGCCACTCCAGCTCTTGTGTTACTGTGTTCTTCATACTTGCTTGTCAATGTAAATGCTTAATTACTGATGTCAGAAGGAGCCAATATAAATGCTTAATTACTGATGTCAGAGGGAGCCAAAATAAAAATCCTGCTCCAAATAATTTTCATCGTACTGTTTCTCAGTAGTTATTTGAGACGGGTGTAGGTTTATGTTACTTTTGTAAAGAGCCCTTCTGATACAGTGTTTGCAATATATATTTTCCATTTTTTATAGATCACTTTATTATTTTGTCTTCTTTTTCTATTAGTATAACTGTATGCCAGTTATATATTATTGTAAATAACATATGACTTTGTTATCATATAGTGCAATATTTTATCAATGGCATATCAATGCATCAATTTTACCACATATCCATAAATGCGTTGAAGTAATTTAGGTTCTCTTGATTACTTCTCAAACCTTCTAAACTGTCAAGAAATAAAGTTTTCAGACATCTATCATTGTCTGGTTTTCTGATTGAATGTGACTTTAATAGTTTTTCATATCTGACAGCAGTCACAACCAGACAAAATAACTTAATTTCTCTGAATTTGAAGAATTATGTGCACGCCATGACTGCAAAATAAAGATAGTGAATTGTTCTATGTAAAATAGAAATATTATTTGTTGCTATATTTTAGTTATTATGTCACACAAAACAGGAAAACAGCAGGAAAAGTTGTAGGGTACTTTTGCTCTGTTACTGATGTCTTTATTCCACAACATTCTTCTCAGGAGCCCTCATACACCGTGTCTCTTCTGTGATTCATTTTCTGTGATTCATTCTGTGGGTTTTCAGGAAGTGTTTTTAGAGACTAACATTTGGGCATCTGTGCATGGTTTAGTATATTAAGTTTTTCAGATTCTAAAAATGGCAAACACCAAACTGGCATGTCCATGTTTATAAATAACACCCTGAAGATTCATCCATTTAGAGGGAATTCGTGGGGAACCCCAGAATTTCCCAGTTATAGTAGTCTCTTATGATAAATTGTACAAACAAAGAAGTGAAATACATCTTTACAATTATCTCAGCTAGAGGCACAGCTCATAATTATCCATTGGTGGTTTTTTTTTTCCTGTTTAGTTCCCTGACTGGCTGATTTCTTTAAGCTACTTGTATGTTACTGTATTAGCCATCCACCCTTTTCTAGAATTAAGGCAAGGGTAAACCTGATCATGATGTATGAGATAGGTATTATCACAGGAAAAAAAGATTAACATCCTTGCACTTAACTTATCAAATAGTAAACTTCAGAGGCAAAGGTGAAGTTCACGGACTGAATAATCAAAAAACATTTCCTGCTGATGCTGTTTAATAGGATAATAGTCTAGACATTCAGATATAAATGTTGAGATTTGTTATTAAATCTATTTTATTAGAACTTAATAGATCTGCATTCTGGAAGTGCACTTTATATTTGAACTTTAGTATCTGTTTTACATTTTTCTCTAATTTTTTTCTCCCTTCATTTATGTATTTCTGTTCCCTCACAAAAACATACATTAAATATAAAATATAAATTTTTTTCAGCATGAATCTTCCTTATCAACTTATGTAAAACAATGCTGCTATTTACAAATCATGCAGAGACTAAATGATCAACTTAAATGACAAATTTTGCAGTATTCCTGCCTTTTTTTTCTATTTATAAACATAACAGTATTTCACAGCTGTTCTTTAATAAATTATTTCAAAATTTCTATTTGCCTTACTCTCTTTCCAGCTCATAGATATAAGTAGGTTCCTAATCAGATGGCATCTTATCTCATACTTAACCTTAACTACATCACTAATTTGGGTAGCATTGGCTGGAGAAACTGACATACCCTAGCCTCCATACCATTTCAAACAAACTAGTCCTGAGCAAGATGCAAGCTGATTTTTTATTTTAAACAGCATTCAAACAACTTTGTTTTTAGAGATATTTTTTTTCTTTTTGACTTTCATATTTATGTTCTTCTTTCTTCCCAGCTGTCTGTTTTCTTTAGGTGTAATTTTACAGTGTGCATTTATTTTCATTACTTCACCATGTGTTTTGTTTCTTCTTTTTCTGTGCCTGTACACTTATCCGTGTCCTTCATTTCCTCTCCTTTCTGAAGCCCTTTCACCTCTGTGATTAACTGGTAAGTAAAAAGACATTTATTGACAGTACATGTGATACCTTTCTTCTTCTTTACAAGCCCTTTGCTGCTTGGTTTTCAGTCTGTCTTCTATGGTGAAAACCTATCCTGAAATTAATTTGGATTATCCATTCTCTTTGCTTGTACTTGCTGTGGTTTCTGCATGTTCAGGCTCTTTGCTAGGTAGCTCTAGCTTTGTAAAAGTAGTGACCAGTGGCTAATGCAGTTACCAAATAAGTTTACACACACACACAAACACACACAACTTACTCCACCTCCCCACCCCCGCTGTTTTTCTGAAAAACATTTATTCGAATATAAAACCAATTAGTAATGCTTGGCATGCCTAGATTCCCAGGTCTCTTTACCTTTCACATGGAGATTTGGACAGAACTTAATATCTGCAGGGCCTGCCAGCTCTAGGATGTGGATAGCATAATAATGAAAAAAATTGTTCGGTTTAATTTCAGAAATAATTTTTAACAAGATATATATTCCATTTCAATGTTCCTGCTTCACAGATAATATTTAAAAGGTTTTTCAGACATCTGACTTACCATTTCCACAAGCTAGAGATGGAGGTTCTCAGGTTGGAGGAACTGGTTGCGAACACCCCAAAGTAAATGATTTGCATAATCTTTCTGCAAGTAGTGCTCAGGGTGTTTGTTGGTCACTGGCCTATGTTGCTGGTGCCTCTGCTTATTAGACTCTTCTTAAATGAGGGGGTTTTTAAATTAAAAACTCTAATAGGGATACCAAAAGGCTATTTCATTCATTAGTCAAACACCCAGAAAACCTGCAATTCAACTGTGACATCACCATATTTGGTCTGGCATATATTTAGCCACATTTTCCTCCATCATTTTCGTCT
Source organism: Calidris pugnax (assembly GCF_001431845.1). Lineage (NCBI taxonomy): Eukaryota > Metazoa > Chordata > Aves > Charadriiformes > Scolopacidae > Calidris > Calidris pugnax. The sequence goes on from NW_015094506.1 coordinate 24,372,890, forward strand.
CTTGCAGTCCTGCTAGCTAATAGTTATCTCTTTGCAAATATAGAGTCACTCTCTGTGTTGCACTTGACTTCTTCAGTCCAGGCCTGCTCTCAGTCTCATCATGTTCTGGGGTGCTGCAAAAACGAGTGCCGAAACACTGATGAGAGAACCTTTCTGAAAGAGCTAAACACCAGCTGTTGCATTACTCCACTGGGTTTTTTTTAAAAGGTTATGTCTGCTGAAGAGCTCAGAAATTGACTAAAGAACATTGAATGGAGTGATGATTCTGTCAGAGCCTGTCTGGTATAAGAAATTAGTGCAGAGGTGGGGTTTTTTTGCATATTTTATCTACCCCAGTGGCAATACCCTTTCTGTCCTAATCAAATCCTGAACTCACACTAAAACACTCTATAAAGAGGATGATTTGAGGAAAATTTTCAAGATAGAAAGTACTAAGTTATTGTATAATATTTACAAATCATGAGCATGTTCATTATTGTAAGAGGAAAATGTTGCAATTACTTGCAATTGGAAATTTAGATGTCATTAATCTACTTTGCATTCTCTTGCCTGTAGTGCAAGGTTTTGACATTTTAATATATGAAACCATTATTTTGGCAGCTTGAATTTAATACATCTACCTGCAACTGTCTCCTTTTCTAAAACACTCAATGGTGGGATATTATGGTAACGTTCTTATGAGTCTCACAAAGGATGCTGCAAAGAGACAATGTTCTTAGTGCATGCAAGTTCCCATTCCCCTCTGACAGAGGACAAAGAATTTTTTTAAATTTGTAATTATATCTAAATAATAGCTTAATTTATTATTATTCCTATTGTTTGCTACTCTGGATTTTTTTCTAATTTCCTCTCATATTTTTATTCTGTTTTTGTTTATTTTTAATTTGTTTTTACACTAATGAAGAATAACTATATTTCATGTTCTAGGTACAGATTTAAATCTTTTCAGCACACATCAAATTCACACACTTTGTCCTATTTCTGTCAAAGAGTAGTTATGCATATGAGAGGCTAATCTGTCCACATTTCTACTCATAATTGCCTCCAGGAAATTCCTTTTATTGGAAAGTACAGATTTCAAAGATTGAGAAACTGGAAGCTTGTGACCCAGATGGCATTCCTATTGTGTCAAAATCCCAAATACTCTTACCAGCTGATGTGATAAGAAAAGACTGTAGTGAAAATGTTCACAGCTGAAAAGAATATTAAATATTCCATGCATGCTGTTGCTCTGTGCTGAAACTCTTCCCAATTAAAGTGTTCCTAACTGCTAAAAGGAGTGGTTTGATTCTGCCTGTTTACCCCACAAGCATGCAGGGATGTCTTTTCCTGTTGCAATATATATAGAAAATTCTTTCTTTCTTTCTCTATTTATTTATTAATCTAGAGTGAGATTTTCAACACCTTCAACTTTTGCCTCACTGTGTTCCTGGAAATGAAACAGTAAAAGAAACAGCAACCAATAAGTACAGTTGTCTGAGATATGTTTTAGGGATAACGGTGGTGAATATATACGTAGACATGCTACCACTGGTAGGTTCAGGAGTCATCAGGGCAAGGTCCCTGGTATTACAATTGATCTGTTCACATGTAGCAACTCTAGCCTCTGTATATCCAGTACAGGGATGAAGTGAAAAGAAAGCTCACAGTCAAAAAGTATAATTATTTTCACATTGCCTCTTTTATAAAGTTATGGGAATTCTATATCTTCATTATACCTCAAGGAACCAACTTTTAGGTCCTTATTAGGAATACAGGACAAAAGCAATCCTATAGATCATCAGATACAGTCCCTTCAATTCACATGATAAAATTTACAATAAGATCTTTTATACAATAAAAAAGTGTCCTGCACCTTTGAGGGTGCTTGCATTGTTTCACTTAAACTTTGAATGTCCATCAGTGTGTGAATCTGAAGTATTTAAAATTTTTGTTCATAACAAAAATTAGATAAACATGGAATGCCAAATAGAAAGTAGTATCTAACTGGGATAACCAACTTGAAATACACAGGTTCTCCTTAAAATAAGTAAATATATGAATTTGGACTTGTCATAGACAGAGTTTATTAAAATCCATTGAACCATCCCCCAATTTAAGCAAAATATCTTTTCTGTTATTCCACAAAGGTAAGATTCCTCAGTGTGCTTATCCCCCAAGAAGTAACTTTTGGTTTCTTGGGATTTAGGCATTGTAACCACAAAATAGGGGGAAAAAACTTTTTTTCCCTTCCTAAGCATTCGTTTTCTAACCTGTGCAGCAAAGCTCCCTTTTAATGCCTATAATAATATCTACTAACAAAGCAGAAGAGTCTTTCAAGTACTTCATAACACAATCAAATATTTATCAATTACATGTTATTTTTATTAAATGGTAATGCATGTAACTAAAAAGGAACAATTTGAGGTTTCAAATGGAATGTTTTGCCTGATTTGATATCTCATTTTTTGAGGATTTTATTTTTTTGAAGAACTAAAGAAAAACATTGCATACATTTCAGAATGGAAGTAAACTGGTTGTTTCCTAAACAATGAAAATCCAATTCTTCTCTAAACTCACAATTCAGTTATGGAATTGTATTCTGCATTTTTCCACTGGAAGAGAATATATTTTATGCCATTCAGGAGAAACAGAGAAACACTTAAATAGCCTAACTGAAAAATGTATCAAGTAATTATTGCCAAAGTTGTTTACAGGCTACAGAATTAAAGAGAGATTTTGAAACATTAGCAACCTCACAGATACCATGAAAGCAGCTAGATGTATTTTTGTCTAGGTTTCTTTTTCATAACAACAACAACAACAACAAAATTAAATTGACCTTGACAGGAACTGAGCATTAAAAATATTCACACAGTTCAATGTGTTCTGGGTAAGGAAGAAACATCACTGGTTCTCCCACTACCATTTTTTATTTTGTTTTACTGCATTTCATCATTGAGTGTTTAAAAGGAGAGGCTTTTATATTGTAAGAGAAGGCAATGGTTTATAGCTTACTTTTACTGCTATTAAGATCTAATCTATCACTCGTTCAGTCGATTGTATTTGACAGGCAGCTTCTTAAACTTGAACTTTGTCATGTGGTGACAGATAACCCTGCCTGTTTGCGCAATTTCCTTCTTTGCAGAGGCTTCACTATGGAGTGTCTCATTATTAATCACCAGCTTTAGATATGATTTATTGTACCACATAGGCTTAAAAAAAAGCAGAAAAAAACCCTGAACAACAACCAAAACTGTGAAAAGCTACAGGATGAAAGGAAAAAAGGCTTTATAGTATCACCTTGAAATGGTAGCAAATATTTATGGAAGAGATGGAGAAATAGCAATTTGTTGGAAGCAGGAATATATGGGAAATAGAATATCTACTTTTTCCATTTGTTGACTCATGCTCCTGTAAAATTGCAGAGATAGTGCACACCATACATTAGGTACATTTTAAGGACCATAAAATAACATATCTGAAAATACTACTATTTTGTGAAAAATAGTTCTGGATCCATGTGGTGAAAAAATTCATTATTGTTGGTGAATATAGAACTTAGGAAAACAGACTTGTTTGAGTTTGTGGAGTTCTATTTTTTAGAGCTAAGTTTCCCAAGGTCCCAAAATGACCTTGCAGTGAATCTGCCCCAAATCCACAGGGCCCATTGTCATTCCTCCAGTGGGGCGAAGTCTTGCTTTGATCAGGCCATCCAGCAGTGAGAATAATCTCTGTGCCCATTCAATTTTTTCTCCATGTGCTAGCAGTATCATCACAGAACCTGGCTATAATCATATTTCATTCCCTTCTACTTTCCCAAGAAAAAAGGGTTTGTGTGCTTTTCTGTCTGTAACGTTAAACAGACAAGGAGAGGGATCGGATGCCATCTAGAGGGACCTGGACAGGTGTGAGAAACGGACCTGTGTGAACCTCATGAGATTCAATAAGGCCAAGTGCTGCACCTAAGTTGGGGCAATACCTGGTATCAATGCAGGCTGAGGAACTAAGAGCAGACCTGCTGAGAAGGATTTGGGGATACTGGTAGATGAAAGGCTGAATCCAGTAGCTGTTTCCACCATTAAATTATTCCAGAGTCATCGTTGATATAGCCATGAGGACTTCATAGAATCTTTTTCGTCCTGCCCTTGGATATAGGGACCATAAGGTAAGTCTCGGAGCTAAACATAAAACCTTAAGGGAGAGAAGATAATCTCAAAATTAGGAATTAATTTATAATTGTAAGATTGAAAGACCAATCTTTGTTTCAATGGATTCAGTGCATAACCTTGTAGCCATGGATTTGGTCCAAGTTAAGATATTAAGACAGACTATTCCCTTAGAAACACAACTACAAATTGCTGAGGTGCTTTAAGACACTGAAATCAATTGAATTGTTTCATATTCAACACTGGGAGATTTAATGTTTTGAGTCTTTTTTTTTACATCAATATCTATCCACAGTCTATACAAATCAAGGTAATAATTGTATTTATGGGATGAAAAATTCCTTGTTTTTTCCTTCTCATCCATTTGTGCCATTGCTTTATTCCTGTAGAGTGTAAGTCATTTTAAGGAATATCTTCTGACACGGAACTTGGGAAATGTGAAAAATTCATAAATTTTACCTAAGACAGTATCCTGCCCATAACATTTCAAAAGAGAATTTGTGTCTTAAACAAGACTTTCTGTAAGATGTGTAAGAATAATTCTGACCGTATTCCCAGGTAACAATGATAATAACACCTAATGACAATTTAGAATAACTAGGTTATATTGATTTTCCAGACAATATATTTCCTGTAAATACTTCTAAGATGGCAGCATACAATTTGTGTAAAGACAGACATTTAATGTAACTTTCTAGCCTCATAATGCTTAATGTGTTTGCTATTTTTGGAAACCAACTATTGCCATTGGATATTCGCAAAGTGGGTCACAAGTTAATTAACAGTCTGTAGAAGTGGCAAATTTAATTAACACTAAGGACATTTTTTTCCCCCTGTAAATACAGTTATGTGACTTGAGTTCTGTAGTTAGAGAAATTAATGTTTGAAATGTATCTATACACTAGAAGCAAAGCAGTGAATTATTGCACACCTTGCTAAACAGGGGCCTATTAAATAATTTTCAAATTGAAATGGAATAAGGAGACATAATACATTGAAAATAGATTTGAATGTCAATTTTTTGAAATGTAACTCTAGCAGGTGAGTTCAGTGGTAACTTTAGCCAGAAAGCAGAACTGAATCTGTTTTCCGGAAATCCAGAGGCAAGAGGAAAAACTACCTTACCTGGCATTTTATGCTTTATCATAGGACTAGAGTTTCTTAAGTGTAAGTAGAATTGATGAGTTTCCTTCTACTAAAAAGGAAAAGATCTATGGCCTGCTATAGGCCATGTATATGTGCATATGAATGTTTTATTTTGGATTTTCCTAGTACTCTTGCAATAAGGGTCATGAGAGATCGGAGTGTGATTTAAATAGCATTTCTCCATTGTCTCAATGATGCAATTTTTTTCAATAATGTCAGACATTCAACTAGATGAAAAAAGTATAGATTTGTTATTTTAATGCCCTTGATAAATAAAAATGTGAAATTCCATTTTTAGGATTTGAAACTGTGGGGTTGTTTACTTAAGACTGATCATTCTCAAAGGGACTTTACTATATATAGGCTCATTGCCTATAATTTGTAGTTGCATGCATATTCAGATGGAAACAAATTCTTTTCTTTGAGACATCTAAATGAGGGGTATGTTGAAAACTGGCAAAAAACTTTTTTTCCCTTATTTATTCTTTTCTTCAATATTTTAACCTTTGATATGTATGATCAGCACTTTAAATGATGCATTAAATGATTTAATGTAAATTTTAATGATTTAATGCAGCGCTGCATTTCTTGTCAGAGACATTGCAGAGAGCCAGTTTAACAAAACAGAGCAAGAGGGCTAAAAATGTTAATAAGAGTAGAAGAGTGGAAAGAGTTAAAAAGAACTGCTTTACTTTTCTCTGAGGCAATATTTGACAGACAGATACAGGAAGATAGCAAATAGGTCTGTACCTTTGGGAAGCTGTAAGTGATGGACAGGAATGGACAACAGGAGGTCAGAAGCCAAATCAACCATGAAGTACCATTCATGAAATGGTACTATCCATAAAACAGAGGTTTTTGTTCTCATGTTTCTAAAATTCCTGATGTCAATTTTATTGTAACTTCTTTAGATCTACTTCAGACAATTCAAAGACAGATGCCTAACCTAACATAAGTTAGATCTCAGTTGTGCTTATCACAATGGAAATGACAATGAGTTCTCAGGGACTGAAAATCTTGCTCCCCTCCTACATAACTCAGTCTCCCTGACCAAAGTAAGTTTGCCTATGGGGTAGAACTATAGTCTACTGGAGAGATACAGATTGCCATTCAAATGAGATGCTTGAGGTCATTAGCTACTTGATTAAAATAAATTAATAAAGCATAAAGTCTTGATCCAGTTATTATGCATAACAATTGTTCATACATTAGTTGAATACAACACACATGTTTACAGTCTTAGTTCACTGACAGTGTGGAGTAAAGTGTCTTAGTTTAGCTTGCAATGAAAAGGGGCCAAACAACCTTAATACTAAATCTCCTTAAGTGCATTTTCTTGCATTGCTGCAGACAAAATATGTACAAATGAACAGCTACTGCATATCAGCCAAAGTTAAGCTGCAGTAACTTGATAAGGAGTTTAAGCCTTGGCATTTGTGAGCAATCCTAAGGGTGAAGGCTGGTGTCAATAGATTGAATGACATGAGTTAAAAGGGGACCTAAAGAAAAAGGGTAATGACCTAATGGCAATGACAGGTCATGAGATTGAATGAACAAGGTGTTTGTTGTTAGAAATAAAGCTTGTGTCAAATCCTGTGTCTTGGTAGGAAGAATTGATTGGCAATTAAGGAGGAATCAGAGGCAGAATTTGAGTTGTAGAAGTCCTGTAAATTGATTGTGTTGACTGGGACAAAACATAACTGAAATTGTCCAATTCTGGCCTAACTGCGAGAGAATTGCTGAAGTAAAATGTGACAAGATTTCTGCTAGATTCCAGAAGAAAAGAATGTGGTATTAGATGATCATCAGGTTGTATTCATACCTTGAAAGAAATGGCTACAGATCTTATCATAACTGTATTTTCCTCTATATCTGAAAAAAATAAATAAATTAAAAAGATACTCAATTATTGCCATTATACTTGCTGGTGAAAACCTCTTATTTTTATCCAAAGGAACTGCCCCTGGACACACCTTCAAATAGGAGCTCTCCAGTTCCCCTGAGATGCCTAAAGGGGAATTACAGGCAGGGAACTTTCTTCAAGGTGAAGTGAATTGTTATCAATCTTGCCACCTTGTCAAAGATGTTGAGAATAGCCTACAGAGATGTGCTGGCTATTATTTCTCTGAAGCACTTCTACTTGAAATGAAATTTGTTTGTGAAGTACAAACAAACTTGTGCATGTACAGCTAACCATACTTCCCTACAAGAGCTATTAGTTAACTCTACTTCAGGCTACATGATTTCTCTTCTTAATACTTTATTGAACTATCTTATTCCCTGTTTGTTGATGGCTTTCATAGGATCAAGGCAGAAATGAACACAATTCTGGAAGGAAAGATAATTATCATAATTATTTACCATTTATCTGTTTTCTGTGAGTGTGACCAGCTGATATGCTGCATATTACAGTTTTCCAGGTGTTCTGCCAGTTGTTCTGTCAGGACTTAGTTGACTAATCCTTCTGGAACGTTAGGTGCAGAAATATGAAATACATCAAACAGTTTGTACAGCTCTCAAGCTCTTTTTCATATGGGTTTCCAACTGATATACTACATGTACAGCAAAAACTTAAAAATATATATAGCTTCATGGTTGAGATTGACCTGAAGGCATCTCTATTTTATTCAAAAAATAATGACAATGGCAATGTGTAATTAAAAAACAAATATTTCTTTTTTCAATCTTCCTCCACTGTTTTCTTATTTGAGTGGAAACTATGGGGTCTGCAGAAAAAAGAAGAAAGAAATATTGTACTGTTCTTTCAGCACGCCAGAAACACGCCAGAAAAGAATTTTAATCCATAGTCTCAGTGTTGAAGATTGTTAGTTACAAGTTTTGATATATTTCCTAAGATTGGATGTAACGTCTCTTGGGTTTCCTTTGTTATCTGAAGTCTCAGTAGCACAAAAGGGCTGAATAATAACTACAGTCTCTCTGGCCTAATTCACTCTCAAGTATCAAGCCATATGTTTCAGAAGTGAATACTGTTGCAATTCTTGTTAGCCCAAAATTGTTCATGAGGAAGTTCTTCATAGACATTCTGAAGTCAACAAATGGAGGTAGGGACATTGTTGAGATTAGGTGATACAGGTCCAGGACACTCATGTTTCCTTCACTCTGAAATAAGATGAATGGGAACTCCTAAATATTTGACAAATCTCTTGCTTTCTAAGTGTGTTTTCCCCGCCATTTCCTGCTCTCCTACAATGCTCTAAGTACCTTCAAGCTTCTCCTGCACTTATCCACTACCAGGTTGGCAAACAGGAGGAGATTCTGTGTGTTGCTGATCCAGAGTTACACATGCTAACTGACCAGCCACAATGGGCTTGAACTCAGATTGCTACTGTGGTCACTCTTTTTTAGAATGTGCTGAAGACACTGAAAGGAATTCCAGGTTACAATAGGTTTCATTTGAACACAATTTGTACAAGAAACTCTTTTGGATAAGGATAACTTAAAGGCTGTGATAACGTAGAAAGGCTTTGAAAAAAATCCTCTCATCTCCTATCATGTCATCCTAAAGTTCTTGAAAATGTTGCAACAATTTTGCAGTCACATCTGGATTTTTGGAAAATCACCTCTTTTCTAGTAGCGTTAAGCTACTCCATATATATCTGCTTTCAGCCCTTTTCAGGTGTCTCTCAGGCCATGTCATGCTGCAAACGACTGGTTTGCCAGTTCTCACCATTCGCAGCTCTCAGGGAAAGAGCCATCTCCTCCAGAAGGGATGTGCTCCACTGGAACCACATATTCTTCAGTGAAGACAAACAAGACAAAAACTTTTCCCTGCCCAGCTGATTATATTGAAAGGACACAATCTACAATTCCGTACTAGAAAACAGAAGATTGTGCTGTTGGACGTTGCAGCCGGCAGGCTAAAAAAAAAAATATTTTATTTTCCTTCACTGTGTTGTGAAAGAAAAGTATAAAAAATTATTATCTTTGGGCACCTAAATGCCTTTCTTCGGTTTGTTTTCAATGGGTCTGCAGAAGTTATTGGAGAAGGAGGGTGAAAGGCAGAGAGGTAGCCAAACTGCTGCCTAGAAAGAGTCTGGAGTAGCATATTGAAGAGTGAATTATTAAGGTACCCTTATATTTATTTTCTATATCTTAACTATTTTTGTGCATAGCTTTTGTTATTTTCATACTCCTAATGCTGAAATGCATTTTATTTAGAGTTTATACTGCTTAAGTCTACTGTTATTGGACTCTAATATATTGCAAAATTATCATTAAAGTTTAGAGGTATTTAGGGACAAAAGAATACTGATCTATATACACACACCAGTTATCTTCTTAATTTGAACACACCAGTTAACTATACACAGCTACCACAGAAAAGTCTTTTCAGGTTATATCTGAATCATTTGATTCATTTTTTATATATAAGACTGCATTCATTCACAGGGAATAATTACTAGGTTTCCTAGGTTTCCTTTCCTATATGGAAGCTGTATGTACTTCATTCACTCAATCACTCTACTCTACTATGAATAATCATTCATTTTTCTCACGTAAACTTACAGCTATGATTTTTTTCTCACTCCACTTCCCCCTGCCCCCGCCTTTTATTTTAACTATGACTCAGATGGAGAAACACTAATTCACAGGGTGATGATCAGCCTCATCCATGAAGACCTGCATCCTAGGACACTGTCAGGGTAGGTATGGAGAATGACAAACTCATAAAAATCACTAGAAGCTCTACGCTGTCATTACGTATTCTCTATTGTTAGCTCTATTACACCAGGAAAAGCCGAGGCTTGCTTTCTGGCAGTCTGTTGCAGATTTCCTCTGGTCCATCTCTGGAAACAGAATAAATGTTAACTGTAATGCATGTGAAAGCCTAAGGGCAACTTATCTAAAAAGGTAGAGAGGAAAAGTAGTCGTGGACTTACAGAAGGCTCTTGAGTTACTCTTAGTTGACAGGACCTTCACTCTCTGTTTGCCATGTCAGGATCCATGAGAGCTTGGAGTTATTAAATATTAACTGAACAAAGACTAGAAAGAGATTTTTAAACACGTGATAAGGATGAAACCTACTTAAAATATAAGGACCTCTTTCGCAAAACTACTGTTTTGTTGTAAGAGAGTATTTGCTGAATGAGAGGAAAAGGGAGTCAAACATCTTCCTGGACCAACTTCAGAACTCCAGAAATGAAGTGTGCTACTCAGTTACTCAGTGGGAGTAACACTGTTACTCCTGCTTTCTCATATCTTTTAGAGGACTGTGAAACAGGACAGACAAGTGTGTGTTAATGACTGAAACTCAGAAATGAGACTGTACTTGTCGTTCTGTGTGCAGGGATATAGACACAAAAGATTTTGCCTTGCATGCTGTTAGATAGATGTGGAAGTTTTACTTGTACACTGTTGGACAATTCTTTGATCACGTCATCAGTAGCATAGATTCACATGGGTAACTGCTGATCTAAACCCACCACCAATGGAGACTCTCTTGCCAGGTAACATATGAAACAAATTGACACATGAAGTTAGAAAGGATGAGATGAATCTCTCAGTGTTTATAATACAGTTCTCATAAATGCACAATGCTGAACCTTCCCTAATTACGTATTTTAAAGCTCTGTAACCAACTGAAAAGGTTGGTTAAATTGATAGAACTCCAGTTGTTTTAATCTGTCTGAACATGTTGACCTTTTCAGTATAAAGCGTTGGAGGAAATTGAGAGCGTTGACTCAGTGAAAAATCCTGTGAGACAGTGGGATACAAAGTATATTCAACTCCAGAGACTTAAAGTCCCAAAAGACAGAGACTTTATGTTCTGATGCCTTTCGGATAGTAACATAATGTAGCTTACTCTTTACTGCTGAGTCCCACATGACATTCTGCTCTCATTACTTGTGCTCCAGGTGTTTTATCCTTTACATAGAGCTAAGGGAACACTAAAAGAAAGAAAAAGAAAAAAAAAAAAAAGAAAGAAGAAAAACTTAAACAAAATAACCTACAAAATACACTTTGTGTATTAGCTTTTCCTGAAACAAGGGATACAACTGAGCTGCTTCCACACATAGTCTGTTTTCCAGTCTATGGGGGCCCTATTGTCTGTTTCTGTGGAAAGGGCGGGCTGTGCTCTCTTGATGTTGTTTTCACAGTCACATATTCAACTCTTCTTTGGAAGGAGAATGTAATCTGTACTTCCAGTCTTATAGAAAAGACCATGAGCTACCATGAAATTCATGCAAGGTCAGTTGCTCTCTCACTGTATGTCTATATGGTGAGATGGTTGCAAGCTGTTAATCCTCTGAGCTAAAAGGGAATGAGTCCTCACATGGTTATTATCGAGGCTGTTAATGCATGAGTGTTTCCAATAAACTAGCATTTCTAAATTATTTTAGAATCAGAGGTGGTTTCTATCTTTTGTCTCTCCATACCTGGAAATGCTGACGTGTCCTCAGGGACTGCGGAAGCCTGAGTACAAAACTTACCTACTGCAGTGTTTCTCCCAAATATGAACTTAAATGTTCACCAAGATGAAAAATAGGAATAAGTCTCTTAGTCCCTTTTTCTGAACATTGTCTCTTCAGCTACATAAATCTGTTGTGCTTTTTGAGTCTTTAACTTTGAAGTGAAACTTCAGCTACACCTTCAAATACATTATTATTTGAAAAAAGTAATTTTAACACATCTTTAAACTTTGAAAAACAGAGTACCAATGGGCAAGGCTTAGATCTTGTACCTCTACATCTGCCAGTTCTATGATTTGGTTTTCATGAATGGAATTCTACTCAACTCAACAACCTCATTTGGATTTGATCTTAGGAATTGCTGTAATATTGATTGCACTACCCCCACCCCTCCCCCGCCCAGAAAAAAACATAAATTCTGGAGTGATTTAGAGCTCAAGTTAGAAAGCTAATTATGATATTGTTTCTGCTTAGGGTAGGATTAGTCTCAGAATTTTACTCCTGAAACTTTGCCTTTTCTTACTTAGCAGTGTAAGTATTCATTCCTTAAAAATTTAAAGTATTAAAAAATATTCAAACACCATAATAAATGCATGATTTAAGAAACATGTCAGTATTTCTTCAGGAAAAAAATATTCATGCTATTGTTGTACCTTCTCAGTGCATGACATAAACCCAACAACCCGAATTGCTTATATCATTCTGCCCATCAGTAACATTCATCGGGGCTGCTTCACATAATGGTCTCATTTTTCTTTTGATATTTGGGAATATTTTTTTGCTTTTTCATTTATTGTTTCCCTACAATTGTCATTCTTATTTTCTTCTTACCTTCTAGGCATAGTGAATATTTATAACTTGCTAACATGATGGCTTTCAACTTTTCTAGAAATTGATTTATCAAAGTCAAAAAACCAACATGCTAGTAACATACAATGTGTTTTATGCAGTTCTGGTTTTGTTTTTCCCTCGGGATTTACTTCATAGTTAGGATTTGTGCAAAGAGAAGTGGAAATATGTTGATTTAGATCATGAATTATATGGCAGTTACTTTATACTTGGCACCTTCAGGATGCAGACGCTGCCACATCACATCCAAAACACGCAACATACCACACTAGATTAAAAGCTATATACTTACATAAAACCACAGAATATGTGACAGAAAAAGCATTTCAGAAAATACAGCAGCATTTCTTGTTTGTAGTTTGTGGGGCTCTGTTATAAAATCAAAAAAGCATACCATGAGATTGAATTTTGTGGACTTTCAGGGTATTAGATTATTCAGCCTGATTGTCTGTGACAGAGACCTGCCTATAATGATGTGTCTTCAGAGCTGACCAACTAGGACAACATGAACTTTGTGTAAATGGAGTCACTTCTACACCAAATATTGGTCTAAATGGACCCTTGATCTGAATCTATGTTGCGGTTGTTTTAACTGATCTTTGGACATTGATTACAGTATAAAATTGCAGATGTATATGTGATGCTAAAAATGTGTTGTGATGTTCAACTATATGTTGTGTATATACACATATGGTGGTATGACATTATGTACTTGGCTGTGGATGGTTTATCAGATCTTCAGCTAATCAATGTTAGATATGTTCAGAAGAAAGGTAGATCTCAGAAACTCTAAATCTGTTGAATGTTCAGCAAGACGCACATCTGCACTTGCTGTCAGTGATGTCAAAGGACTTTAAGTAGACCCCATTGCATTTTACAGTGTAAAACCACTACATTCTTGACATAAGCTGAATTCTAATCTTGTCTGGTTATCATTTCAATCATTACCTTTCCAAATTTAATCTCTTTTAGCATTTTTAATGTAGTAAGATTGGCAGTTCTCCATTTATGTGGGGCAAGTGACACAGTTGAAATCTGGATTTCTTCAAGTGTTGAAAGATTTGAACACAGATTTTAGTGCTATAGTGCTTTATTTATGCTTAAAATAATGATTGTTTTTCTTAGTAATATACAACAGAAAAAACTTTCCAATAGTAGTTATGGTAGTAGAGACTCATACACATTTTTCATACATATTCTAACATTTTTTATTTATTTATTTTTTACTAATAGCAAGTGGGAAGATTCTAGTTAGCATTTATTGTTATAGTGCTCTTTAATTCAAAGTACATACTAAGTGATCAGTCTGCACTTCCTAACAAGCATTCAACAAATGGAAGACATGGTGTTTGCCTTCCTCTTTCATATTTTTCATACTTCCAGTAATACATTCCTTACTTCTTTCTCTGGAATGGGTTGAATGAAGTATTTGAGAGGATAAGCTATCACTGTATGATTAACATTTCCCTGCTTTGTGCAGTTGTACCAATTTCTTTTAAAGTCAAAATTCAGTATTCTATGTGCGCTTGTTTACTGTTTTTTAAAGAACCTATTGGTGTTTTGAACTTTTTGTGATATGTTAGGCCATGCCATGTTTTGGTAAGAATAAGAGGTAATGATGATTTTAGTGTGCTAGGGTCACCGTTCCTCAGTTCAAATCTTACCTTTTACTTTCAACAAGAATTACATAATTTTGTATTTTTCCAAAGATCAACACTTCCATCTTCTTTCCGTCTTCACTTCCATCACTTCCGTCTTCTTTCTAGCACCGCTTTGATAAGCTATTATAATAACATAATCAGCTGAATTCTCACTCTTTTAATCCATTTTGGTACCAAGAAATGCATTAAGAGATGACACTGCCTGAGAAATTCCAGACACTTGATTGCCCCTTATAAATTTTATTACAGCAGCATTACTATAGTAAAGGTTGTGTCAGCACTTTCGTTATAATGCCAGTCCTCCGGGTGATAACTCAGCTGTAAAAATTGTTATAAGCTCAGACTTGGCATGCAAGGTCACAGTTCTGAAAGCCAGTTTTTCCAAGTGGTCAAAATATTTGACAATTTTAAAAAAGTAATACAAATTATACAAATGTTTATATTTGCTTATAAAGAACAGGAATATATAGTTAGGAATTAAAAATTTTCTTTCCTCTAAAGTTTCTAACGTAATCACTTTTCAGCTGTCTTTCATAACTGTCATGTTATCTTGTATTTTAATTCCAGAGCAATGCAGAAAAGCCCACCTGTTATTCCCAGTAACACCACTTACAGACTTCTAAACAAAAATCAGTTCTGAATGGAAGTGGACCACTGTTGTTTATAATTGGAAACAACTTGTGACATAGTGAACTAACCATCACACTATCAGCTTCCTTCTATAGGAGAAACTCAGTCTGGTGCTTATCCAAATACTTATTGTGGATTGTATGGACATTATACCCTTCCATTGCTAATAAGAGCACCAGTCAAAATCCCCAAAGACATCTGAAAATTTGGAGAACATCCATACATTTAGAAGACACTGTGGTCTGCCTGTGTTCCTAACTCATTGCTGAATTCTGAAGGCAGTCTACCCACACTCGTGGAGGCATTCTATAAAATACCTTAAAGGCTAGTTTCCTCTGGTGTATACAAGGGCTGTATGATCTTGTAGCCACTGCTACACCTCTGAAAATGAAAATACAGAGGAGGCTCTAGCCACTCCCTTCCACTGTTGAATACATACCTGACCTTTCTGTGTGCAATTATTTGGCCCATTTTTATTTAGCTATTTCTAACATAGAAATTGCTATTTATTGACAAAATTATTTTTGGGAAGACTGATCTCAAAGTTAGGTTTCTTAGAAATTTTATTCCCACACTGACAAAGATTAGCATGGCCTCCTACTGTAGGCTAATAGATCTGTTTGTTCAGAGCATAGAGAGTATATGAAAATTTGATATATTTTATAAAGAGGAACAGAGAAAAAGGGAGGAAACAGAACAATATCTTCATTTGTCAAAACTAGGAATATTTTTACATGTCATATACTCTTCATTATAGCATGAAAAAGCATAGGAAGAATGACTACATAGTACAGAAATGGGACAGTAGAGAGAAAAGAATAACAGCAGAAAAAGAAAAGGAGAAGAAGAAGTCTCAACTTTAAATACAAAATTATCAATTTACCAGGTTGCATAATGCTTTAGACATTTTTAAATTTTGTTGACTATTTGCTCTGTTTCAATAATGTTTGTCTTACATCTATGGGTAGAAGATAAGAGTACTGTGATGAAGTGGCTTGGTAGGTTTTTCTAGCATGTTCTGGCTTGAATAAGTTTCTTTGTGAGCATAGGCAACAGATTCAACTGTCAAGGATATTTAGAAAGTGATTATTTTAAATAAAAAGCCTAATAGTTAAGCAATTTTATCACTGTATTCTTTTACCTATTAGACAAGAAAGGGCAAATTTAATGGAATTATTAACACTTTCTCCATTTTGTGTTTTTATAAAAGTCTGAATACTAGTTCTAACTAAAATCAAAATATCCTAATGAATGAAGTGACTGTCCACAGTTGCAGTCTCTCACATTACAGAGAAATAGAACTTCAATATATGGCATACGATACTAATACATGCCTAATACAATAGTATTGTTCATCCAGAAGTATTTATTTCTGTCTTCACCTTTCATAATCACGTAACTATTGTGATATTATTTTTGTTAATATCTCAAGTGGAACATCAGATCCTTCGTATTTTGCAGTTAAATTTATTTTGGTAAGCAAAAAGACAAAATACTAATCATACAAATATTAGGGTCATTTATTTTCTGAGAAAAAAAAAAAGAAATTAAAGATAATTGAATTTAGAAATTTGAGTTTACCATTGCTTAGCTGAAATAGGTATAAACAAACCTCCAGTGTCTTTAAAAGGTACAGTACAAAACCTACAACTGGAACTAAATTTTATTCCAGGGACTGCTATTATAATGTGAGTCTACATATTACATCTGAAAATCCACAGGACTGGAGCTGGAATCAAAGTCAGGGATTTTGGAATACAGATCATCTGGAATATTTAAATTTTTAATAAAATCTTTGATCCATCTGAAATGACTACTTTTTCTCTGTTCCAGTTTGTAGTTATTCCTGATGGAAAATTGTTTCATAGTCATTGGTGCAAAAGTCACAATAACATACCATAAAGTTTCTGTCAGACAACATTCTCTATTTTAAGAGAATCTTATCTATATTTCCCATTATTTTGTCATTTTGTAGTGATAAAATGAAGTGTGATAAAACTATGGACCAAACCACACACTATATATTAAATGCAATGCACGGTACTGGCCCTTGAAATCTGAAAACACTCTGGATTTATACCTGTCAAAAACATCAACTGTATTTCTTATGTGCTACATGTGAGAAGTCTGTATCTGATACTCACCAATTATTTGGACTCTCTGTGTATTTTAACCTCCCAAACATAAAGACAGAATATTGCAGAGGATAGTGAAGACATGTTTTAAAAGTGAAATTTGATCCAGTCACTGTTGGTCAGCCACCAAATGCCCTGCATCAGATGTTAATGATAATGTTAGTAGAATGAGATAAAGTTTGAGGGTTTGTTTAACATACATCAAGACACAGCCAAAAAAAGTTTTCAATGGTTAAACTCAGTTAACACCAAAGTACTTCCACAAAGATCTAAAACCTAGCTTGGAACTATGTTACTTTTGGAAAGTATTTTGATGAATGATGTTTGACACCTGTAAAAGTTTTATGTCACCCAGGTGTGTTGGTTTTATTCTTGGTTCATCTCCAAACTAATCTACAAAGTAACAGTTGAATCTAACTTCTGCTTTCTGAGAAACACTGCGTAGGTCATACCTTGTATTTCAAAAATGCTTCTGAAAAGCTGATGCTCTCTTGTATTGTGTCTCAGTTGGTCTATTGTTACATTCTCAGCAAGTCTGCTCAGCAAATTGATTGATAGGCTTTAGTTAGTTTGGGACTTAGCTGCAAGGCTAAGAAACCGAAAAACATGACAATATTACTCCAGTTTTAGTCTTGTTACATTCACTTCCTTTTGAGTACAGCATAAACTTTGAAATCTTATTGCCCCTGTTAGAAGTACTAGACAAATCTGGCTTAAGGGAATAGACCCAAATTGATCCCCCTCTAACTAGGTGACCAGAGACTACAGTTAAATGATGTAGGAAAATTAACTTATTTTTCTTTAGATTGAAACACTTACCCCCATAAAATAAGGTTTATATGTATCACGCAATGAGAAGTCTTGCCTCTTTATATCCATGTAGCAAACTTGATTGACTCTTAAATCAGTTCAGGGTTTAACTACTCCATTTTTCAGAACTGATTGCAAGTGCTCACCTCCTTTTCTTGTTATTAAGGTCTTACTTTATTTTAATCAGTGTTTGTTGTTTATACAGTCTTTTCTGTGAGCTATTTTTCATGAATCTTTTGATAATTTTTAAGTTATTGAGTACCTCCACTTCTGCATTTGCAGTGCTATCCATCAGTAACACTAAGGCATCAATAGCATGTGATGAAGTGTTGGAAGGACATGGATGGGCTTGAAGCCCCGTGTGGAGATGGTACAGAACTAGCTTAACAGTGATAGCAAGGATTTTGTCTGTAAAACATTTTATGGTTTTAAGTGCATGAATAAAATAGGATGACAGTTTAGGCAGTTTAATCCTGTTAGGGCACCAGATCCTGGTTAAGAAGCTCAGCCTACCAACTTGCTCTGGTCTACACCGCTTATTTGGGACAATGTCTATGGACAAGCATTTACTAGATCCTCCCTAGGGAATTTCTTTGAGCCTGGTGATATGTTCTGAATGCTGGCCTCGTAGCACTGAAATTGCCAGAGATGAAAAGAAGAAATACAGACCAAGTAAGGTAAAGTAATGCCAAAGTGAATTAAATGTTTGTATTCAGTATATAACCTAGGATGACATTTTACATTTAATTCTTTTTTTAATATCACTTAGTAGATGTGATGGAAATGTTGATACGTTAATTATGAACTAGCATTCCCTGCACAGAAGTTTGCAATATGAACCTGAGTACACCATATATACCAGAATTTCTTGTAGGTTAATAAAAGAGATTTTCAAAGGTAGGCAACTGACTCCTGTTGGAAAACACTGGCTCTGGCTGCTTCACTTCCAGTTACTTCCAGTCACCAGGAGTCCACATCACAGAGCATTTTCCCCTCAGGAAGGCAGAGACAATGAGAATTTTTTGAATCCAAAAATCCTGATTGCCTGCACTTCCAATTATGTCTAATCCTGTAAAATGCTGAATGCCCTTGCCTTCCATCAATTTTTATTTACTGCTTCAGCCAAGACAGTTAATTATTTTATTGGAGACTTTTGCACACACAGAGGTGACAACATTTAAATTTTGAGCAATGCTTTGATTATGTTTTATCTTTAATTCTGTTTTCCAACAATACCTCAAGGGCCCCATTTAACTGTGCTAGACAGTGTCATCAGCAATATTACCTTTTGCCCTTACCTTTATTGATTATACATCAGAGTTTACAGCTTCCATAATGTAGAAAAGTTGAGTCTTTATGCAAGACAGCCAGTTATTTTCTACAGTTATGAACTTTTTAGAGTAACCCACTGCATATGCACTTTAGCATTTAAGTATTGCCATAAAGCATGGCACGAAGGTATAATGAACCCAAAATGAACATCTGTTATGTTTGCAAACGTCAGTACCCATATACATACAGACAAATCCTTGGTATGTACATAAGATATTTGCTCCTCTGAATGCTCAAGTTCATTCTTTATTTGAGAAATATTTTTGCCGTTTCATTGCATTGTTTATTGGATTATTTAGTTTGAACTAATAATGCATTCTTATTCTACAACTATTTTAATGTATTTAGGGAAAAATTTTGTATTTTTGTTTCAGGAGTTTTGATTAATCATCTTAGCTCAAATAGAAACTTTTTAAAAAAATTATATTTAAAGCTATCATTTTTAAAGGAAGTGAATATCGTGTCCATTTACCATTGAAAAAGCATTTTATTTTTTTCCTCCAAAAAATATTTGGCAAAAAATTATATAAAATATGTAGTTTTTCAATAAGAAAGTTACATTTTCTTTCTGCATTGAAAAAGAATAAATTAACGATTTATATGTAGTACATTTATAGTCTAATAAATAGTAAAACAACCAGCTTTTTTTTTTTCTTTTTTTTTTTTCCTTGTACTTGGTCAAACACACTTTATATAATCCCTACTAGGAAATAACAGAGATTTCCATTTGAAAAACTTTCAGACAAATTAGGTAATCAGGTTTTGCTTAATGGATGTAATATGCTTAATTGTTTAAAAAGAAGAGAAACTTTTCCAATCAAGGAGTACTATTTAAATAGAAAGTAAATGAAAAATAAGGAGTTCAATGTAATGACTGAACTGGGCAAGAGAGATTCATTTGTTACTGTAATATACTAACACTGAGCATTAGATTCAGTTTAAATATTTTGCATTTTGTGTCTTCTACTTTGGTAGTGTCAAAATACCTAATGCTTAACCACTCCATTTTTGAATGAGAAGTATGATAATTTAATTAAAGTTTAAAGTCTAGGAGCTGCTGAAGATCATACATAATCCAATTACTTTTTATTCAAGTAATTAAAGTTTAATAGCAAACCACTTTGCTATAATTACAGTTAATCCCCTGATTTTTCTCCTCAGCTGTTTATCAATGGCCTGTGTGATATCTTTGAGGAAATCATACTGGGATATAATTATCAACAACCCCCAATGGAATTAATGCACTAAATAGTACTTAATTATGAGTGGTATTCCATTACTGGATGGGTTCGATTTGAAGATGGTAAGAACACAATACATAGTTTAAAGTTTCTAAGACACTTTCCCTTGAGCTTTTAGGAAGAGAAGACAATACAGTTATTTCTCCCTTTTGCTGATACTGAACAAAAAACCACCAAGATATAAGCTAAATTGAATCAAAGAAAAGAAGAATTGCAACAAGGCCCTTCTAACTACTGTGGTTGTTTACTGAACAGTAAATATCAGAAATTACTTTTGTCACTATCATAGTCTCCTATGCATACAGTAAATTAGTAATAGCTTCTCTAACGTTGGAACCTTGACAAGCTAAAGCTGCAATTTCATTGTTTTATGGATAAAAGAAGAACTACATAAATAATCCATTAACTGATTGTGTCAGAATCTTGGAGCTTCTCAAAGAAATTATCCAAATTTCCTCTTCTCATTGTGTGTTCTTTTTAAGCAGAAATAGGTAATTAATACGTATGATGCTGTATCTGTAGGAATGGCTTTAATCCAGCACCTATGCACAGGAATTGAGTTTTTCAACACTGGATTATTAGGGACATCCCATTGATAGGTTAAATACTGGCTTCTTCTGCAGTCTGGTACAAGCCCCACATCTTGCCACACAGTGAGTCATAAAAGAGAGTGAAAAAACTGAAGTTCCAGACAAAACATGAAATTAAGTGCCTATTGTTGAGATCCTCACATTTCTGGCAAAAAGTGTATCATTTCAGTAGGATGTTCACTGAATCTTATACAAAGCTATGGTTCTCCCTGCCTGAATTCAAGTTTCTCTCTTTTTAGAAATGTTAATTCTTACCCAGACACATACAAAATGTGCAATATGAGTGCCTAATGATCCTTAAATAAAAAAGCAAAGAAAAAGGAAGAGAAAGATGTTTTTCAAGGTCATTTGTACGTGTCAAAAAGAAGTTAAGGAAAAAATCACCTAATTTTCCTTTGATGCCTAGCTGCAGTGTTGCAAGGTAGTAGAACGAAACTTTGTAACACTGTAACATGTACCTGTTTTTACAGGTTATCACGGAATCACAGAATTGTCAGAGTTGGAAAGGACCTCTAGACATGATCTAGTCCAACTCCCCTGCCAAAGCAGGATTGCCTAGAGCACATCACTCAGGACTGCATCAAGGCGGGTCTTGAAGATCTCCAGAGAAGGGGACTCCACGACCTCCCTGGGCAGCCTGTTCCAGTGCTCTGTCACCCGCATTGTAAAGAAGTTCTTCCTCATATTTGAATGGAACTTCCTATGTTCCGGCTTGTGCCTGTTGCCCCTTGTCCTATTGCTGGAAACCACTAAAAGGAGTCTGGTTCCATCATTCTTCAACCCACCCTGTAGGTACTTGTAAATGTAGATAAGGGTTCCCCTCAGCCTTCTCTTCTCAAGGCTAAAGAGCCCAGCTCTTTGAGCCTTTCCTTGTAAGGGAGGTGCTCCAATCCCTTGATCATCTTAGTTGTCCTACGTTGCACTCTCTCCAGTAGTTCCCTGTTTCTCTTGAACTGGGGAGCCCAGAACTGGATGCAGTTATTTTTCATGGCTAATGTAAAGTAGCCTGGAAGATCAGGTCATGAGGAGGATTTTGAATTTGCTCCCAGTTCTTCAACTGCTAGAAGTAATGTGTGGTGAAGGAGGGAGTAAATTCACTGCTAATTTTACTTTTCTTAAGATTTGCTGATCCTGCCAAAGTTGAAGTTGAGACTCCTCTCTTTACTTTTTCTTTACTCCAACTTATCTATCCTGGAAAAAAGATAGGAAACTTAATTTTCCTCCTTCTTATATTCATAAAGACGTATGACTACTTCAGAAAATCTCCACCTCCTCCTTATCAATATCTATTTAAAGTCAGTCCAATATCAATTAGTGTAGTACAAGTGAAATTCATGGTCTTTCATTTGTTCTTCATTGTAGAAAGATGACAAAGTACCCCTGATTTAACTGTTCTCTATTTTACTGTTGAAACTGAATTATCCCATTGTTTTCAAATAGGAAATGGAAACTCAAGGAATTTGCTAAAATTGAAAATAAAATCAATTTAGGACATCAAAAAATGTACAAAGTAAAAGACAGAGCTTTCACTGAGTGAAAAAAAATACAGTTGTCCTACGTTGCACTCTCTCCAGTAGTTCCCTGTTTCTCTTGAACTGGGGAGCCCAGAACTGGATGCAGTTATTTTTCATGGCTAATGTAAAGTAGCCTGGAAGATCAGGTCATGAGGAGGATTTTGAATTTGCTCCCAGTTCTTCAACTGCTAGAAGTAATGTGTGGTGAAGGAGGGAGTAAATTCACTGCTAATTTTACTTTTCTTAAGATTTGCTGATCCTGCCAAAGTTGAAGTTGAGACTCCTCTCTTTACTTTTTCTTTACTCCAACTTATCTATCCTGGAAAAAAGATAGGAAACTTAATTTTCCTCCTTCTTATATTCATAAAGACGTATGACTACTTCAGAAAATCTCCACCTCCTCCTTATCAATATCTATTTAAAGTCAGTCCAATATCAATTAGTGTAGTACAAGTGAAATTCATGGTCTTTCATTTGTTCTTCATTGTAGAAAGATGACAAAGTACCCCTGATTTAACTGTTCTCTATTTTACTGTTGAAACTGAATTATCCCATTGTTTTCAAATAGGAAATGGAAACTCAAGGAATTTGCTAAAATTGAAAATAAAATCAATTTAGGACATCAAAAAATGTACAAAGTAAAAGACAGAGCTTTCACTGAGTGAAAAAAAATACAAAGCTGATAGAAAGGAAAACATCTACGCGTCACTTCAAATGTCAAACTTCCTAATGAGGTGATATGAGGGTCTGTGTGTCAAAGTGGAAATAATATAACCTGCCTTTTTGATGTCTTCCATGTCCATATTTTATTGAAGGAACTTTGAGTGTGAAAGAAGTAGACTTGATATTGATTATGATCAAAAACCTTCTGTCCAAGGTGGTGTTGGCTGGCTGTGTCACAGCACTGCTCCCCGGAGACTTTCACCAACTTGTTAGATGAAATCAATAATACGCAGACAAGCACTGAAATGACATTTTAATGTTCACAAAGAACATTTACACTTCAGGGCTGCCTTTGCAAAAAGTTTCTGGCAGCAAATGAAGGGACAAATGGAAGCTTTTGTGTAGCAGGTGAGGACAGTTGCTTTCAAACATGGGTATTAGCTGCCATTCAGGAGGTGCGTTGTAAAGACTATGTAACTACAGTGACAGCTCATTTTGACTGAAATGACCTGTTTACGAGGAGTTTTGGGGGAGGCAGTACACATAGCAATGGGGTGATAATGAATAGAGAGGAGAGAGGAGAGGAGCTGGAGGGACTTTCATCTTCTCACCTCAAGAGAGATGGCACAACCCAACGTGGCAGGGACCAAACTGTGAAAGGCTGCAAATGGGAGCAGTTAACTACATTTCTCTTGGTGCTGTCTCCTCATGTCTTCATACATAATATGCCTCATAGTAAGTTGCGACTGTGGCAGCACATTCTCAGTTGGCCTTTCCTTGCATCCTCACCCTTGCTGCCACGCCGGTTTATCATTTAAGCAAGGTATGTGCTGAACATTACATTCAGCTGTGCACCTACTGTGCTGCATTTGATGGAACTGGAGGCTACATGTGAGGTAGGGACAACATTATACTGCTACAGTAACGCTAACAGGAGAAAAACTACGTGCAGAGGCAATTGGTTTCTTTCTACATCTAACTGTTTTTTACTATTTCTATTCAATTGCTTCAGGAAGATCTAGTGCTGTCTCTTCTCACGGGCAGCATGTTGGACTAGGTGGATCACAGGTCTGCGCCAGTATGGCAATGGTGCCGGTAACACTAACCTGTAACATTTGATACCAGTAAATACAGTTTTCTAAGGTAGACAACGCATCTGTTACAGGAACTGGAAAACTGAACAAATTATCATAACAGAAGCTAAGCTATCATTCAAGATAGAAAAAGTGTAGTAAAGAATAATTAAACTAAAATTCTCCAAGAACTGTCAGTTCTTTAGTCTGTTTTTATGTAACATATGGTTCTTCATTCAGCAACAGATTTAACCATGTGTTTAAACTAGCCATAACATTTTGAGCAAAGAATATAAATGGATCAAATTTAAAAAAATCTTAAAATTCAATTTTTGCTTAATTCATTACTGGAAAAAGACCAATTTGGACATACTTTTAAATTCCTTTGAACAGGGACTTAGAACAGGATACAGAGTGAGAGTTGGCTCTTACTGCCTTTATTTCAACCCTAACAGCAGCTAAGCCCCAGACAACTACTTGCTCACTTCCCGCCAAACAGATGAGCTGAGAATCAGAAGGGAAAAAGTGAAAAAACTCATGGGTTGAGGTAAAGACAGTTTAATAGGTAAAATAAAAAAGTCGTACTTGCAAGTAAAGCAAAATAAGGAATTTGTTCACTACTTCCCATTGACAGGCAGGATCTCAGCCATCTGCAGGAAAGCAGGGCTCCATCACATGCAATGGTTACCTGGGAAGACGAACACCCTAACTCTGAATGTCCTCCGTTCCTCCTTCTTTCCCCAGCTTTTATT
Organism: Calidris pugnax; assembly: GCF_001431845.1. Classification (NCBI taxonomy): domain Eukaryota; kingdom Metazoa; phylum Chordata; class Aves; order Charadriiformes; family Scolopacidae; genus Calidris; species Calidris pugnax. The sequence continues at coordinate 24,397,865 of NW_015094506.1, forward strand.
GCTGAGCATGACATGGCATGGTATGGAATATCCCTTTGGTCAGTTGGAGTCAGCTGTCCTAGCTGTGTCCGTCTCCCAACTTCTTGTGAATCCCCAGCCTACTTTCTTGTGGGGTGGTATGAGAAGTCCAAAAGCCTTGACACTGCATAAGAACTGCTCAGCAATAACTAGAACATCCTTGTGTTATCAACACTGTTTTCACTATAAATCCAAAACACAGCACCATGCAAACTACTATGAAGAAATTTAACTCTATCCCAGCCAAAACCAGTATATCCCCTTCAACTTCATTACAAGTTAGGAAGAAGGGTGCTAAGCACTTGTATTTTGCCTCAGTGCCTGTAGGTTGTGGGAAGCAAGAGATTTCTGCAACCTGGGAACAATTACCTTTTTAGACAGACAGGATTCAAATACATGTTTCTTATTTTTTAATGAAAATGCTTTCAGTACCAAGATAATGGCAAAACCCATCTCAACTTTCTTATTGAGTCTAGGCCAGTAAGACTTCTCAAATTTTTTGGAATTATGGAAGTGAAAATAAGTTAATTGTAATTTATATCGATTGTTGTAGTTAAAAATAATTCACTACTTATTTATTCTCTTGCAAAAAAGATAAAATTAACCATGAGAAGCACAGAGGTGTGATTAGGAGAATATTTACCATTACAGTGTAATATTATATAAGTAATTTAATTACTGAACATCAGGAAAATACCAGGTTAAACTATCTCTTTTCACACTTATACATCAGTGGATAGTCTATAGCCCATTTGCTGGAGAGATTATTCTCTGATATATTTTCTTCCTTCTTCATTTTGAAAGCAGCAGAAAATACAGACATTTAATCTGTAGTAATTCAGATCTGTAACAGTATTTCTCATATGTTAGCTCAAAAAATCAAGCTTTACAAAATACAAACAGCAATTCAAATTTCTGACTTTTCAATGAATCAAATTAAATGGACAAGTGATATGAAAAATGTTGGTGCCTTACCGAACCGTGGGAGATCTGTCACAGTTCTGCTAGTGTGAACTGAAAGGACCCATTAATGATCTACCTCATGCAATATTTACTGCTGCTACATCAAATGGGTCTGCTTGTTATACTAACATAGCCAGTGCCAAGAACACTACTGCCTTACAGATCAGTGAACAATAGCATATCAATCAACAACTGCCCTCTGGAGTTAGTGCATCTACTGGAAACTTATAAAATATCAACAGAATCCCAACTTTCCTGGTTTCTCCAGCAGCTGCTGTGGAACGGAAAGAAATATGCTTTTGTTTGTTTGGTTGGTTTTTTTTAACAAGCAATTGAGAAGGCAGAGAATAGATTTGTTCCTTTTCATCTTCACCTTCATAATTTACAAAGAAAGCTGAAAGGAGATTTCTAGACTATAATTTTTCAATAGAGGTTCTTACTACTGTTTGCTTTTTCACTCTGGAAATGTTTAATCAAATACAGGGCACTTAATATACTCCTGTTTAGGAATTCAATTTCTCTCACAGAAACATTGATATAGGTCTTATAAATATAGGTATCTGAAGTTTGCATGGATATAAACACATTTGTGTCTTCTAGACCCAGTTTGAACACACACAGTTTCAATGTTCAGTAGTACAATTGGCTACTCCCTCTTGGTCTCTGAATACCAAATCTTCACCATTCCTGCCTTTGTTGGGAGCATGTCTGTAATAAAGTAGTATCAGTCAAACTGTAAGCCAAGTATATGATAAAAGATAAAATAAACCCCCCAAACCAAACAGCTCAACAATTGTGCATACAATTAATAATAGAAAAGGTTTTTTTACTATAAGTTTCAAAGTGCATTTTATCATTGTTTAATTACCACTTTGAAGCAATTATTTGTTAATGATATAACAATAGAGCCCTTAGATTAGATAGTAAACATAACATGATGCATTCTGCAACTTGTAGTGTGACCACTGAAGACCAGAGTTGATAATTCCCTTGGAAAAAACAATGAATAAAATGAATACATTCCCCTCTCCTCCTCCAAATAGTAAACAATTTTCCTGTTGGAGTTCTGTTCATAGAGAATAAAGACTTCCAAAAAGTTACCCTTTTGGCAGTCATCATTATGAAAGACAGCATGTTATGTTTAAACAAAATTGCTTTTTATATAATGAATCATAACCTTAAAAGCAGAGCAGTTCATAAGGACATTTGCTATGAAGTCAATAAGACTGTGCATTCAGGTGTTTATTATAGTTGTGGATGTGCCTGCCTTTTCATTTTCTTAGAATGTTACTAAAACAATTTTTATTATAAAAACGCTTGCAGTCAAAATGTTATTTTTAGATATTTATTAAAGAAAATGTATCTGTCCTTTGGTGTTTTACTTCCTACTCACACAATTAAATCACGATTCTATACTTTCTATGGGTTGCAGTATTTTACATTCATTTTGAATACTAATAGCTGTTAGTTATGTGCATTGAAAAACTGAATCCTAATATAGCAGCAATCAATAGATCCTCAAATCTGCTGAAGTGGGGATCAGGAGCAGAACTCTTATTCTCTCTTATGTGTGAAATCAGTACTGGAGGTGATCCTGAAAAGCATTCAAGTCCATTATACCCAGCAAATGAGGGCGCATGGATGTTAATGTTTTGAATAATGCCATTAGAATAAATGTTTGGGTTTGGTTTGGGTTGATTTTTTTGGTGAAAGATTTGTGCTATTGAAAAGAAGCTCCTGACCATCTCCACTCACTAAACTTTGGAGGTTCACATTGCAGAGTGGATCAGCTGCAGTGCTTGCTAATATAAGGGTGGTCATCTGGGGTTGCTCAGAATAATTTAATTAAGTTTAGAGGAAGAAAATGTTATTCTAAACAATTTCTCAATTGCAAATAATTTTGTAACTACATTATCCTTTTGGTTTCTTATTGTTTATCGTTGTTGGTTTCCTGTTGTTTGGGTTTAGATTTTGCATTAGTGGAGAAGGGAAGAGCAACTGACATCATCTACCTGGATTTGTGCAAAGCATTTGACGCTGTCCCACATGACATCCTTGTCTCTAAATAGCAGAAACACAGATTTGATGGATGGACCGCTCGATGGATAAGGAATTGACTGCATGGTCACGCTCAAAGAGTTGTGGTAAACGACTTGGTGTCCAAGTGGCAATCAGTGACAAGTGGAATTCCTTAGGGGTTGGTATTGGGTCGGTGACATGGACAGTGGGATTGAGTGCACCATCAGCAAATTTCCTGATGACACCAAGCCCAATGGAGCGGTTGACATGCTGGAGGGAAGGGATGTCATCCAGAGGGATCCGGACAAGCTTGAGAGGTGGGCCTGTGCAAACCTCATGAAGTTCAACAAGGTCAAGTGCAAGGTCCTGCATGTGGGTTGGAGCAATCCCAAGCACACATACAGACTTGTTGGAGAACAAATTTGGAGCAGCCCTGAGGAGAAGGACTTGGGGATGTTGGTTGCTGAAAAGCTCAACATGAGCCCTCAATATGCTCTCACAGCCCAGAAAGTCAACTACATCCTGGCCTGCATCAAGAATTGTTAGCAGGTTGAGGGAGGTGATTCTTCTCCTCTACTGCACTCTCCCAAGACATAACCTGGAGTGCTGTGTGCAGGTCTGGAGTCCCCAACATAAAAAACATATAGACCTATTGGAGCTAATCCAAAGGAGGGCCATGAAGATGATTAGAGGGCTGGTGCACCTCTCCTATGAGGACAGGATGAGAGAGTTGGGGTTGTTTGGCCTAGAGAAGAGAAGGCTTTGTGGAGACCTTATAGCAGCATTCTAGTACTGAAAGGGGGCCTACAGGAGAGATGGGGAGGAACTTTATCAGGGATTGTAGCGACAGGACAAGGGGTAATGGTTTTAAAATGAAAGAGAGGAGATTTAGATTAGATATGAGGAAGAAATTTTTTACTGTGAGGGTGGTGAGACACTGGAACAGGTTGCTCAGAGAAGTTGTGGATGCCCCTTCCCTGGAAGTCTTCACAACCAGGCTGGATGGGGCTTCAAGTAACCTGGCCTAGTGGAAGGTGTCATTGTCCCCTGCAGGTGGGTTGGAACTAAATGGTCTTTAAGGTCCCTTCTGATTCTAACCATTCTGTGATTCTATGATTTTCCCTGGTGTGAATTACTTAAAAACTTTTAATCTTGTATCTGTGCTTGCCACATGCCTGTGGATTAATAAAAATAACAAAAGTCTCAAAATATTAGGCAATTCAAAGGTCAATGATGAACCTAGGAGAAGACATCAAGCTGAAAGATTAATATGAAAATGAAAAACCACAAGACATAAAATCCTAATTACTTACTGTCAGATAATCCTGACTCTCCACTAATTTTTCTTTTGTGCTGTCACTTATGTTTTTGCAACCTACAGGTAAATTGAATTTCAAAACACTTCTAGATAAAAAATAGAGGCAATTAATACTTATTTTGCACCAATATATATGGCTCTGCAAGACACAAAGTGTTTATGGGTCAAGCTCATTTCATTCTGTGTGCAAGGGTTGTCATATTTTGCTGCTTAGGCTAAACTCTGCTGGAGTAACAACTATCCTGTTTGAAATTTTGAGACCGTTTTAAAAGAAGAAACCTCAGGTTAACTTTTATGACTTTGTTTTGCCACTGGTTTGATTTCTAGAAGATTAAGATGTCGTGAAGAATATCAGCACGAAATAATTTTGCACCTTTTTGTGTGTGTGATATCCTATGGCAATACGGTTCATATGTTTCTGTGTGACAGCATGTGTGTGTAATCTGTGTCCACATTTCATCGTTAGAGGAATAGCACAAACTGTATTGGAGAGAACCCCTGGTGACCATCTGGTCCAGCTCCCTGCTCAAAATCAGATCTCACTTTTGGGTCAGATTATGCTGTTCAGTGCCTTCTGCAGTTGAGTTTTGAATGTTTCCAAGGATGGTTATTCCACAACCTCTGTAGCCAGCCTGTCTCAGGGTTTAAAGCCCCTCGTAGTGCATTTTTTGTTATTTCTACTGAATGAGAATTTCCCTTGAACTCTCTTGTCCTTCTGTTGTGTGCCTCCAAGTACAGCCTGACTCTGCCTCTTCGCAATCCCCATTAGGTTAATGAAGATAATGTTAATAAGTTTTAACTTTTTCTTTTCCAAGCCAAATAAACCTCACTTCCTCATCTTCTCTTATGTCATGTGGTCCAGCCCTTTACCCATCTTGGGGACTTTCCTCTGGACATGGTGCAGTTTTTCAATATCTTTCTTGTACTGTGGGCTACAGTTCTCCAGATCCAGCCTAGTGAGTGCTGAATGCAGGTGGATAAACATTTCCCTTTGCTCCTTGTATGTGTTCCTGGAACAGGCCACCCAGGGAGGTTGTGGAGGCCCCTTCTCTGGATATTTTCAAGACCCTCTTGGATGCATTCCTGAGTAACGTGTTCTAGGCAATCCTGCTTTAGCCGGGGAGTTGGACTAGATGGTCTCTAGAGGTCCCTTCCAACTCTGACAATTCCATGATTCTGTGATTAACCTTCACCACCAGAAAGCTGCATTGCTGACACATGTCCAAAATGTTGCCTGTCCTGAGTCCTAGGTACTTTTTTATACAGCAGCATCCTAGCCACAAGCTATAAGGCTGGTGTTACTCCATCCTAGGCACAAGACTTTGCATTTGCTTTCACCAAACTTTGTGAGGCTCCTGCTAGCTCAGTCCTCTAGACTGTTGTGACTGCCACCCTCAATTTGTTTACACGTAGAAATTGCTGACAGGACTTCTGTCCCGTCATGTTGTTGAAACCTTATGCCACCATACTGATAGCCTATTTTCACCAAAAGAGCAATTGCCTTGCTTTAACCAAGAGAAAATTAAGGCCCTACCTGCTCTCTGAAATAGGTGCCCAGGTTGAAGAGGTAGACCCTCAAAGTTTTCTGACTGCAGGAACAGAAGAGGAGTGAAGTCAAAACTTTTTAGACACCAGAAAATCTTATACTAGACTTACCAGTGCATTGGGTTTTGTCTGTTGTCACCAGGGGAAGTTCTCATTCAATATTAGCATTCTACCAAAATCTTCTTCAAAATAGTATTTCTTAGACTAGACCAAAAGCAAAGTCTTTGTTCTTTCTAAGGTTTTTAATATATTTGTAAAAAGATAAATTGCATTTTCATTCTAAACTAGAAAGTAATACTTTAATCTAAAAATAAGTTTTATTTGCAATATGAACTTTACATGGAGTAAGAACTTGATCAGTGAATAAATACTACTAAAAACCTATATAATTTATAGTTTAACTCAGGTATACAACCATCCCCATCTGCTAAAATTATTTTTAGTTATTGCAGCATAAACTGGAGAAAAATTGCTTGCACTCTTCTATGGTGTCAATTAACTAATCCTGTTTAATTCAGCAATTTCTGGAAACAGATCTATCTTGTGTAAAATAAAAAAAAAAGTGAGACCAATGTTATGCTGAATAGTTAAACAAGCAATAATGACAGGAAGTTTACTTTATAATAGAATTAAAACTAATCTTTTTTTCCATATCTAAAGTTGAAGAAGGATAGAAGAATGTCATTACAGAGATGCTGGGTGCATTAGTGCAAAGGCAATATTGCACTTTAAATTGTTCATGACAGAGTTACATCAGCAGGCCAACAAATTATTCACATTTGATATAGCTTCTCAAAGATGAGACAAAAATACATTGCTCTTTTGGAGCTCCAAGTCATCAATAAAGTCAGACAAAATAACATTCAAATGAAGCTTCATTTCTGATTTTGCTGAGCCCATTAAAGCAAACCAAAACTTAACCTGATATATACCAAGAAGACTGAAAATGTGTGGCTGTTGCCTCTTGTGATGCCTGATTAGTAAATATTCTCTTTTCTCTGCTTCTCTGTCTTGTCTACTGTAAATCCTATGATAGCAGAAGAATGGAACTGTGGATAAAAGCCGCCATTACCATACAGAAATAGTATATGATGAAAGACATGCTCCAACTTCTTGAAGATGTGTAGATGCACAGCAAATCAGTTTAACTGAAATGACTGAGGTACTTCAAAAGAAGTTTTGAACAAACAGCTTCAATTTGACCTTGGGTTATCACCTTCATCTTTGATGGTTTAGAGTCTCTTTAGGCAAGAGACGGTGATATATGGTCGGTTGTGTCCTTTACTCCAGCTCTTATCCTGACAGTGCAATGTTTGAAAAAGATGGACATGACTAAGAACAGCTTCTCTGGAGAAAATAAAGAAAACATTTCTGTTTTTCTTTACCAGACCACACAGCCAGAAAAAAATGCTACAATTTTTGCCCGTCGCTTCCCACTGTCAGTCATCCTCTGCAGTTCGAGTGGTGAATTGTTACTCTGTGACTGAGCAGAGTGTTTGTGTGCATAATTGAAAGAGGAAGAAAAAAAAAATCATGGCATAATGTTTTCATAATTTCTACATTCAAAAAATTGTTTAATGCTTACTTAAATGATAATTTAAATGAACATTTATTCTTTCTTACTCTAGTACTCCCATAACATTTATAAGACTGAAAGCTGCACTCCTTTTCCAAGCAGCCATCATCTGAGAACCTGGGGTATCAGTTTTACTTGTTTGAAAGCTAGTCCTCAGAACCTATTTTCAGCCATGATATTTACTCCCTCTTCACACCAACATACCACCTTGTGAGCATGCAAATTGCCAAAACTAGCAGACGAGAAAGAATATATTTCTAAAAGTGAACGAGCAGGTGCTTCAGATAACTGGAGCAAGAACAAACCCAGCAACAGGAAAACAACACCTCCTGAATATCTGTGTCTAAAAGAAGAACGACATTCTCTAACAACGAGGAGCTGAATTAACTTCAACATTTTAATAACTGTGCAGCCACATAGGACACATTGGTGACCTACTAAAACAGCTGTGCTGCAGCTTGAAAGAAAACAGGAATGCCACATCCAAGTCTTAAAAATTATATCAAAGGGAGGTTGCACAATCCTAGAATATAACTGCATATATTAACTCAACCTGATTAGCTGCTGCTGTTCTAGTTATAGTCATTATGCTCCTCTTTTATAGTTTAAGCACAATGTTTCAGAAAAACTTGAAAATTATGAGAGGAAAGTGAAGTTGTCTTTTTACATTCTCTTTTCACAAACAGATGACACAGGAAAATCCTCAGAATGTTAGCTGCTTTGGGCAGAAACAACATTTTCCTAAATGTCCAAGACAGTGCTGAACACCTGAACACAGAAAGGCTTAATCCTGTTATATTAAAACAAGAAAATTCTCACACAAGCAAAAAATTAATTGAGAGAGATTTATGAATCTGTAATTTGCAGTAAAAGAGATTACAGGGTTATAATACTCCAAATAAATAAAATTTTTCATAGAATATTTACCATTAGAGAAAAACTATATATATTAAATAATTTTCTAGTATGAAAAGGTAGATGCTGTCTACAAGTTATATAAGCTTTATCTGATAAAAGCTAACAATATCACTGTTAAAAACTTCTTAATATTCTAAACATCAGATAAAGCAAAATAACTTTAAAATGCATGGAGTATTTTTTTCTGTCATAGCATTACTAGACAGGCTTAATGTTGTTTGGGCATGTTCCCATGTATTTATACAGGAATATATTTAAATTTTCATTCATTTTAACATTAATAAGATGGAATAAAACACAGGCGTTCTCTGAATTTCCAGGGGTCAGAGAAAGAAACTGCTATATTTAAGTGGATGGTCAGTTTTGTTAGTGGAAATAATTGGAAATTTGTGTCATTCAAACAGAAGCACCTTAAGTAAAGGCAGATAAATTGTAGTTATTGTTTTGAAAGTGGCCAGTGTTTCACTGATGTCTCCCATGAGATTATATTTGCTGCTGAAGAAGTAGCTTTGTGTATGAATTATAACTCTACTAAGTGGCCATTAATCTTAAAATATGTAGTGTGTAAGCAACATCTCAGAGAAATTTAATAGTGTGGGAATTGGGAATAACTTATTCTGTTCTTACTTTCACTGTGTGTGTCTGTTCTGCCTAGCAGAAGATTTTTATGAAGAAGTTTTGCACTAGCTGTTATGTAACCCAAGCTGTAGATATCTGGCTATGGGAGGGATGTTAAACTATGATACAGTCCTCATAAAGTAAGCTCCTGTATTAATAGGTTAGTAGAGAGTATAAAACTTCCAATTTATTCAAATATGAAATCTAATTAAATCAGAGAGCCCAATTAAATCATGCCCAATAGCGGTCCCTACTGATGCCTTCACTAGTGACATATTCTTTCTTTCCTATCCCCCTTTGAAATCAATGTTTACCAACGTAGATCATTGGTTAGAATGTCTTACCTGTATGATGCCCATAATTTTGAGCCCAGAATTGCAAGTGCAACTCTCTACAGTCTCTGTGATTTAAGGTATAAATGGGATGCTAAAGAGAAGCTGACCTGGTTGCAAATGCTCACATTAAAGTACTAAATTGCAGTACACCAGCTCAAACCCTTAACTCTTTTTCCGTTAACTCTTTAACTGAAAAAAGAAACAGAACATTTCATTCCTATAATGCTGTATCACTCCAGCAATGTTATTACTACACATTTTACTACTCAGTCTTTGGAAGACACAAACCATCTACAGTGTTATTACTGGGTAAGACAGATGCTTATGTTGATGTCACAGCTCCGTTTTTGAAACCTCGTAAATCGGGTTATTAACAATGTCCAGGTTTCTGTTTTTGTCTACCTGTAATTGTTAGGATGAAGAAAGAAGTTAAAATTAAAAAAAAAAAAACCTAAAAACTAAATATTAAATTTATTTGAATAGACCAAGCAGTGGCAGAACACTGATGGAAAAAAAAACCACAAAAAACCACATTAGGTATATATCAGAGTTGACGGATTTTGTATGGGCAAAATTTTGAGATCAATTAAGCTTGGCTATAAAAATGCATTTACTCCTGACAGAGTGCACATGCTTCTAACCCAGGCAAATTTCCCATTTTGTCAGTTCCACAAAATGAGGAATATGGAAAATATATAATATTGCCAGTGAGAGTTTGCCTGAATGAAAGTGAAAAAGAACTGATTAAAATCTCCATGATATGGCGATATTTAAAATGGGTTAAAGATTAACCACACTGATAATATTTCTCTGCTCAAAAGTGATTGCCATACACTATGTTATACGAAATAACTGATGTCACTCGCTTTTTTTTTCCAATTTGGCAATAATAAAGGAATATGTTAAAATTGCTGCATAAAACAATTATGTTCCTGAATTAGCTAGAGATCTTTTTTTTCCCTTTGAAAACCTAACAAGTAGAGATAATTGATTCAAACCAGCGACCCCCTCAGTTATGAGCAGTGTAATTGAGAATGGACAACAAAATTAAGTAGCTGTCACAGTTTGTTTGGCTATCGTCTTTGGAATTTGGGAGATGAGCAGGCTATAATTTATGTGCTACCTGCTGCTACTGTAACCAAGTAATATCACAGTTTAGTAAATAATTGAACTGGCTAATTAAGTAAACAGGATTATGTGAGGAAACATAAGTATCAAGGTATCTTTTTAAATCTGGAAGTTTTCCCATGATATCTCCATGTGTATTGCCAGCATTGATCATCCTGTATGTCTTTACACATTCTCTTCCTACACACAATACTACTGTTATTTGTAACAGTAATGTATTATGCGAATAACATTTATATAGAGAATTATTTTTACTCATTCATACAAAGTAGTGAGTCGTTGATACTGTGGTTAAATCTCTATAAAAGATTGTCTACATCTGAAGGCTGCAAAAATAGAGAGCTATAGATCCATATATAAAACTTGAGCTTTATGACTGATACACAGTGATCTGACTCTTACAGGATGGAATTTTCTTGCTCATTCATTTTATTGTAAGTTATGAATAGAATATTAAATGCTAGACTTTCATTAGTGCCTTGCAAGGCCTGGGGACTAAAGCTTATCCTTCTTCAGGATGATCCCCATTTCTGGTTACTCTGCCAGCAGCTCTAGTTAAGATCTATTGTTCTCCCCATCCCCAATTATCTTTTAAAAAAATAATTAACCGCTTTCTTTTCTATTTCTTCACTTTAAATTCTATAAAAAGGGATTGTTGAGGGCTAGTTCAGTAATTTCAAGTGGATCATTCATGTAAGTTAATTTCTAATCTAGTGTATGAATAATAGCATATTTGTGGGAAGATAAAAGCATCTATTTTATTTGTGATTGTTCCTTTGGGTTTCTGGGGATAGCATTTTCAAGATGTAAGTGATTATTGGAGTATCTTGTTTGGAGAGAAAATTTATCTGCTATCTCTGTCTGTTTCTCACTATTTCCATCGTTGGCATTGCTGTTTGCCTCAAATATTGTCCCATCTATTTCTGATTGTACCTTTGCTATGGGCAACTTAGTGGTAGGGTAGATGAAGTTACAAATATGCAGCCAGAAGTAGCAGCAGACAAATCCTGTAAAAAGTGTTTACTTTTCTGATTTCACACAATTACTGTAGCAATTATCTTCTCCAAGGTGGAACAATTTTATATCAATACTTTTGATACCTTTTTAAAAATTGGACATTGTTCACTGCACTAAAATACTCATCTGGATAGATTGTATATCATGCTGAAATATGAAGGGTATGGTATTTGTGCTGATTCCTCTGCCATATTGCAGTCAGCAGAAGTCCTGGGGGTGGTCCCCTCTTCCTATAAAAAGGAAGATGTAGCTGGAGAGCATTTCTAGCACAGTGAGATTTCAAAATATTGCACTACCTACCCGCTCCAAAATAGCTCAGATCTGGTGGCTTTCTGGCATGATAAGGGGGACATAGATGGTATTTAGGGAAAGAGCAGGGTAAATAACCCAAATGTTGAGAGAAGTGAAAATGAAGTTTTATATGTGTTTGGTGGGCTGAGTTCCTGCTAAAATTATTTGAACCCTGATTAATTTAAGCAGAGTTTTCATTACTAGAAGTTTTTGTTTAAAGACAAGTAAGGGATGCATAACCTTTACTATATGGCAATGCCATCAAAATAAAAAGTGTTCAATTTTAGAGGCTTCAATTTTATTCATTTTCTTGAGGTAGGAAAGATTTCTAAAATGCCAGAGAGTTTGCTTTCTGTCATGTACCCTGAATGGTATTCAACGGACCTAGGTCATATGCAATCACTTCAGCACAGAGGAAATCTGCTTACATATGATTTCAATGAGATAAGTTGGGGGCGTGGATTATGGCAGGGGAACAATTTTCAAAGTTTATAACTATAAATCACAGCTGCTAATATAGATAAAAGTTTGGTGACTGAAGCTGCAGTGTGCATTCAGGAAAAGGTGGAAAGAGAAGCCAAGACTAGGGGCCCATATTAGTGTACCAAAACCCAAAAACCTAAATTCAATTAGAATTACTCAGGGTTTTTTGTAAGAAAGAAGTTGTGGAAGTAAGAAGCTGATTCTGAGAGGAGTTTCTGTTCTTTATAGACTAGTCTTCAAAAATAAGACAAATTTTACCTTCACTGAAAAGGAGTCCATATATTTCTGGTCATCCCGTTTCTGCTGTTAACCAAAGGATTCAACCTGTTTTAAAACTTAGAATACTTTACAGATTGTTTTCTTAAGGTCTCAGTAGCATCTGTCCTCTGTGGCACTTACCACTAATCAAGCAATTCTCTTGATTCGCTCATCAACAGTGAAAAAGAGACTAGGCCGAAGCTCAGCTCTCACATGAAGAGTTTAGAAAGTTGGGTATTAGATGCCAATGAACAGATTCTTTTCTCTATATTTTTGTTATGCTTCCTGTGAAGGCCTCAATTTCTGTATGAATGCATATTTGCACATTTCCCCAGTAAATTAGGATGCTCCAGATGATTTTCCACTTGGCTAAAGGCCTAAGCCTTTGCAGATCTCAGCATGTAATTGTGCACATGCATTTGAAAAGGTGACAACTGAATTAGTGTTGTCCTCAATAAATTCCAAACATGATGGTCTATCACAGGTGATAACAGTTCCTGGGTATTGAAATAGATTCTCTAACAATGGAAACCAGTCTGCCAAATGAAGAATTACTGAACATATGTTAGCATTGTTATTTAAAGAGATTCTGCGTGCCAAAGACTGATAATGAAGCAGAAACACACATTGTTAAATTGTTTTGTAAGAGAAGGGAGAGAGAAAAAAATGGAAGTGGGAAATTTTGTATATTTGAGCTCTTCTGCATCTGGTTCCATTGGTTAAACACTGCTATTTTATATCATTGGCTGAAACAAAATGGTTTTTCAAAGTATGTGAAAGTGTATTTAAAATTTCAAAGTATTAACCGGGTGGTTTGGGAGGTTTTAGTTGTGCTTGAATACACTCATGGACAGAACGTTAAATGTAAACTTTTTAACACATTCAAGGTGGATTGATTAGGAGCATAATCTTTGAAGAATGATTTCCACCTTTGGTGGCTTTGATGATGTGGACCCATTTTTCCAAGTATGTAAAGCACTTTCTAATCCCTTACTTAGGCTGCAGCAAATAAAGATGACAGACAATCAATACATGCAAGCGTCTACTTCAGGTTATACATATGCTTGGTAAGAAGAATTATGCTGGTGATGTCTCACAGTATGTTAAGTTATTAAACGTCCCTGTTTCTGACTCTACAGAAAGAAAAGAAACTGGCATCTGCTCATGGCTGAATAGAAGACACTGGCATTTGAATATCAAATCCTCAAAACTTATGACATTACATCCAGAATGCCACTTTTAATTATCTGTATTTCTTTCTTTAAAACTTGATTGTATCTTCCTGATTACCAATTCTGTCTGTTTTGATAGGCTGTTACCCCCTGAATGCTTCCCTATTAAAAATAAGAAAGAAAAAACTCTAAACATGTGAGTTATCAGGATTTTCTATTTTAATTTTACTGTTGACAGTGGTGAAAGCCAATCAATAAGAAGAAACATAAGGCAAGATGACAGCACACTTCCCAGAACCTTTGTACTCGATACAGGATATTCTGACCAAGTGACACACATATTGTGCCTATTAACAAAGCACTGCAGTCTTTTTTCAGTCAGTAGTTGATTCTATTTCTTGGTGGGGCCTAACTTTGCAGTGAGAACTACACAGAATTTAATTTTGTATATCACAACATTTTTGAGATATAAGCATTGGGCAGGAGAACACCAATGAGCTTCTGTTTTTATATCATAACATTTAAAACAATTTTACTAGAAATCGTGTACTTGTTATGTGATCATGCTTTGTGTATGCTTTTTCAAACCATATTATCATGTACACACACATTCATAAATAATACACAAAAGAGTTTTTAGTAGACACATCAGGCAAAAAAATAGAGATAATGGTAAGGCAGATGTGATCTTTATATTAATCAAATGATTCTTGTTAAAAAAAATATATTTTATAATTTAAATATTTAAAAATTGAGTTCCAGGAACTCTAGTATAATGTGGCCACTCACAAATTCAGTTTTTATTGCCAGAGAAATATTTTTAGGGGTCATAGAAGAAATCCAAACAATTAATGTAAATATCTTCATTTTTATGAAGCAAAATTTGAAATAAATAATTTAAGCTCAGAAACAGAGTTTTTTTATTACTATTGCTATTATGGTTAAGATCAGAAATTTAAAGAACTAAATTTCCAAGGCCAGTCTGTTTTCTAATATGCTAGCAAATAAGAATTCAAGCTCATATATAAGATTACTGATAGGCTGTGTGGTTTTATGGAAAATGAGTAAAATCTCTGTGTTGTGTTTTTTAATGAGAAATTAAATATGACCACTACTGGAAATCTCATGTATGGAATACATTTTATCAAAGGGATTAGTAGTACATCATATGCTGGTTTCAAAGTAGTTTTGAAATTTTCTTTGATAATGTTCTTTTTTTATACTGTTCTGATACTAGTTTTTGATACTGTTCTTATACAGAACAGTAAAACACTTTAAAAAAAGTTAAATAACTGATAAATAGCTGATTTGAAAACAATTTTAAAAGATGTACTATATTTCAAAGGGGCTGTTACTAACCAGCCTTTTATGGACACCTCCTTTTTAGCTTCATTTTCAACAATAACCTGGGGATATGTAAAATCTGTTTTATTCTTTAGGTGATACAAACATAGGTAAATATCACAGGGTACACTGAATTACTGTAACAAAATGTGCTTAATTATAGCCAAAGGCAAGATGATAAAGGAAGGATGAACTTTGCAGTTACACCTGAAGAATGGGGGAGTGTATCCTGGAGAATGCTGCAATTCTGTATCCCTTTTTTTGGCCCCCCTGGTACAAGAAAGGCATAGATACACTGGAGTCAGCTGAGCATAGAGCCACCATGACAACTGGGATTGGGGCACTTGCTTTATGGCAAGTGACTGAGGGACCAGGGCTTGTTACCTGAGAAACTGTTCAAAGTCTTAATGAAAGAAAACAGTGTGTGAATTGCAAGAAAGAATTTTGTCCAAAAAAAAAGATAACCCTGTCCCTGACCATATAGAGAGGTCAGTAGGAGTCAAATGGTCATTCCTTTTTGTACAGGATGTGTCCTTGTTTCATTCCAACTTTTGTGGAATGGATGAAAAATTAACTGGGCAAATAGAATTTTTAAAATAATTTGAAGTCTGGGAAAGCTCCTTTTGGTGAGAGATTTGAATTACAGTCTACTTAGCTTATCAAGAAGTTGATAAAGATTTGATTTGATTATCATGCATAAGTGCCTTTGTAGGAAGAAAATACCAGGCACTTAAAGGTTTTTCACTCTACTTGAAAAAAAAGGAAAAAAGAGCCATGACAGTATTTTGAGGTACTTGATGATCATGACAGCAAGAATAACTGAACCACCACCAGGGGGTGGAGAAATATTCCCTAAGCATAAGGCTCATACTTTTTAACTGTGAAGATAATGGACTCTAGAAAAAAAGGAAATGGTAGATTTTTCTATTCTTAATGGCTTCAACTCAAATATGGATTGAAGACATAGTAGCCAAACACAAATTACTGGAGTTAAAGGCATTGCTGGGCTAAATACTATGGACCTTGTGAGCAATCTAGTGGCTCTTTTTGCACTTAAATTTTCTAATCTATGTATAAGAGTCTGTTACATTAAGTAAAATGACACTAAATTGCTTGAGATACTCTGCCCCAGCCAATTCCATATTGTTTTCTAACTGTGACCTCACCACTTTTGGAAGTGATAACAGCTGGCCTGCAGCATATGAAACCAAGCAAACTGCTTGAATTTCCATGTCTCTTTCTTCTTGCTTTCATACAATGTTATTATTGAATGTACTGTTGATATTCAACATCAGAGCTGACCACGGCTCATGCATACGCCTCTCTGTGTTTATGTACATACACATTGTATCTTGTACGCATGCATTATACATACACGTTATATGTTTATATGTGCACACACATATTGCATATGTTATCATATCTGAAAGTTGATGCTTTCTAAATAATATTTGTATAAAACAGTCTTTGTATGCTGATGTAATTATCTAAGAAGAAAAATTAGTCACCTATGTCCTCATTAAATATCTTCCATGAAATAGAACTATTTGTTATTAAATGCAATTGCTACCTGCAGAAGCAAATTAGTTTGCTGGTTCTAGCTTTTCTTATAAGCTTCCTGAAGATGCCAAGTGAGTTACTACAGTATAGTTGTCACATTAAGTTATATTTAGGTTAGCACAGAAAACCACAGCACTAGGTTAACCAGGATTAATAGTACCTAACCGATAACTTCAGTGCTAACGTCCAGGCCACCACTGAGTCCCTGCTGGTGTTCCCTGAGTTTCCACATAGAGGCTGACATAGGCAGGCTCGTATGCTTCACTCTTTTGTTGAAAACCACTAGACTTCCCGAACTATATGCTCTATTTCCTCAATCCTGTTGATTTCTGTATGAGAAAAACCCACAACCCCAGAATCAAAAAACAATAAAATATGCTATCAGCAATAGTAATAAGAAGGTACTTTCTTCCAGTATCCAGTTTCATCATTCTGTTGTGATCTTTGACTTCAGTACTACACGTTATTTCCTACTATGGTAGGACACACCTCTTATTCTCCCAAAAACCACTCTACATTCACCTCTATTGAATCACATGTAATTGACTTTGTTCTTTTCTAAAATCATGCATTTTTTCAAGCAATTTTCTGCTATTCTCAGCCTTTCTCAACAACAAATTGCATTAGTGCATGGTCTACACTGTATCTTTCATATTGCTAACAAATACACTAAGTGATGCTGGACCAGGTGCTGGCTCCGGAGGGAGCAGGTCTAACACTCACAGTAAATGCTGTGTTTACAGCAAGTTATACCTTTCTTTTTTGCTGGTACTTGGTTCATCTGAAGACAGAATAGAATCAGCTCCAGTATCGGTCACAGTTGTACAGTCTTTGATTACCTACTTATTCTCTAACCTTTTACTTTTACAGTCTACCCTCCTGCCCTAAAGCACTTTCTAATAAATTAAACTAGTGCCTTCCAAGCTACTTTTGCAAAATTTCCCTCATGATAAAACTGCAAAATGCTGTTTGAAGAGAAAATAGATTGTACCCATTGCTTTCCCTCTTATAATAAAAAAACAGATTTATGGAGCTAGTGGGCATATATACTCAATCCATATTTTTCCAGGTGCCTTCTGATCATGCTTTTGATTAAGTTCTTTGAATGTTTGCACCTATACAGACATAGATCTCTGATAAAATACTTGGGAAAGACCTCAGAAAAGTGGAGTCCTTGTGAAGAGGAATAAGGTCTAGAATGTCTTTGAGAAATCACCAAAACCATCTCTTCCTTGTCTTGCTCTTTCAGCAGCATGTCTAACACCCCTGTCAGCTGCTACTGAACCAGTGATTGATGCATATTTACAGAAGAGGATAATAAAAAAAAATGCAGTGTTAACAGCAATTATGATTCTCACTTCAAACAATTTTTTTTTTTTTTTCACTTCACTAGCATTTTTATGCAATAAGTGATAGTTTTGCAGTCTGTTTTTGAATCTTCAGGAAAAAATGAATCAAAAATTGTATTGTATATATCTAGTCAAGCTGCAAAGCTATGTAGGACAATAGTTTTTTAGTCAAAGATATGACAGTGTCCCAAAGTTGACCTATGTTTATAGTTCACCATTGATTATGCCATCCTACTTCTGAAATATTTATAATGTTGAAAATTATTTTTTTTGATAGTCCATGGTATGTTTTATAATAAAAAAGAATATGACATATACTACCCCTATGGTTATTGTTCCTAAATACAAACCCTAGTCGCTGGAAAGGGCAGCATCTGAAACAAACAGGTGACAATCAATCAGTCAACAGAAATATCAATTTTAATGCATGCCCTCCTATGACAGAGCTATTTGGGGTGCTAATATTTGGTTTGATTATTGTATTTGACACTTTCAATGAAGATACAGAATGCAGTAGACTTCTCAGACCAAGCCATAGCTGACAGACTGGGAGTAGTAGATCCATAAAATTCAGTGGCAATTTGTAACAGAAGATCAGCTTTTTCTTATAACTTAAAATGTTGGGGAAAACAGTTTAGAAACCAATGGCTTATGATTCAGAGACGGCAAAAACTGACAATCAAATACTCAAGTCAAGTGCGACCAGTAAAAGTTGGGTAAGGGCAGATTACACTAAAATAATTGTATTTAAGAAGCATGCATATAAATTTATGATCTGATTATTCTTAGAACTAAGTGCTTCTCGTCTATTACAATGTCATGTAAGAAGTTTATTATTATCTTTTATATATAATACATACATAATGTCAATACAATGACTATCTAAAATAAGTTTATACCTAAAGACCAGGCCCGATTTACAACATGTGTGAACTAGACTGGTGTCATCTAAAATGCTAAACTATCTATGCACCAGAGGGATAATAAGTAGAAATGAGTGAATTAATGTCTTGCTCTCCTAGACCAAGCAATAAAAATTGAGCAAACCTAAGTTATCAGCTGAGAAACCCTGTTTACCCAGCTTTTCTTTGAAATGTACCACTGGAATGTTGTATCACCTATTCATGTTTTCATGCTCAAAACAGTGGTCACTTTAAGTCAAAAATTTTCTTTGGTTCCAAAAAATAAATCTGTGTGCAAATTCCTATAGCTTAAGTTCTGCTGAAAATTTTCAAACCTTAAAGAGTCAAGTTACTTCAGTATTTTTCATTAAACATTCTATCATCCTTAATTGAAGTAGAAACAAAAATGAAGAGAAAGGCTTTTTAGTGGTTTTAATATATACCTTTAATTATTATTCAGAATTAATACCTGCTCTTAGTTACAGCGCCGAATAAATAGCCCTTTCACAGATCCACTAAAAAGGTCCATAAAAGTAACTAACTCAGAAGATTTTCTTGACTGTCACCAAGAATCTTTATAAAACAGTTAGGTTAAACCACCTTTCTTAGCATTCAGTACTAGGTTTTTGGATTATTCTTTAATGCATATTCAACAAATGTAAATTATTTCATTTCATATATTTACCTGGACCATGACTATTTTACTTCAGTGTATTTTTCATTGTCAGAGCATTTAAAAACCAATCATACTCTACGTCTGAGTGTTACTTTCTTCCTCAATTAAAATAAAATTGACAAAGTGCAGAGCAGTTTTGGAATTTGCTGGAGCAAAATATTTCTGATGTAAAGAAAATACAGTAAGCAAGAAAACATGAATTTCAATGCTTGAGAGACCTCTTTTTGCTTCAGGGAAACAAAAGGAAAAACAAAAATCCACTGCAGAATATTTTATGTACTACTTAGCAAGAAAAGACGTATTGACTCTTTTCTTTCAATAGTTTCTCAATCTGAAGAGCTTGTGCTTGGCTCAGCTTCAAGAAAACAGAGGAAGACATTACTTTTTAAAAGCTTCTCTCCTCTTTTTGTCACATCTCTCAGCATATTCTATAAGAACTTCTATCTTTTTCTTTTCTTTTTTATTTTTTTATTTCTACTACCATTTTATTTACATGTATAACCAGAAAGTTTTCAGTACGTACAGCCTAAAGAAAGCCCCAAAGAAAATTTTTCATAAGTGAAGAGGAACTAGGACTTTCTTCCAGCAGAAAGTACCATGAAACAGCTCCATGTTAGGCTTTCAAAACAAGATGAGTCGTCAGGACAGGGTTAACTAAGGGAATTGCTGACAGGTAAATTGCTGCTGCTAAGGACACCAGTTTGATCAGGTCATTGGCATAGTTCTAGACATCCCTCTCAACAAGTGGTACTCAACATGTGGAATTAAATTTCTGTGAAAAAAACATGCCCCTGCCAACAAACAAACAAAGCAAGACTGTGAGGAATGTTTTTCCCATTTTCTGATATAAAATGTAGTTCTTTTGAAAATGTGTGTTCTGCCTTCTACTCTACATCCAGTGCTTGACTTTACAAGACACTGCTTGCATTGAAGAACTGGGATGTGGGTGAGCAAAACCTCTAGGAAAGTTTGCTTGTCTGCTTCATGCTTTTTCTGGTTTGTTTGTTTGGGTTCTTTTGTTTGTTTGGTTGGTTGGTTTTTGTTGTTTGGTTTTCTTTAAATTTTCAGGTTGCAATACGGAGATTGCAACTGCAGGCATCAGTATGTGTGCTTGCCTTTCTGAGCAGCCCCTCTATATTACCTCTTGTGTTGTTGCGTTAGACACCCTGATTCACAAACACTTTAAAAATTCTGCAGTAAATTGCCTCTGCTTAAAGTCCCTCTGACAGTAAGATTTTTATGCCTTTCAGTATGTCTTGTAGACATCTTTTCTTCCTTCCTGAATCAATCAATACATAATACCCAACCTAAAGTTACCTCTAAATATTCTGGATAATATGAATTGTAGCCTATATATCTTAAAAGAATCAAGAAAAAGTTCTTAGGAACTGATTTTTTTTAATACTGGAAATTCCATAAAACTCTAAATGTCAGAAAACTCATGAGTTTAAAGTTTTAAGCTTACTAATGCTGACTTTTGTGTAAAAAGGCTATTAAGGGAACAGAAGCTATAAAATGTGTAGACTCTGAAAACTTCTTTAAACGTTAAAAAAAGGTTGTTAAAATAATTCACAATATATTAACAGTAAACAGCAAACCTCACTTTATAAATCTGATTTTCTAGAGATTTTTAGGAAATATTTAGATTTTTCCAGTAACGCCTCTGTAGTGCTTTCCATTAATATATTTTTATGCTTCTCTCGTCTTTGAAAATCATGCTGAATGGAAATGACAGAAGATGAATTTCTTCCCCTATAATAAAAAATAAGTTTAACCTGTGATTATGATTATAAGGAATCCCAACTGTATTTAATTTAAAATTAAAAGAAAATTCATTAAACCTATGATGGCTATATCATGATATATGTAACTGCATGATGTCTATCCAAAATTGTGATTTCCTTAGAATAAGGATACTCAAGAAAACACAATAATACTTGCAAAGTGTAATTGCTGTGGAAGAACTCCCATTTGCGCTCAAGGACATTGTCTTGTACCGTAATAAATGCCAAAAGAAAAGTTCTAAGATCATAGAATCATAGAATGGTTAGGGTTGGAAGGGACCTCAAAGATCATCTAGTTCCAACCCCCCTGCCATGGGCAGGGACACCTCCCACTAGAGCAGGTTGCTCAAAGCCCCATCCAGCCTGGCCTTGAACACTTCCAGGGATGGGGCATCCACAACTTCCCTGGGCAACCTGTTCCAGTGTCTCACCACCCTCAGAGTAAAAAATTTCTTCCTGAGATCTAATCTGAATCTTTTTTCTTCCAATTTAAAACGGTTTCCCCTTGTCCTATCATTACACTTCCTGGCAAAGAGTCCCTCCCCAGCTCTCCTGTAGGCACCCTTCAGATATTGAAAGGCCGCTATAAGGTCTCCCCGGAGCCTTCTCTTCTCCAGGCTGAACAATCCCAGCTCCCTCAGCCTGTCTTCATAGGAGAGGTGCTCCATCCCTCTGATCATCTTCGTGCCCTGTAGCTGCAGAATAGTACAGATGATCCCACGGACACCGACAGCGGTGAGCGCTGCAGCTTTAAACTAGATCTAGAAGGGGCTTCCCTTAGACGGAGAAGCCGAGGGAAGGCGGAGAAAGGACTCGGGAATCTCGCGAGGGAGCGAGAGGCTGACGTGCCTGGGGGCGGGGCCGGGCGAGCCGCGGCACATGTAAAAGCGGCCATGGCTGCAGCAGGGTCAGAGCGCGTGCCGGGTGTGCGTGAGAGCACGGGCGGGTATAATGGCGCGCAGACGCACGTGCGCCGAGCGGGCGGGAGCCGCCATCAGCTGTTGGTTCCCTCCTGGAGCTGGAGAAGAACATGGCTCCAACACCTGCAAAATGCCCCACAAGGCAGAACGTGGAAACTCAGACGGAGCTCCCGCAAAAACACGTGTCTGTGCAGGTCTCCGGCTGCAGTGAATGCCTCAGCCTGGCATGTGTTCCCAGTGGAGCCAGAGACACCGCCTGTGTGCGGTGTGAGCAAATAAACTGCCTGCTCAGGCAGGTGGTTGAACTGAAGGGAGAGGTGGATAGACTTAGAAGTATTAGAGACAGTGAAAGTTAAATAGATTGGTGGAGCCGTACCCTGAGGCACAGGCATGGGGCAGAGGCTCTACAGGGTGTGGATGATCTCACTTCTGCTTGTCACCAGGCAGAAGAAAGGAACTTAAGGGATAATGAGGAATGGAGGGGCAAGCAGAACCCCTGCCAGCCCCCCTCAACTTCCCAGTTGCACTTACAAAACAGGTACAGTGCTTTGGAAATCGAGGGCGAGGCATACGAGGAGAGATACAAAGATCTAGACAGTGAGCTACCCAGAGCCAGCCAGGCCCCACACCTCAGGACTTCCGCAACAAGAAAAAAGAGGAAGATAATTGTGGTGGGTGACTCCCTTCTGCGAGGAACAGAAGGCCCCATTTGCAGACCAGGTCCATCCCACGGAGAAGTCTGCTGCCTCCCTGGGGCCAGGGTTCAGGATATACAGAAAAATCTCACTACCCTGGTCCAGCCCTCAGATTACTATTCATTACTGGTATTTCAAGTAGGCAGTGATCAGGTAGCCACCAGTAGTCCAAGGCCCCTGAAGAGAGACTTTAGGGCCCTCGGACAGCTGGTTAAGGCGCCAGGAGCACAAATTGTGTTCTCCTCCATCCCACCACTTACAGGAATTGATGAGGGTATAAACAGGAAGAGCCAGCAGATTAACTCCTGGCTCCAAAGCTGGTGTAACTGTCAGAACTTTGGTTTCTTTCATCATGGGATGATCTATAGGACATCAGACCTGGTGGCAACTGGCGGGGCAAGCCTTACCCAAAGGGGAAGAAGAATACTGGGACAAGAATTAGCAGGGCTCATTAAAAGGGCTTTAAACTAGGATTGAAGGGGGACAGGGATGAAAGCGGGATCACTAAAGAGGAGCCTGGGAGCAGGTTACCAGTGCTGGTGGGTAAAAGTACTAGCAAGGTCTTGTGGCCTGTTGCTTCAGTAGAGGTGGAGGATTGTAACCCATGTGGTGATGACACGAGGGACAGTGATAGGCTGGCAACTATAGACGGGCCCGAACATGGTCAGGGAGGTGTTGGGCCTCGGCCGCTCATAAAGGTGGCAGGAAAACTAGCCCAGCTAAAGTGCATTTACACAAATGCACGTAGTATGGGCAACAAACAGGAGGAGCTGGAAGCCATTGTGCGGCATGAAAGCTATGACGTAGTTGCCATCACAGAAACGTGGTGGGATGAATCGGATAACTGGAGTGCTGCAATGGATGGCTACAAGCTCTTCAGAAGGGACAGGCAAGGAAGGAGAGGAGGAGGGGTGGCCCTGTATGTTAGGGAGGAATATGAATGTGTAGAGATAAATGAAGGAAATAGTAGTGTGGAGTGCCTATGGGTACGAATCAAGGGGAGGACCAGCAAGGCTGATATTGTGGTGGGAGTCTATTACAGAACACCCAACCAAGATGCAGAGGTTGATGAAATGTTCTATAAGCAGCTAGCAGGGGTCTCGAGATCGCTTGCCCTTGTCCTGGTGGGAGATTTCAACCTACCAGATATCAGCTGGGTGCACCATACAGCTGAGAGGGAACAGTCTAGAAGGTTTCTGGAGTGTGTTGGGGATAACTTCCTTACACAGCTGGTGAGCGAGCCAACTAGGATAGGAGCACTACTAGATCTGCTGCTTGTAAACAGAGAGGAACTCGTGGGGGATGTAATGGTTGACGGCCGTCTGGGGTACAGTGATCATGAAATGATAGAGCGAGAAGGGGAGCCAGCAGGACTGCCATCATGGACTTCCGGAGGGCAGACTGGTCTTTTCAAGAGTCTGCTTGACAGAGTCCCTTGAGAGGCAGCCCTGAAGGGCAAAGGAGTCCAGGAAGGCTGGACATTTTTTAAGGAGGAAGTCTTAAAAGCGCAGGTGCAGGCCATCCCTGAACGCAGGAAAGCGAGCCGTCAGGGGAAGAGACCAGCCTGGCTGAACAAAGAGATAAAGTCACATCTCAGTGAAAAAAGGAAACTTTATGTCCTTTGGAAAAAAGGACAGGCTACTTATTCTCCAGCTAGGTGAGTTAGCTCCTTTAAAACTGACTTAGTTATGCCTCTACTACTCTGCAGCCTAGATATTAACTTTTGACTACCGGACAAGAAAGTTCTTGGGTGATAAGAATAATCAATAAAGGCATAGCCTAATTTTATTGTGCAACCACTGTCTTCAAGAACAGATTTGCCTTTCAACAAACAGGTTTTTAGTTGGTATTCAAAGCCAGTGAACATAGAACTAATTGCTGGATGACTGACCAAGTTGCATAGAAAAGGGAGAGACATTTTGACTAAGAAAATGTTATGTTGGGTAGTCTATATAGGCACATAAGAATGTGCATGTAAAATATAATCAAACAAAACTGTGAAAAGCTTATTAAAATCTGAAACTGAATCAGGTTATAATTAATCATTCTAGAGCTGCAAAAATAGTTATATATTGGCCTTTAAAAATAAGCGAAAAGGATTTTAATAGCTTAAATTGAGGTTTAAAATTTTCATTATGACCAAATCTATTCTAGTAGAGGAGATGATAGCCTCAATTGGTTCAGTTCTAGAAGATTTACCAAAGTATCAGGAAGGTTTAATTAGACTACAAGCAGTCAAAGAGAAAAACTCTCAAATGACGCAGTATAATCTGAAGCAAAGTTAGATCTTATTAAGAAGCTAGTCCTCAATAGACTTAAAAGTTATGGGACATTTTAATCATATAAATTGCAGTATTTTTAAAAAATATGCCTGCTGGCAAAAGTGCCAGTAGAAACTGCAAGTGTGCTAGAAATGTTAAAGCATCTGACTAGGGTTCAAAACCAACTATATAGAAAACAGCATTTGTTTTTGTTAATGTATTATAGCAGGAGATAAAGTAAATGTCCAATGGACAACCAATTCCAAAACTGCAGTACAGTAACAATGCTATATGTTAAGAAACACTGTACAGTGGGGAAACACTGATAATGGGCTCAATATAATTCCTTTTGGGCTGCTGATGCTGGGCTAACTGAAGCCAATAGGACCCTTATAGCTATTTTCTTGCTTAATAAATCCTGTGTGACAGCTCTTACTTTCTAGACAAACACAAGGTTACTTTTTGTCAAGGTTGGTTCAGTGGACCCAGCTGATTCAGAGGAGGAGTCAGAAAGCTTAGAAAACATTTTAATAAATTATTAAATAACTTTTCTAGAAGACAAGATGATGTGATACAAAAAGATGAAACCAGATAATTTTTCTGATCATATGTTTATTTTTAAAGTCACAGACTCACTAGAGTACATCTGACTAAAATGCTAAGGTATGTGCTTAGAAGCATGTATGAATATTCATAGATGCATACTATATTCCTGTAATATAAAAATTTTTACTATTTAAACATGTTTTAAAGGTATTTTTTAAAAGAAATATGTATTTTTAGATCCTCAGAATGCTTATATTTCAACATTTTGAATTTAATCTCTTTTAGATTCATCTTTTTTTCCACGTATCTCCCTATCTTATGCAACTAAAGAATTTCAAAACTGGAAAAATAATTTGATCATCTACATCACTCTCAACTTTTTTTTTTTTACAGCATGCTCGTCAGGTGTTTCTCCAGACTTAGTGTAACAATTTCAATCAAATGTGATTTTTTATCTTTAAATGACAATGTAATAACCATAATCACTATTACCGCATTTGAGTAAGACAGTTCACCATGTACCTAATTTTAAGCATTCAAAAAATGTCATTGACTTCACTCAGACTGATAGACTTAACATTATGCCCATGTGTAAATGCCTTGTCAACTCAGACTGCTACCATGGTAAGAAACCTTGTCATATCAAACAAAGGAAAAATAGATCCTGACCTACATCATCTAAATATGTATTAAAAATGACAATGGTCTTTCCTGAAAGTATGATTAATAGTTTCTAAACATTTGTTGATGTGCAGACACAGTAAAAATATCAGTGTCAACCTTAAATGAAAATCATTGCTGAATATTATAGTTAAACTTGCTGATTCTTGTAGTTAAACTGAGGCTAAGGTTCAAACTAAGCATTTCAAATGAACTCAGTGCATAACTAACTTGATTTTTAAGCAGTCTTAGCATACAATTACAAAATTCTTTCAGTAGTCATCTACTAAACCTGAAATATGTAATTGAATTTTAAATATGTGCTAGTATACTTGGGGATCTATCTCAGTCTAGTAAAAAAACATGCCAACTGACTGAAATGATAAAAAGGAATATTTAAGGTGAGTGGTGAAAGCAGGAATAAGATCAAGGATTAAAAGAATATTTTATTACATTTATAATACTCCCAATTAATGAAAACAGCCTTTATGACATATCATAGATTCACAAGGAAAAAGTTCCCAAGTTCTGTTCTGTATCTTGAATACCACATTTCTGTACATTTTTTGTATAATTGTCTATAATTTTAGTGTCTTCTGAAAGTCCCCACCGTTATATGGGGTTTTGTTCCTGTAAAAGGTAAGCTAATAAAAAAGTCAATGAATCTAAGTGGCCATTTCTTTAAATTTTGGAGGTCTTAATTGGACTGGTGACTAAAATGTGCGTTTTGTAGTCAAAGTTTTCTGCAGTGCAATTTCCATAAAAAAAAAAAAAAAAAAAAAAAAACAGGAAAAATATTTTGTTATCCATTCTGGGGGATTAAACAATAGTACCGATGAAGACACAAAGGGTCTCAGTTTGCCAGTGATGGCAGCCTGGCCATGCAATAGCAATTTGTTCAGCTTGCATTCATCCACTGTTAGCTTGAATCCAGAGCTTGGCAGAAAACAAAGAGAAAAAAAAAGGTTGGTGCAATCTGCTTTTGTTAAGGGCTTATCTGGAGGAAATACAATTGAGCAAAGCAGAAAATTCATACAATAGTTAGACTATTTTCTACAGTATTATCTGTTGAACAAGCATGTATTTGTTGGAGGAGTTCTTGTAGTTGGTAACAGATGGGAAAAGTGATTGGGAAGGCTAAAGAGGCTGGGCATTGTAGGAAAAGTTTTTTGCAGTGCAATTTCCAAAAAAAAAAAAAAAAAAAAGAAAGAACAGGAAAAATATTTTGTTATCCATTCTGGGGGATTAAACAATAGTACCGATGAAGACACAAAGGGTCTCAGTTTGCCAGTGATGGCAGCCTGGCCATGCAATAGCAATTTGTTCAGCTTGCATTCATCCACTGTTAGCTTGAATCCAGAGCTTGGCAGAAAACAAAGAGAAAAAAAAAGGTTGGTGCAATCTGCTTTTGTTAAGGGCTTATCTGGAGGAAATACAATTGAGCAAAGCAGAAAATTCATACAATAGTTAGACTATTTTCTACAGTATTATCTGTTGAACAAGCATGTATTTGTTGGAGGAGTTCTTGTAGTTGGTAACAGATGGGAAAAGTGATTGGGAAGGCTAAAGAGGCTGGGCAAGCGAATGAGACTGTGGGACATGTGACAGGAGTAGATGGCAGGGTAACTGAGAGATGAAAGTATAGGAGGAGGCTAGCAGACCTGCTTGCCCCTGTTCTGCAGTGGCAGTCCCAATCTGGCTCAAGTATCTGTCTTTGCTGTTGGATTTCTAGGGTCTTGCTCCGAGGTCCCTTTTTAACAGATGCCATTTAGAACTGCTTTGAGTGAAGTTAAATGCTATTTATTAAAAATATTGATAGCTGCTTGACAGACCTTGCCTTCTAAACTGTACTTGAAGAAACTGTGCGCAGTTCATATTTTTCTCTCTTTTACCAAAGCAGCTGAGGCTTAGTCACCACGCTGTGAATTTTTTTTTTCCTAGAAATCCTAGAGTTGTTACAGACACTCCAGAAAAAGAATTTCTGAGGATATCCCAGTAAAAATTGGGATAAGGTTTTTGGCTATTTGAGAGCTGCAGTTTTCTCATACTCAGTATACTTTGCTTGCATTCCTTCGGGGAGACTTAAATGTGTTGCCATGGAAAAAACCTCTGATGTAAGTGTATAGTTGGTAAGCAATGTTGTGGCAACTCTCCAGGGAAAGTGTCTTCCTGCAGTGGAAGTGCAAGGTGTACCCAGGCACTAGCAGAAAATAAATATTTATTTTTTTTAGAAAAAAGGGTAATCTCATTTATTTGATGATCCACAAAAAGTTCTCAGAAAGGAATAAATTTTATATTGCTTGAATGAAATGTGGTTAAACGCTGTTGTGCTTTTGCTTTTGGCTATATTATTAGCACATGCTTTTGCAAAAAGGGAGGACGGCTGCTTTGCATTTAGGATAAAGAAAGAGACTGCTTGTGGCTATTCCTGCAGATGCCCTGACATGCACTCTTGACTTACCTGGAAGTTGTAAGGTTATGCAACCAATGTGGTTACACTAATAAGTTATCAATAGAGGGAATGAAAACTCTCCAGAGATCAACCAATCTAGTGAGAGAAGACTGCTAGTAAAAGGGGGATAATTAAGATGGAATCAGTCAGGGCAATCATATCATGAACGCCTGTTAAGGCCATAAACCAGTCAACAGAGGAAGGCTGTTTATCCTAGAGGGTAACAGAGCAGTGTTGGAGAAGATTAAGAAAAGGAACAAATGCAATTAGGGCTGTTCAGAGGTGCCAGAGGACAGTAAACCTGTTACTTCAGTCACAAATCTATCTAAATGCTACAATCAGGGAATGTCCTGAGCCTACATCCTAGCAGAGGTGACATTTTGGCTTGCCCATGCCTTAAAGTCATTGGCCTGGACTCATCTTGCCTAATCTTTAGAAAGGAAGACATCCAAGATGATGAAAGTGACTTAGATCTTACATAGGAGGAACCATTGGAAGTTCCTATCTCTCTCCCTAACTGAAAAGGACCTGTAGATAATAAAACTGGTAACAAAAGAGTCTAAGGTGCTTCAAGGTACATGGGATGAATGGGAATAAAAATATCTAGAGCTGATGCCCTTATATTTATGGATGAGTTGTGTTTTGGAAAGTGTTTAGCCTCCATTCACATAGTTTTTTGGAATGTCTCAAAGCCTTCAATGTCAGCTTCGCTACTTGCACATTTATTGTATCAAAGTCAGCAGCAGGTGATTATCCCTGCCGGTATCTTGCCAGAACACATAGGCTAACTTCACTTCATGTAGAAAAAGAGACAACTAGCAAGCAGGCCTTCACATCATGCTAGTCCTCCTGTGCATAGAAAGAAACAGATAAATGAATGAGGTACAATTATAATCACAAGGAACTGAAGGTAGAATATGCATCCATACTACAGCAAATAGTTTCCTAATGTGAGGGTTTCAATCACTGTTGGAAACTCCATGACTGACTCAATCGGCCTGTTTTATCTCTTCTGTCCCATAGACATGGTGATCATTCATGGGGTTCTGCACATTACTGTCAGAGCATAGTTCACAGTTTATAAAACAATCAGTAGCTTTTGATATAAAAAAATTGGTTAAATCCACGCTTCAGCTAACAACTTATTTTCACCAAAGATCTGCTAAATAAGCAAAGCATAAAATTAATTACACTTTAATTAAATTTCTGAAGTTAATCGTAGAGAGTCACTGATAATATAGCACATGGGGGGCAACAGATAACAGATTACAACACATTGCAATCAAATGGAAGTTTGAGAGGATTTTAATTGACTTAAAACTAGGGAAAACCTAACTTTTGAAAGTAAATTCTGGTCAGATGTAGTGGACTTCTTTACACTGTCAATGTGGTCAAATTAGTAAATTTCATGTTAGTGAGTTTTCCTAATGTTTGTCTGAACAAAGTGATAGAAAATGTACAGCCCTTTAATTTCCAGAGTTTTGATGCTCTTCCAATAAGATACATTTATTTCTGGTTATTTTGAATCATCTTTGCTCTTTACATGAAAAATTGGGTGCTTTTGCCAAGACCTAATCATTAGTCAGATATTTGATGTATACTGAAAAAAGAAGATGGCAACTTGATACATTTAAAGGTAAGTCTCATCACTTAAACTAAAATAGCAGTGAAATCTTGCAGTACACTATAATAATCACAGGCATAAAACATGCCCTTTCATTTTTTGTCCATGTATCATGAAATCTGTGGTTTTTTTAGTATATTCTGATCTCCACTGTATACCTTTTTTTTTTCTTTCTTGAATGTCTTCATTTTATTTAAAATTCTTTTTCTTCTTCTCCCCGGACACCTTGTTTTGGCCTCTGTCAGCAATCACAGTGACAGTTGCTATATCACAAGGATCTATACCGTTCACTATTCCAACCATTGTCCGGCTTATGTCCTTTCTCTAGTTCCTCCTCAAGCCTGTGATTGTAATTCACTTTCCTCACTCTGATCACCTCTCAAGTTATTTTTCTACCGTGAAATCTAACATGCCTGGGGTTTGTGCTTTCTTCAGTACTCTAAGATCTTTTTGAAATCCTAAAGAGGCCCCATATGGTGACAAAATTTACCAAATTGGTTGCAGCATAATATGTTAGCCTAAGTTGTTTTCATCATATATTGTACTACATTAACAACAAGAGATTGAATTTAATGATCTCTACTTCGGAAGAAATTTTTCACTATGAGGGTGGTGAGGCACTGGAACAGGTTGCCCAGAGAAGTTGTGGATGTCCCATCCCTGGAAACGTTCAAGGCCAAGTTGGATGGGGCTTTGAGCAACCTGATCTAGTAGAAAGTGTCCCTGGCCATGGCAGGGAGGTCGGAACTAGATTATCTTTAAGGTCCCATCCAACCTAAAACATTCTATGACTCTATGATTTTCTGTAGTGTGTTAGACTGGCCATGTTAGGTGATAAATTAATGTTGGAAGTTCCTGCTCATTTATTGGATTCTTATGATGTCTTCAACAAGGATGTTTTTCATGTGGCCTTAAGCTTTGCCAGTCGTGTTCTTCTTTGCAGGTGCTCAGTTTCCAGCTGGAGTGGGACCTTTCACAGACCATGACCAATATTGCCCTCCCATTGGATGGAATCCTGTTTTCCTTCTTTCTTGAATTATCCAGCAAAAAGCTGATAAGGATGTCAGAGAAACTCCTTTCTTGTGTATTAACTTGGCTTGGATGCCTGATACATGCCTCTCATGACCTAACAATATTTATTGCATGAATGACATTCATTTCTTCTTGGCTAAAATTTACCAAATACATCCAGTTAAAATTCATCCCACCTTTGGCTCTGCAAATTGAAGGTCTCAGCCTTTTTAAAACAGATGCAAGACTATTTGAATCGATGCAGTTGGACAAAAGCAATTGAGGATGAGTTGGTGAAAGGGCCAAGTAGAGTATTTTGTCTGTGCTTACTGGTCCATAATAAGTGATTGAATCAAAGTTTGTAGCTCAGTGGGAACATGGAAACTACTTGTATTTTTAATGAGCAAACTGCCACAAATATCTGCTTACTATTAAGTTAAAAGAGGAACTTCTGTGATTACAAATAGGTTATTAAATTACAATATTTACTTCACAACAAAAATAGGACCACAAATGTGTCTGTGACTATCAGCTATGTAAATGCAAAATGTGCTTATTTTGTATGAACTTGCATATACTAATGAACTTAGCTCTTCTCTCTGAGCTGCATTATCAGGTATTGTTTGATTTGAAAGCCACTCTTGAGCATCCGAGCGCACACAATTTCTGATTTTCCAAGATATCCAGCAATGTAAATAATACACCAGTTGTAAGAAAGAAGACTGAACAGTCCACTCCTGAATGCAAATCAATTATGAGAGCACCAAATCAGGTAGACATAAAGAGACTGAGAGGTGAAAATATAACATTGACTAAAATGAAAAAATGTTGACTCCTGAAGCTATTAATTTTAAATTAATCCTTTAGGAATCTTATTTTCTATAGAAGCTGCATATGGTGTTTTTGTAGCTAGATTTGTATTACTCAGAGCTTTTGAAAATCATGTTTCTTTTACTTCTGCAATAAAATAGAGTTTTTATGTAGAAGCTTAATTTTCTGCAATGATTTACTACTAATTTCTAGAAGGAAAATGAAGGTTATTTTTTTTTAGATTTAGTTTCTGGTTTTAGATAGTTATTTATACAGAATCATACCCATCTCTTCTATTTTATATGCACGTATCTGTACAGAATCAGATGAAGTTTTCTGCTCACTAAGTCAATAGCAGGAGATTCATCTCTGGCTGCAAAACTCTTTAAGACAAAGAGTCCCAAGAATCAGAAGGAACGAATCTGCAGGAAGTTCCATACTTGTGTGAAAGGTTAGACTGATGTTTACATTCTGTGGCTTTTGTCGACATTATATGTAAAGACAGCTTCTCAGAATGAAATAATTTTTTGCTTTTCTTGGACAGAAATATCTATGCCTGTATTGTACAGTCACATACATCTGCAGTATGTCAGAGTTATCAAATATGATCATACTATCTAAACAGTACAGGTGGAATCCTGTTAAACTAAAAACTGTTTTTAACTACTTTCATTTTTCTGTTATACAGTATATATACATATATGCATATATTTCTGCTGCTGTACTTCTGCTTAGGGCAGCAAACGTATATTTTCTGTGCAACGGAACCTATCTGGTCACAGTATGTCAACTGCTCTTCCTTTCTAACACTTGTACAGCTCTTTGCTGAGGGAATGCTGTAGAGAATAAGGATTTCCCGCATACATCACAAGAATTATCCACGTGCTCTACCAGTGATCACCTGCTGCTTGTGTTTCTGTTCCAGTAAGCCAACATCCAGAAAGCCTAGAGAAGTGTTAAAAGCTCTCACAGTTTCTGGGTGGGATTTCCAAATGGAAAAGAAGAACTCAGAGAAGTCTTAGTCCAGGTGCCATGGGACTTGCAGTTCAATTTGAGACAATTATTGAGACACCTTGTGTGTTTTGCTTTGTTTGTTCTTTCATTCCCTTAGTCCTGTTTTAGGCTTCAGAGCAAGTTCCTCTCTAGACCTAACCTTTCATTCCTTTCTGATGACAAATGCAAAGAACAGGATGACTCATCTACCAGGTTACTTTGTTACTTCTCATAACAAAATAAGTTGGTTACTTCTTGAAAAATCTCTTTTCCTTCTTCAGAATGAAAATGTGATAGAAAAAGATTATTCATATTATGAATAATGAAACTGATGAAGTTACACTGAAAGAAACTTCCTGTTTGAGCTTGGAGCTATTAAGACAAACATAGAATATACTTTCTTAGAGAACTTAGATGGCTTGAAAAAAGCTGTAACTGAAAACATTGATAACAAGCAGAATTATAAATGATTTAAAGATTTGTTATTTAATAAAAGAGATACTTAGCACGTACAGAAAAACCCCCAAGTCATGCTCAACAAGTTTGCTTCTATTTTTTAGATTACCAAGAGCTAGTTCAAGTAGCCATTATTTATAACAAGCTTATAATTTATTTCAACATCATAAGACAAGATGGTAGGATTTGAATTGATATATAAAAATAAGAAGGGAGTGAGAATAGAAAAGGCTTAGTAAACCTGTAATGTATAGAATGATAAAGAACCTCAATATGAGAAAGACGTTACAATTTGCCTTTGTTGGTTACTAAAATAATTTCATGTTGAAAAGTTAAGTTCATAAATTTGCAGGCTATGACTCTAAGAGCTCTATCATCTGCTCATCTCATTTTTGCACTGAACTGGAAATTTTGTGGGGGACTTTAGTAAAATGTCTTTTTAAAGCATTTGTGATCTTAGCAAGAAAATGTAATAAATCCTTCACAATTATTTTAATTAATGCCATTATCTCATTTAATCCTGTGAAAGATGGATTCTTCAAGGAAGACCTATACCATTTAAGATAAGTAGAATTACAGGGCAATTTTAGGAAAGCAATTTTAAGAAGCTTCAGAAAGTTAGAATAAAAATAGCTTAGTGGAAGTAATCTGTTAGATGTTTAAAAAAATAAAAAAAGAAAGCTATTGGGTACTGAAAATTCACCACCAGATTTTAATAGGAACTGGATAAGAGCTACATAACACTATAGATAATGATTTTCACAGAAGTCAAGAATTTATCAGGAGAAAGTAACCATTTAAAACACGTAAAAAGTTAATCTAATGTTTTGAGTGAGGAGTTTTGGGAATATTTCTTAGTTGTCCTTTAATTAAGATGAGCCAGTGTACTTGTTTTTCCAGTTATAAGGCATGTTCATCGGTAGAGCAAGTAGTACCTGTCAATAACAGACATTTATGAAAAGGAAGCTTTAGGGAGTGTGGGACTGAGTTATGGATGTCTGCACATAATTTTGATGAAACCAATAAAAATACAAATCTGAGATTATTCGGCTGACATAATCTATATCTTCAAGGCTTTAAATATTTGACCAGGCTGAATTTGTGTCTCTGAAGTCTTCATTGAGATGGGAAGATGCAGCATGAACTCTGTAAACACTGTGCTTGTATCTTCAAACATTATGTGGAGAAAATACATCACTTGCATGATGGCGTCTGATACGAACATCAACAAGGATTGCTACCTGGCCCAGTTTCTTTCAGGTCTCCTTTGAGACAGGTCTTCTTAGCTGCTGGTGGAACACACCAATCTGGGGCCAGGAAGGGGGTGGGTTGGGTGAAAGAATATAACAATGCGAAGGGACATCAGAGTCCCTTAGTGCTGAAGAAATAGGGAAGTTCAAATTTTTGGTGAACTCTGTATACTAGGGAATGAAAGAACTCAGCATTAACCCTGTGGTTGGAAATATTTTTCGGGACACAAAGTATGAAGCTATCAAGTGAAAATGCAGTTGGGCAGAGGATGGCTAGCAAGAGGAACTGTTCTGGAAAGATGCTACTCCTTTTTGCTAACTTTTCTTTATAAGTAATTTGAGAATGTCCATATTAATTCATATTATAAGAAATTTAGATGCTGATATTGGTGCTTAAGCAATTCCTTTAATTTTTCTTTTTTCTAGCACTTTTAAATAATACTTACTCTTCAACATGCTCAATTAACTGATTGAATATTGATAGACTAGTTTCTTGTTGAACAGTTGAAAAAGTGAACAATTTTTTAACCTTTATGGAAAGGTAACGATGTGCAAAGTATCAGGAAGCTTGCTAGCTTGATTATTGATATACAAATGAAAACACTATAAGCAATATATTGCAGTTTAATACAGAATAGGAAGTGAAATAGCATGCTTACTACTGTTTTGATATGCTTTTGAAACCCTGGGGGTAGAAGATGGGAGTAACTGCGAAAGTGTATGTTATAATAAGTGTACGAATTCTGAAAGTTTTTCTAATGAACGTAGTTGTAAAAGAGTTCTGGGAAACCTAGAGATTCAGCATTGAAAAAGGGTACAGAATATGCTAGTATAATTTTAAATAGTATCTCAAATATCTAAAGGAACTAAGCATCTTAATATGAGATTTAAATTCATCTGCATACACGTTTTTCACACTGGCTATGGAATATAGTGGAAGGAAAGCTCAGATACTTCAGAAAAATTACTCCTGATTGATCATAGTCTGTTGCAGGCAAATGATCCTTATCATCTTTATCATCATCAGATGTAGGCTTGATAATTAATGTTGCTGTATGGAATATTGTAATGACCTTCTTGCTTTGCATTAAAACAACATGTTGCTGTTGTGCAAAAGGAGGAGTATATATTTACTGTTAAGCACAATTAGATTTGTATGTTTGGTCTTTGCAGATGGTTGGTGTTTAGGCACTTTGGTTACTTTGGGCTGATTGGTGGCCTCATGAGGATCTGTGTATAATTAACATGGGAGAGTGAGACTATATCTCAAAATATTTTGGAACTTGTGAAATAATTGTGCTCTAAAATGTAATTTCCCCCATCTTGTATTTGAACTCAAGGAAGAATATCTTACTTAATAAAATAAGTACAGTACACTGTTTTGAAAAAAAGCCCATTTGTTCCCCTTCCCCTTGTATCTATTTTCCACATTTTTTAAGGCAATCTGTCCTTGTGATAAGAAATAAATAACAAAAGACCTTATTTCTTTTTTCTAATTCATTTGTTTCATAATGAAGCTAAATCTTCACTGGTGCAAAGAAATAAAACAGCTGTTTCATCATCTCATCTTGTGAAAAGATTTTCACGTTTCAGTAACATATTCGAGTCTGGATCAGAGGGCTGAATTTAGATCAGAGAATAGAATAAAGAGTTGTTTCTGTGGCTACTCACAAGCAAGATTTAGGGCTCATTTTCTCTCTGACACTTAAGGTGAAAACTGCAGAGTTCTTTTTCCAGTTCTGTCTCACTAAGAACTTTGTTTATCAGCATTATAACATATTTAAGGAGTCATTGTTCATGATGACCTTTAGGAGTTGTACAAGAACATGTGTATGATTGCCCACTGAGCCATGGAAGTGTGAAATTCAATGATTTACAAGTTATGGATTTCTACTTTGCTTACCAGCTCTTGTAGACATCAAGTACAACATTTCCCAAATGAATTATTAAAATTAGTGTCCCATCCTTATCATCACAATCTCCTCCTTCGTAGATGCACCACTTTTGTGGCAAGACTGTCACATTTCATGGAAATTATGCCCCTGGATATTTTCTTTTTCTCTTTCAAGGAGACTCCTGTCAATTTGAGGAGAGTTCTCTAAAGTTTAAAATCAACAAAGCTGTCAGAGGAAAGGGCTGAGCATAAAAAGAATAAGAAGAATGTTTTTGAACAGTTACATAGAATTTTGTGGAGTTAAGAACAACAAAAAGAGATCTATAAAAATTAATAAGAATTCTGTGGAAACCACTCTAAAACCTTGCAGAGCTTAATAGAGAGTGTTGTGTTCTACATTGGCTCACTTTTAACCATATCATAGATTCTATTCTGATATTACACTGAGCTACTAAGTGTTATAAAACTGGTTTACAAACTCAAGAAAAATGCACTCAGATAATCCTGTTCCATGCTGTGCAGAGTAATTTATCCTTTGGGTTTGGGAAATTTGTTTGTTTTCCTGTTACATGTATGTCCTTTGGAGCCATAAATGCTACTTGAGAAGCAGGTATCAAAAGTGGCTTTACCTTACATATTAAGCTAATGGTTATCTGGTGAAGCAAATAGTTGGAGTAGTAAAGGATTTAGCAATAGTGGATGATGTGAATAATTGTGAGGGACATGGAAAGGACAACAAAGATGTAGCGGAGATGCAATTGACTGGATTCTGCAACACCCATCTCTAAACTGGTAATATCTCGAAGCAGTTTGAAATTATTTGCTATATTTAACTTTCAGGAGATCAATTGTCAAACAACTCATTCTTGTGTCAGCAATCCTTCTAGTAGTCGTAGTTATTTTTATGGTGCATAACTGGGGTACAGTGCTTCATACATTTAATTTTGATAATTAGGTAAAAAAGAATCACTGTTCTTATGGAGACAGACACCTAAAAAACCAGGAAGCGTGGTGTAGAATGCCACTGCTGATACACTTCTCTTGCTTTGTCTCGTACTTCATGTCCAAAAGAGCCTTTTGATTTTTGAATGTGAAGGGTAACATGATAAAGACCTATTGCACCCTGAAGCTCATGTCTTGCCTATTTTTCTGTAAAGTGGAAAATACAGCTTAAGAACATGTGAGAAGCAATGGGAAATAGCATATGAGACTCAGTGTACAGTGTAACTTAAATTATATTGTGCAGACTCTGACAGATGGTTTGAGGGCGTTAATTGATGCTGGGGTTCTTTTGGTCTCTGCTGCTATATGTGTGAATCATATTGGATCTCCTGATATAAATCTCCGCATGGACCCATGAGCCTGCTTTCTGTCTAACCCATCAGCTGGTGGTGAATGATCAAAACATGCATACTGCAAGACAGTCTCTACTTTGGAGAACTTGCAATGTCTCATGTTGTTGAAATAGGACAAGATATCCTGGGAGACAGAGGAAAAAATATACATGATCATATGCAGACATTCCTGTATTCACTCTGCCTATGCTCTGAGTAAGATGTTTGTGAGATATGTGCCAGACAACACCATGTTAACTCTGCTGGCAATGCTCTCTGACCTTACTGATATACTCCATCTCTCAAAAGACTGCTACTAGTATTCTTTTCTACTTCAAAATGTAATGTAACCTTCTGGTTTTAAGTCAGTAAAGGACAAAGTAACAGGAGCTGCAAATGTACAGCTTTTCTAATATAGTTTATTAAATAGTGATATGGCCAAAGATTTTGAAACAGAACGTACATTTGACTTACCTCATCATATACAGATTAGAAATATTTTGAATTTATGGAAAAAGATAATTTTTCGGTGGGCATATGGTATCCAAAGAAAGCTGACTAAAGAGCAGTCTCAATAAGCAGTAATAAAACTTATAACACTACCTTCAACTAGAATCTCAGGTAAGGCCATAGTGTAATGGATCATGAAATAAAAGTCACTAGAGCTTCATTCTTTTGGAGCAAAAGACCTTTGTCAGGGAGCTGTTGCGTATTTCACTCTGTCATCTACAGGTGTTGGAAACTATAACACAACTAGTTCACAGAAAGTCTGTGATTTAAAAGAATAATGTTTTTGTTTTGTATTAGTCAACAATGTGCTATGTCTCTTGTAGAGTTGCTCAAAAAGAAATGTCCATGACTTAAATTTACAATGCATGTTTCACCACTATGAAATTCATAATTCTTCTTTTAATTGAAGAAGCAAAGATATACTTAGGATAGGTACATTTCAGATTTATTAATGAAAGAGGTCTGGTAAAAAAGTTGGAGAAAAATAAAGAAAAAAAATTGCAGTTATGTATTATAACTGTTAGAGGATACAAGGAACAGAAAAGAGAAGCTAGAATTTACTTCCATTTTTCTGGACTTGGACCAAGAAAGTTTATACCATTTCCCAAGTCTTAGTGCAGTTTCATTTTAAAGTGAAGATGTTAAAGCAGTCTGTGGAAAATTTTCCCACTGCTTATATACACCGGCCTAAGTGCCAAACATTGGATCTTGAAGCTTCTATGCAAATTTACTGCTAAAAATTGTGTCCTGCCTCTTCATTGAGTCTTTGACAGAGCGAACCCTCTACCAAGAAGCAGATCACCAGTGTTGTCGGCTTTGAGGGTCTGCATTTGCTGTGTTCACATACAAGGCAAATATTTTTCCATTTTGCACCTTTTCCATTTGTATCTTGATGAAAATCTTTTTTATCAAAAGCAATTTTGCAAAAACAGGAAAAATGTTTAAACATCTAGGGAGCAGGGTTTGACAGTGACTATTGAAAATAATGGCTAAAGTTTAGCTCATTCAGATCTGCTTTAATAGTGGTGGGGTTTTTATCTTTTTTAAAGTGTCCTTTAATACTTTACCAATTTCCAGTAAAAGTTTGCATTTAATAGTATCAAGGGTCAATTTTAATCTTTGTTTTAAATTTCAATGCTGAGAACATTTTATTGTCTAAAAAGGATTTGAATAATGAAAAGGATGTTCTATACACAGCACCTTTTCAGCTGATTTTTGTTTTTTGAGGAGAAAAATCAACTTTCATTTTCTTAGACTAGAATATGCTGCGATGGGCTAAATGTGACTATTTGATTAGTTAGATACTAATACCCTTTCCTTCTTTTCTTGAGAAAGTCTCACTGCAAATCTTAAAAGGTTACCATGTTATTTCTAGGTTTAGTCAATTGTAAAATAAATTACCTATATTCATACGCATGCTGCTTTATCATTCATACACATGCTGCTTTATAATAGGAGTAGAGGAAAGGTTGCACATACTGAGGATTTTATATTTCAGATTCAAGAAAAGAATAAAAGATGCTGTCTCTTTGCAAATTAATGTACATCTACCACCTTAATGATGTCTCATGGAGTTAGTCCAAAATGTATAAGAGAAAATCTTTGACAGTTTTTTTCACTGTCACCTCAAAAATTATTCCACTAAAGATTTTAAAATGCTGTATACAGGAGCACACACACACAGACATGCATTAATTGAAATAACATTACATAGATATTGTTGTTGTTATTAAGATTACATTAAGTACTCTAGGTATACTGAATTTCAACAAGCATGAATGCTGAATTGGTATGCCAACATTTCCATATAGTAAACTATCTCTAGAGCAGAGGCACCCTTATACTTACTCATGTGATTAGCGTCAGAGATGTTAATGGTGCAACACTGATAGGTAAAGAAGGCAGGACTGTGTAATTAATTTTATTTTCAGCTGTTGAGATTTCAGACTACAATTCTAAGCTCTCTAAGCAAACATCTTCCTTTTCTTTACATCTTTCCAGGCAAACTGATCAGAGGTGCTTTGGGGATTGGCTGTGTGCCCAGTTTCCACAAATGCCAAAGACTCCTGCACATTGAGTTAATTAAAATTGACTGCTTGTCTTAGGCAGAAGAAACAGGCTAAATTCTTGCTTTTTCAAAAAAATGATTGAACAATTTAGGAAAACAACATAACTTGCTACTAAGCTAGGGAATAAAAATAATGTATTGCTTTGCCTTGAAAAAACAGATCATATTTTTATTTTGTTTTCACTCCTACCTGAAAGGCTTTTTTCTGTTGTTCTTTTTTTTTTTTTCCTTTACCCTGCTGCAGTGAATTGTAAATTGTTAGATCTGTGTATCCCAAGGACAGGAAGACATATATCCAATGAAGAATATAGACAGATTTTACAGACTGAAGCTATAAATGACAATAAAAAGTCTAATCTTGCAGGTGCTTAAACCTCACAGATATCTCCTCTTATGACTGAAACTTCCCCAGTGCCTGCTATGACTTTCTCACTCAAGTGCACCAAAAGTGCTGCAGTCTGCACAGCTCAGCAACTATCCCATGCCTAAGAGCAGCCAAGTACCAAAGGTCTCCAAAGGACACTTAATATGCATTTCCTAAGAACAACTGACTGACATTGACAGTAAAGATCTCAATGAACTAAAAACTTGTTCCAGATTTATAGCATTCACAGACTTAGGTTCAATTCCCTCCTCAGGTTAAGAGGTTAACATTCACACATTCCTGAAGGTGTTTTTACTTCTAGTGTATATTGTGGGCTGAGGTTAGCAAGGGGAAGTGCTCCCTACTTCTTCTGCTCCTCTATGGGAAATATTATATGATTCATAGGAATACAGAGAAAAAGGTGAAAGAAGAAATTGGTGGGGAGTAAGAGAAGCACTAGAAAGTACATTATGCTGTAATTCAGCATTTATAGTGTTCATAAATTCTGTCTTTGCTTCAAAAGGCTCTTTTATACTTTTTAGTAACCAGTCTTCTGGGGAAAAAGATGAGCAGACTTGACAAGAAACCCAGAATTGACTATTTCCCTGATGAGTGCCCAGCCCACGAGGGTAGAGAGTCATGTGCTGGTTGTTTCTAATGGGTCTTGAATTCTTCTTTGTATAGTTGTGAATCTTTGTCTGGCACATAAAGAAGGTTTCTGAACAAAAATGGCACATAATTTGTTAGAGCATTCTTCAGGGTAAAAGTGACATGAGTTTGGAGGTAGATGACATCGTATCACAGCTTTATCTTAAAAGAAAAGGTTTTGGCTTTTGAGAGGATCTATCTCAGGAGAGGGTTCCATCTTCTGGATGTCAAATGAACAGAAATGTCCCCTTATGTGGCTAACTCCCCAGACGCTCCTTAGGGTTTCCTATTGATTTTGTATATGTGACTTCCCCAGCACACTGGCTGTTCTGCTTTGCAATTTGAGATTTTAACATCTCCCTAGGAATATAACAGATGCCCTCAAATCAATATAGACCCTCAAAATATTTATTTTAAATAACATATTTTTGTGTTTTCCCAAAACAATTTGATTCAAAAGCTTATATTCTGGTATTTCTTCTAAAACAATCCATCTATCTGTTAACTGATATTACCATTCTATCTACGTAATTGTGATAGTGTGGTAATGTGTCAAATTCTGTTCATAAGAGCAGTCTGATATTAATTTTACCTCCTGTAATGGCCTGAGGATCTAAATAGAATTATGAAGTAATCCCGGTAGAGTATTCACAATACAAGCCATGGAAGGAATCATGCAGCCTAATGTTAGCCTAGGGATGTTAATCTCTCCAATGCTCTTTCAAGACATGGGTTTATAGGCCTTAGGAAGACCAGAGAATCAGCTGCTCGTGTGCAGGGTGTCTGTTTGTCCTCAGCATTGCAACTGGGACTAATTTGAACATATCAGGTTCCTGGTGCAAGAGAAATACACTTTATCCACAATTGTGCTTTTCTGATGTTTGGCTTTCATTGTGCCTGTGCTCCAATATCTGTACCTCTTGTTAAGCTGATCACGACTCAGGAAGGGTCAAGTAGTCAAACAGGGTCTCAGTATGTATCTTGACAGATACTGAGTTATTGTAGAACTGTGATTTTGTACCAGCTTGGACTCAGCCGAGTTTTCTTTACAGGTTTTCTTTAACTGATAAAAGTAAAATATTTGCTGCTCGCCATTTGCCTGAAAATACAGTTAAAACATAGAAAAAGAAAAAATACTGTTTCAAGGAGGAAGAAAATAAAAAATGAGGAAAGGCTGAGATGGGATGGAAAGGAATAGTTTTGTGAGGAACTCTGGGAGTGTTGTACACATGGTGTAAGGTAAAAATATTGCCTGCAGGGATTTGTGTCTAGTGAGAATTGTTCTGTACTTTTTTGAAAAGAACAATGTACATAAGCTAGACATCAAACATCACTACTGTTTGGAAGGGTGCTGGAGGAGATACAAATTGGCAAAACACCCAAAGTAAAAAATCAGTTGTCTGTTAAAGAGTTTGTTATAAAGGACATTAAATTCTAAGCCAAGTGTAAATGCTGCTATATAAAAAAATAGAATAATAAATAAATAATAAATTAGGCCGTGAAGATATACATTTGACCCTAATTTTGTGGTGATTCCATAATAGAATCAAACTTTTTATTACTCTAGTATTGATTTAATTTACATTGTATCTATAACTTTTTTTTTTCTTAAAATACATTCATTAGGTAAAAGTCTAAATGTGCCTTCCTAAAATGTAAGTATTTTTCTTAACAGAGGAATGTGTATGCACAGAAATTGAATCCCCGACTTCTTTTCCAACCTGTTTTTCCATTGTGTTTTCAAATTCCTATTGGATTTAATTGGATTTTGAATGGAGAGGATAAAGAGAAATATCAACAAATATGGTCATGACAAATGCTTGTTTGTGTCATATTCTTCACCATCATTTCACTGTTAGATTATTGTTTCCCTTTCTCACTGAAGAAAAAAGAAAATACCACTTGCATTGCACTGAACAGATTTACTGAAATCAGATAAGCAAATCACATTTTAAAAGAAAGAAAATATATTTTTTGAGAAATAATAAACCTCTCAGCATTGATGATGAGAAATTCCATAGATATTTTGCAGAAAATCAAGAATGGTTTGAAATTAAGGACATTATTCAAGCTAACTGTTGTATGAAAAGGAGGTGAGAGACCTGACATGGCAGAAAGATAGTTATTACAGCTTTAAGATAAAAATAATTGCTCGAGAGAACTAAATTTATTTCTAAATTAAAAAAATTGATTTTCTTGTTCATTTTCAGGTTTCATTTTCTTAGAGAGGTAATGAAACTGCTAAGACAAAATGTGCACCATCTCTTAAAGTCTATTTCTTCTTTTCTAATATGGTTTAGTACATAAGCACACATTTACTATTGTCTTTTCACATTTTTCAGAAACTCTCTGTTGTAGACAAAACTGCACTCTATTATTCGTTGGAATATATCTATATAGAATTTACTAGGGAACACAATAGAAAAAAAGAACTTAAAAGCAAATTAAAACACATCACGATTATATGAATTTCATAAAACTTGTGACATCACATTACCCTAATCCCATTTTTTAAAAAAAATTTCTGAATGACAAAAAGGTCTGTAATTTGCATTCTGTTCAGTTTTGGTGAGACTGTCATATGCATAACTTTTTTCTCCTCACCATGTCTTTCACATGGACTAGGTGATCTTAAAAGTCCCTTCCAACCTAGGCAATTCTATGATTGCGTTCTCCTTGCTTATATATTGTTACTAAATGATGGAGGACTCTAGCAATCGGGCAATGTGTTTTAAAGGTCAGTTGATAAGTTTTTAAAGTTGAAGAAAGAAAGTAGGTAAATGATTCTTGGACTTGGATAATCTTAAATGCTGGGTAGAAGGAAGAAAAGATACAGTAAGTTTC
This sequence comes from Calidris pugnax, assembly GCF_001431845.1. Classification (NCBI taxonomy): domain Eukaryota; kingdom Metazoa; phylum Chordata; class Aves; order Charadriiformes; family Scolopacidae; genus Calidris; species Calidris pugnax. Next base: position 24,442,479 of record NW_015094506.1, read on the forward strand.
ATCAAAATATGTAATTCTTAGATCATTGAATCCATTTTCTCTACGGTTGGCTTGAAATTCAGATTTCCGTGTGATCTGCAAAGCAAGATATCTTTGAAATTTCTAGCTTTTTTTTCCTTTGAAATTTCTAGCCTTTTTTAATTACCTAAATGTAAGCTTTTTTAACAGGAGAGTTAGAGACATCTTTTTCATACTTGAGAAATGTCTGCACTTGATTGATGTTTAGGGAAAAAAGAAAATAATTTATTCATGAAATCAGCTTAATGCATTAAGTACATGTATCTGCCAGGGACATAAGCAAATGAGCAAATGAGACTAGTAAGATGTTCTTAATTTTTCCCCCTATTGTTTTATAACAGCAGAAGTTGCAAATACACTAGAATAAACCCAACTGTTACCCTTCTTTAACTCTGCCCGCTAAGGTGGTTTCCTATCCTGCCTAGATGCTCGCTCTAGTCCTATATGTGACACATTTATAACAGTCCAAGGACTGTGTTTTTATTTGAGTCTGGGTAAGTATATCTGAGCTAGGCTTTGGCCAAAAGAAGTAACAGAAGGTTTCTTTTCCAATACATCCACAGAAAGTGTGAAAAAGGATGCCAAGAAGATCCTAGAAGATAGCCAGTGCTATGCCCAAGGTATTGAAAAATAAAATCCACAAGAGCCAGCCAAAGATTAACACATTTAGCAGGATCTGCCTTAATTAAACTAAAGATGTTGGGATCAAGGCTACCTCTTCAGTCCTGCTTTGACAGTCTGTTACTTCCATTTTCTTTTTAGAGGTCAACTATGAAAATGGTCCTAGAGGGCACTGGAAGTGGGATTTTTGCCATAAATCCTTAGCTCCAAACCCTGGGCTTGGGTCATAGACATTCTTTGGTTTTGCTTTTCCTTCTCTCTGCAACTGTTGAAATGGGTATGTGATGTTAAAAAAAAAAAAAATAGTATGGGAAACTTAAGGGTTAGCTGCTTTTCCATTTTACATGAATTTTCCTTTTTACAAAAAGCCCAATTCTGTTCTGGATACATTCAATGAGTTCTGAGAATAATTCTTAAAGGTGTATGCAGCCACATCTCACTTTTCCCTTTCCTTTAAAATTCCATGCTGATCCGAGAGTCTCTAAGATAGAAAAATCAACATTGGAAATGTAATTCAGCTGCCTGGAGCTTACTGTTGACCTAGGGTCCTTTGTGTATTGACTCTATCCAGGGTATGTATAATTTTCAGACTGAACACCCTTGGTATTGCCTAGCTATTTGTTCCAGCTCACACCATTCTGTCTGGAGTCATTGCTTCAGTCCCACTCCCACTGATGCCATTCTCCACTCTTTTCTTCCTTTCTTTTCCTCTTCTCTCCTATCTGACTGAGCTCCCTTCCCTCACTGACCTTCCTTTAACAAAAATCTACTTGAAAAAGCTAAAGGCTAGACATAACTCAAGCAGAAAAATGGAGAACCAACAGGAACACTGGAAACCAAGTTATTATTCTCTCTTCTCTTGCCAAGCTCCTCTCCTTGCTCTCCAAAAGACTGCATAGATTTTGAGATGCCTCACAAATTTTCTTGCAACCACACATAATGAGTAAGTGATAACTAAATTAATTCAGTATATTTTCTTTTAAGCAGAGAGGGCAAGTCCTAGAGAGCATCTGATCTATGATTATTGCCATAAATTCTTGGCTCTGAGTCCTGTCCTCAGGTCACACACAATTTCTACTATGCTTCTTTCTCACTCCAGAGGTTAAAGTGAAAGCCTGATACACTACATACAATACATGGGAGAAGGAATCATAGCAATTTTCATGTTTTGCTTGCTGTCGGTAGTTATAGCATGGTTAAGAAGTTTAGGAGTTTTTCTTTAGCTATTCAGTTTACTTATTTCTTTTTCTCTAATACTAAAAAAAGTAGGCTAACAACAAAGCTCAAGGTAAAAAAGAATAAGCTTAAATTCCGCTTCTCACACTACTTCATGAATTTGAAGTAACTCCATTCAAATTGAATGAGTGAGAAGAAACAAAAAAAATTAATCTATTTACACTGTAAGTCCTAATTTTTCATATTGTCTTTTAGGGTCAGTGACAGAACTAGGGCAAACAGATAAAAAGGAGGAAGAAAACCCTGGATCGTTAGTCAATACTATGACAGTGAATAAAGTAAGAATAATATAGTGCCTACAGAAAAAAAATTACAGTTTTTCTTGCAATAAAAATAGGTATCCAAACCCCGAACAGTAGGCTAATGCACTGGCTTCATAATGAACTGTGGTCTTTACACACCTAAAAGAATTAAAATAAACCTTCAATAAGCAACTGTTAGTATTAGTATATCCAGAAAAGAAATAAAGGATAACATGATGTAGCTTTGAGTTACTGTCCAGTAAATTGGTATGCTACAGGTGAAATCAAATTAAATTTAGATAGTACCCTCCAGAAAAAGAGCTCAATTTTCACATTGGAGGCAAAAAAACATTTTCATTCTATAGGACTTAAAGGTCTCAGGTGTTCATTACAACTGGTGTTGATTTGTCTCATGATTACATTTCATTTTGAGAATGTTTCCCCCTGCTCTTTGTAAAGGTCCAAATAGAGAAGTTTTATCTTTCCTCTGGAGATCTGCCTTTTGCATAACACAATGTACCATTTACAACAAGGGCTTAAAAAGATTTTCAAGAGGAAATAATGGGATTTCCTAACCTTGCCATAGTGAAAAAGGGTGATAAATGGAAATTCTGAGCCAGTGAGTAAGGTGATATTGACTTTATATGTTGGCAAGCTGGATATTAGGTTTGGGAAACAGGGATCTAGCGGCCCCACAGCTTTGAACAAAACCAGTGTAAACGTATCAGAGAAGTAACTTTTCTCTTTAACAGTAAGTTAATTAATGGCGGTGACTAAGGTCATGCTGTGCTTGCTGAGGAAGGTCCCTTCAGCAGGAGCAAGGTTGGTTGATAGAATCTAAATCATTGTCATCTGAGAGACTCACTTTAAGAGTTCACCATTTCAAAGCACCATTTCAAATGTTGTCATCTCAAGCCTCTGACTGAGATATGATAGTATAGTTAACTTACTATAGTCATTGGTCATATCCAATTCCTTGTCAGTTAAGGCAAAATTTAAATGTTCTGAAAATGTTCTATATTTAGGGGTGCATGGCCAAATATTGAGGTCCGTTCAAGCCTGTGAGGAATTTGTAAGTAATTGTCAATAGGAGAAATAGGAATTGAAAGCATATGTCACTGTTGTGTTTTGGTACATGTACAAGAAGACTTCATAGTATAAAGAAGGCACATCAATTTCTTAAGAGTTAAAACAGAGATAAAACCAGAATCCCGTGTTTAGCACAGTGACAGACACATTTCATCAGTACACCTCAGAACGTAAACTATGCCTGATGATACACCATTAGTCAGGATTACTCCTAAAATGCATTGCTCTGATGCTCTATGTTTAGTAATCTGCTAACTTTGTACTCCAACTTCAATTATTCTGATTTGATTATTTTATGATTGGGTGTTCCATGTAATTTGCAAGTTGCAAAAATCTTTTCCTTAAACAGGAATCATTTAATTGCTTGTTGATCCAAAGAATGTGAATGTGTTCTTGTGCAATACTGAAAATATAAGGGAAAGACTGAAAATAATCTCCACTTATTCAAGCCTTTTTCATTCAGAAGATAAGCAAGTTATTGGAAGTATGTTCAGAGTTAGACTGCTGAGACATAGCGAGGCACTGTATCAGGGTACTGGCCAGAATTACCACTAATAACATCTTAGAATGTTATTAACTAATGTTTCAGAACTTTAACTAACCTATAGCATTCAGCTATAAGGGGTACTCATGGATTACAGCTATGGGAACTACTGTTTTAAATGTATATCTAAAGAACTATCTTTTGGCCACTAAGCTAGTGTTCTAAAGTTCACATTCATGGAGAACTGAGAAAAGTGTAAAGATTTTTTCTTATTCTGCCAAATTTGTTAGTTCTGTTAAATTAACATGGATAACAGGACTTGTTTTTAGGCTCCTTATAAAATATTCTTTTCAGAAAGGTGCTGTTCATTGAAGAAAAAGAAAGAAAGAAAAAAGTTTACCAAGCTCTTTCTATATCTTCAAATAACTTCAGTAATCTCAGAACCTTTTATAAGTTTAAGGGATCCATCCATTTGTCTTCCATCTCTTTTTCTGTCCCTTTCTAAGCAGGCTGGCCAATTTCAGCTATATTTGAAAAAGCGATTGAAATTTTATGAAAATGTGTTTCTGGAGTGAAAGGGTGGTATAAGTCAGCCATCATGAAATCCATTTTGACAGTTGCTTTCCTATAAATTAGCAGATGTACAATGTCCATACAATGGACTCACCATTAGGATGGCTGCTACCTAGGAAGTTGTGTCAAAAAGTGGAGCATAGGGCATAAAGGACATGAATCAACAATAGAAGAAGCTTAGCTATTTTTTTTCTGCTCATCAAACAACTTCCATTTGTTTTTTTCAACTTGATATTAATTTATGAATGGGCTTTTCAGATTGCCTCTGTGATTTAGACACTTTAACCCTATAGAGATGAGATCTTAGCACTAACTTCTCAAGGCTTATTGGAAATCAAAACTTCAGGTGTTAATTTTAAATATTAGCCATTAATCTTACCTGAAATCAGAGCTCTGTGAATAATTAGTCATGAATAATTTATATATAACAATGAATGGTCTTGGAGCTTCTTTATTTGAACTTATTTTCTCTGAATTATTCAGATTTTCTCACTGAATATTTTTGATTGCAGACTGTTAACAAACAGGTAATTTTTAATTCACAGGTAACTTAATTCACACTGTAACTTAGCAAAAGTACAAGTTTTTATTCTGTTAATTAGAGTACTAATATGATCAGCAACATAGCATGATTTTTTAACTTTTTAACTTTGTTTTGTGTCTTAAGATTCTCAATTCACATTACCATTCAATTGCTTAGTTAGATGTTACAAAATTTGCATTGTGTTGCTGGTTACAAATGTGAAACAGACAGTGATCATTGTCAAAACTAAATGAGTGTATCTATTTATGCAGTTATTAAGAATAGTTTTTCCATTATTTGCTTAACTCAAACTATATAGATGTAAAAAGGTGGAAAACTCTTTTTTCTTTTTTCTTTTTTCTTTTTTTTCTTTATTTCTTTTTTTTTTTCAGTTTGGAGACATTGCTTGAAATAATATCACCAGCAAAGGTGCTTCTATACTATATATTGCTAATGTGTTTTGCTTGATAACCAATATCTGTTCAATTAAAAATTTACATTCTTACTATGTCAAACAAATATCATAAGACAGGGGAAGACCACAGAAGCTGTCATTGTCTCTCTATTTATTGTTGAAACATTTTGCAAAGGACACTCAAAGAAAAAATTTCATGTACATCAAAAGGTATTTTTATGAATAAATTTGAAAGTGGTGATGTTTGCTGAAAATTGATTCAAGAAATAGTAACATTGTTTATTATTGGTTACCTCCTGCCAAGTATTGCTGAAATCCTATCTTGGAAATAAATATAGTGTCATATAAATGACTTCTATATTTGTAAGAGTAATGCTAGTCTGTGTCAAGCACACTAAGGTGTGCTTTTACACACACACACACAAATGATTTAAAAGAACATGAAAATGACACAGTCACTGTGTTTACTGTCATTTAAATGTTCGATAATATTCAAAATGAAAATTTATGTACTAGCTATGGGCTGCAGTACTTATAGGTTTTGCTAACATTAATTCAGTTTCCTTTCTGCAGACAAATATTCCAGCTTTCCTCATTATTGTTGAAGTAATGGCACAAGAAAATGTCCTTTCATAGACACCCCACAAAAAATATAATTGAATTATATGCGACTATGGACTTCCTCAGCTCCAGATGAAGACGGGATTCTAACATATGCGGAATCAGTCTGCAAGACAGAAAGCTCAGACATGGGCTTTGGGCATGAAAACAACAGGAGACTAGAGGTATGCTGAGGCAGAATGCACTAGTGAGGCAGATATTTTGTGTTTCAGTGGTTTCTTTTATGACACACTGCTGGAATAACTCAAAAAAGTTTCTTAATTTACATGCTTCACTCCCCACTGTTTAAAAAACCTAGGGCACCAGTTGCACATTTGATTTAGAGATAGTGTTTAGAAAGACTATAACATCTAATTCACGCTGTAATTGTGTAAACTTGTCATTCTAAGTAATGAAACCGGTTTTCCTATGACTTCTTGTCTTATAATTAGATGATCTGGTTTCTCATATGAAGCGAGAACTGTCATTTTCCTATGATTATGGCAATCATAATAGTTCTCAGGTAGATGTAGTCTCTTGTATCCACTAAGGCTGGAGCCTTTGTTTGCAGAGAGCACTAATGCAGGTTTGTCCCTCTACATGGCCATTTATTTTCCTGAAATTTCTAGGAACTAGATTTATTTGCTCTTTGCCACATATAGTTCAACTGGGCCTTTTAATAAGAAGTTTTTTCAAAGGTGGGAAAAGCAGAAAGAGGGGCAAACACATGCACAGAGAAATACTCAGCACAAAGCTGCACAAACTTTCACTCCTTGGGAAGCTGTATTTAAATAACAACATAATTGTAGTGCAAATTTTAGTTACGTGTAAGTAATTCTACTAATTAAAACCCTGATTCAGGAACAGTCAAGGATGCCTCCAGCTTATTTTTAAATGTGTTTTTAAATCTACATTTATTTAGAAAAGCAGTTAAGCATATGCTTAGTCCATTGAAGTTAATGTTTTGTGCTTTTTCTCCTGAAGTTTATATGAAATGACAGCTACAAGAAAAAAGTGAAAGTTGAATCAACTACAGTTTGACTGTGGTCAGAAGAACAATTGCCTCATTCTGTCTCCACATTATTTGTATTCCGTAAGCTAGAGTTAGTTTTAATCATCAAAAATCTGTTATTGCTCTTTTCTGGATGTCTGGATGTTCTGCAAAAGTCAGTCTTACTTCATCCACCACCTTAGCAGTAACATCAGTGTGATGCATGTCCCCAGAAAGTTATATTTATTTACTCTCCCACTTACGTGTTAATGGATTTCTACTAGATTTCACTTTAAAGTCTTTATTCAACATAAATCAATCTTTTTTCACCACTTTAACAAGTAGCTCATTTTTTTAATACCTCTGTAGCTTGACTTAAGTATTCTTTGCCTGCATGGGTATAGCAAGAAGTAAACGTGTGACATGGGTAAGCTGTGTCTATCCAAGAAATTGCCAGATCCTTCAGTATTTCTTCAAGGAACTGCTGGAGAGGGCACAGCAGAGGGCTACAAAGATGACTAGGGGCCTGAAGCATTTCTCTTAGAGGAAAGGCTGAGGGACTTGAGCCTTTTAATCTGGAGAAGAGAAAACTGAGAGGGGATCTGATCCATGTTTATAAATATTTAAAGGGCTGCTGTCAGGAAGATGGGGTCAGTCTTTTTTCAGTGGTGCACGGTGACAAGACAAGAGGAAATGGGCACAAACTTGAACATAAGAAGTTCCATCTAAATATGAAGAGGAAATTCTTTACTTAGAGGGTGGCAGAGCACTGAAACAGGCTGCCCAGAGAGGTGGTGGAGTCTCCATCTCTGGAGACATTCAAAACCCGCCTGGACATGTTCCTGTGCAACCTGCTCTAGGAGGACCTGTTTTGGCAGGGGGTGTTAGACTAGATGATCTCCAGAGGTCCCTTCAAATCCCATATAATTCTGTGATTCTGCGATTCCAGTGCTTAATTGATACTGTATTTTAAACATGTATTGAGGAAGCTGAAGGACAGAGTATGCCCTTCTTTCACATACCGCCTAGTAGAATAGCAGTTTCTGCTGCTGTTATTAGATTCAGTCGAATTACACAATGACTAACTGAGAAGGTGTTTAAACTGGTGGAAAAAAAAAGAAAAAAAAAAGAATAGCATGGAGGCTAAAGAACACAGAAAAAAACCCAACCCTGTTGTATTGGAAAGAGGATTGATGTGGTCCTAAAATGTCTCAGTAGCCTTCACGCTGGGTTCTCAGAAGGCCTGTGAGAGGATTTTGTGTGAGGCTTAGAATGTGGTATTGGCAAAGAAATGTAAACCTATTCCTAACACCAAATAAAAGCATCAAAAGGGAATAGAACATGATAAATTCCTCAAGATAAAAGCAGTAGGGAGACAGCTAGTCAACAGCTGTGAAAACAGAATTAAAACTTGCATAAATTGGAAATGGTATTCCCCAAACCGAAACTGGATCCAAATAATTCAGTATGTATAATCTCAACACAGGATTCAAACTGGGTCAACAGGACATTGTGACTAATTCTGTGGATGACTGCCAACATGCTCAGGCAATTGCAGCCTATTGACCAATGTCAAACAGTTCAAGTTTGCTTTCCCTACAGACTTGAATTTTTCAAATAAATATATCTTAAAGCAAATGACCCAGTAGCTACTCAACAACATAGTGCTGAGCTTTAGATTTGAAGCTTAAGTCAAATCACATTTAAACATATTTCAATGTGGTATGTAGATGATAAGAGTAAGGATTTCAAACATACATGCGATTTGTAAGAATGAAGGAAGGACAAATTCTTCACAGTATCAGGACTGATCAAAGAAAATAAAAAAAAATATACAAGACTATAATATAAAGAAATGTACCAGTTCCAGTTGGGGAAATAGATTTTCATTGCTTTGCATGATCTAATTAAACCAGTCAGTTTATTTGCAAAAAAATATTTTTTCTATAGTTGTTCTGTCCTTCTTAATAACTTTTTAATTTGCATCCAGTGTAAGCATGTTTCCCATTTATCCATTTTTTACAGATGTTAATCTTCATCCTCCTTCAGCCATCTCTCTACCTATTCTTCTCCATAAAAATGAAACTCCAAAGACAAGAATTATTCTGAATTTGATTTTCCAGTTGCAAACCATATCTTTTCTAAGTGGCTTCTGTTTCATCAATACTGTGAAACAAAGTCTGCATCTCAACTAGCAAATAAAAAAGGGAGAAGGCATGGACTCAGAGAGTGTTTCAAGATTGTCTGCACTGTTTATCTGTTAGTATGTCTCCTGGTATTGGTTTGGCCAGTGTCAGCTCCAGACAGTGCCTCTTCATGGTCTGGGCAAAACCAGGACTCTTCACATAGGCAATGTACATGTGGCCTCCCAGTTCTGGAGTCAGCTATTTAGACAGAACTAGTAGCTGTGAAAGCCAAAGTCATCCTCCTGATCAAAGCTTCCAGCCAAATGTTAGAGTTAATGGCATGGCAGCTGCTACTGATGTTGGGGTTCCCTTATCACCTGATTATTACTTCTATGTTCCTCATTTTCTTTTTTGTTCCTACCAAGTATTCCCTTTCTCACTTTTAAAAAGGGTGTCAAGAGATGCTTCATCTTCTGCCTCTGTATTCCTGTGAAATTGTTTCTTATGAAATTGTCTACCTTCTTGTGATATTGTCTCATACTAAAATTTTGTGAGTCACAGGTCTCTGTCTATACCCTTGATCTGCCAAAAGTCCCATATTTCTGTTTTTCAGATGTTGTCTTCTATATCATTTGCTAATCTACTAGTAACAAATTACCAGCATAAGGTAAATTCCTTGTGCTTCTTCAACTCGCTGCACCTTCTAGGCATTGTCAAACATGCATAATTCATAGAATCATTATTCTTCCCAAACTACTACTTCCACTGTGACTGTAAAAAAGGGAGAAAGAAGTGTCTATGGCATTTTTCATTATCTTCCCCAGGTTATTTCCTCTTGTAAGTTCCATAGCTGCATGAGTAATACCTTGAATCTTCTCTAGTTTGTATTTTATTAATGTTTGGGTTGAAGAAGATTTAATCCATGGTTTAAATACTGTAAAAGAAGTATCCGGTCTTGCATGCATTATCCAAGAATGATCTCACATGAATATTAAATAAGAAAAGATATATCTTCAAGTCTGAGTGCTTTTGAGGGCACTGGAGTATTTGCTTAAACAGTGATGAACAACATATTGGAAAAGAATTAATTCACCAAGTTGACAGAAGAAATATCCAACCCTTGTCAACTCTTGTTGATAAGTTAATACCACCATATGTACATCATGTATACCATGGGTAACTGCTGATTGTTCATATGATATTATAGTTTATATTTTGCCTCTGGTCAGAAGTGTAAAAAAATTCCATTATTTTAAGAAAGCTGTTTCCTTAAAATATATGTAGCTGAACTGAAAAATTAATACTAACATTTTATGAGCAACAATATTTCATCACCTTTAGAAGAAAGGAATTGATAGAAGGAATGAGTAGTTTACAAAATGGTGCCAGCTGAACCAAGAAACTGAGGAAAAAATATTTCAGTTTCTCACAGCTGCTTGGAGTCAGAAGATTCTTGGAGGCAAATCGCAGATTCCTGGAGGCACATATTCTGAAGAGGAATCTGGAGATTCCTCTTCAACATTAGCTGTATGAATCCAGATCCTTACCCCACTGTCTCAGTTAACGTTGATAAAAATCCCTAGAGATTAAAGTGAAATTATTTCCAAAGGTAATCATTATGATAAATTACATCTAGTTCTAAGCAGAACAGGATTCCACAATAAGAAACAGGAAATGTGGTTAAAACAAGGCTCTAGCTGAATTTGATTGTTTTAAAAAAACTATTAAAATTAATTAAAATCTAAATTAATGAAAAAGGTATCGGTGTGCAGAAAATATTACCTTTTTTTTTTTTTTTTCCCAGAAAGATATTATTTGTATTTAAACATTTTCCAGTGATTGGTTAAGAATGGCGCCCTTCCTATCTAGTGGGAGGGTGCACTGTAACCACAAACAGCATGCACATTTTTCATCAAAATTTTAACACTAATGTACCTTGTGAACCATACTATGTTTTTTATTTGGGGTTTTGGACTGTCCAAGTTTATCCTTTATTTTGGAAGGAACTATCATTTCTTGCTTTTACTGAAGAGTAGACAGGAGAGAAAGAAGCAATTTCTGCCAGCAAGCTGAAAGAATAATTGAATATATTTAATGAAAAATGAAAGAAAGATAGAATCCAAGAAAGGGGAAATCTGCAAGAAAGTGATCACTAATGAGCAAGGTTAGTTCCTGTGTGCTAGTAGGGTATATGTAATTATTTTTAAGAGAGATGGTGATAAGATGAATGATAAAAACTTTATTAATTTCTTTGTAAATTTATGCATTCATTAATTGAAATACTACAGTAAAGTTCAACTTTATTAATTTAGGGTTTCAACTAACGTTCCATTTACCTTGAATTCTCCATCTTCCTCCAAAAAGCCAGTTGTCCTGAGACTATTTATATCTAACAACTTTGGGAGAATGTTAAAACATTAATATTACTCACAAATTATACTTTGTAACTGCTTCTGATTATTTCCACTGCAAGACCAACTTGAGCTGTGATTGAAAATGAGAAGACCCAGTAAGAGAATTCCTTGTGCTCCTTAACAGTGTTTATGGTGGTGCCTCAGCAAAGTGGCCAGGATGCCAACATAAGACAGGGATGTGAGCATAACAGTAAGTGTCAAAATAACATCCAAAACTACCTAAGAGGGTATTTGCCCCAAACTGACAATGCTAAAGAAGGCAGTATCCATCAGCCACACTAAACAGCTTAAAAAGAAGTCACCTTTAGAAGTCCAAAGAGAAACTTGAAAATTTTTAACAGTGGGAAGAGAGAAGAAAGCAACAGAGAAGCAGTCAAAACATGGTTTGACACTATCAGAAATTGCTTCACTGACACTGGAATGTCTACCTTGACCTTACTGAATAGCCTTCCGTCAGATGCCATGGGGCTTGTCCATCTAGCTCAAGGAGTGACAGTATGGGTGCAAGTAGTAGGGATCCACACTTCTAATATACATGTGTGAACTCGAGGTGGGGGCTTTCTCTTGAGAACACATTCTGTTGGCTTTTGGGGATTATCATGAGCACAAATAAGTCTAGAGCACCTACATCTCTAGCACAAGAAATAGAGGAATCCACACTCCCAGAAAGGATGTGTGTGTGTGGTGTGGGGGTGTGCTTATAACTCACACTGCTTGTGAGAGGGAGTGCATGTGTGTGTGTGTGTGTGACTGTCTTGCGTATTCCAGTATATCACTGGGATTTATTATAGAAGGTGAGGTGGTTTAGAAATTTCTAGGTGTTTAAGTATCTAGTATTGCAGTTTGCCTATCATAAATGCATAGTTCACTGACTACTGATTAGTTCCATGTTATTAATAAAACGAGCAACTTCAATTTCGATTTTATTTACACCATATGAATAGAGTAGATTTTTCCCTGCAATGTTTATTGCTAAACGAGATCAGTCAAGCAATTAAAAGACATGAGCAGATCTTTTGTGACTCTGTATGTACATGCACAGCTACTTGGTGTAACTGAAAGGAGAGAATATTTAATTTACCTCTATTTTCAACCAATACCTTTTGAAGAAGTTAAATTACTTCTAGTAAGTGAGATTCTAGGCAAGGCAGTGTGAATATGTCATCAGTAAGTTCAGTCTGTGGTTCATAATGTACTAAGAACTTTGGTTATTAATGACTTAAATTTAAATGTGGAGTTTGGTTTGATTTTATGCTTGAAGGCATTAAGTTATTCTGAATTATGCTATATTTTCCTGTATGTAAAATCTTTTGTATAAGTACATGTCATTTTGTGTACTTGCAAGAAAAGTAAAAGGAAATTAATTTTTTAGAACAGTGAAATGGTCATGGGGATATTGTTGGCATTTTACCTACTTCAGTGATACCTGTCATGTCCATCTGCTGATGGCTGATATCGAGTACAGACTTTGAAATGCTCAAACTGGGCTGCCGTCTGGGATTGGAAGCTGGTTTTCCTGTGATCATTGTTCTTGTCTGAGCACCTGATGAAGCCATCAAAGGGGTTAAAAGTTACAGGGCAGATGAATGTCTTTCGATTTGTCTAAGAGCTAAATCTCATTCTCTAATCAATGACTATGTAAGTATTTTATACAAAGTGTAACAGCTTTAAGAGGAGGAATAAAGACTCCACCTATCGTCTGGCTTAACTCAGTGTTAGGGTACTTTGCCACTGGCTAGTCGATCAAGACCCCACAGAAAGAAAAAAGTAACAGGATCCATATCTGCCACATCCTGAGCTTTCTGAACTTCTAAAGCCAAGCTGCAGTTTCTGTCAGTCTATCCTCTAACATTTCTTTTAATCCAAAACTTTTTATTCACTAAAAATTTGTAAATAGTTTAAGGGTGATCAAAAATAAAATGGTTCAGTGAGTAGAAGTGCTCCAAGAAAACAAGATCATTTATCTGTAGATTCGGATCCCTGTCTTGTCTAAAAGAGGAATGATAAAATATAATATTTTACAACTGCATTTTTTCATAGATTTAAAATGGATGAAACTTATGATCTCTAAATAGACTCAGTCCACTACATTTTACAAGCCTTAACTTCTTTACAGGAATAGGAGGGAAACCTCAGAGAGAAAATACTGTATGTTTATTAAATCCATAAATTTACAAGTTATTTCATCTCATTCCACTGATAGGATCATATGTAAAATGAGTAGAAATATCAGTAAATTGAAAAAAAAAAAGAAAGCATTTATTTTTTTGATTTAACAGTAAAAAGTAAACAATGACAGTTAGAACTATACAAGAATGTAGTTTTTCTAAAGATAATAAAATCATTACAAGTCCTGTGGACTCAGTGGGATCCATATTAATTATAAGAATGTGAGAACTAAGTAATGAGACTGTTAAATGATGAAGAATACCACATCAGATTAGATATGCCACTTTTTAAATATAAGAAGTAAAAAGCATTGATTCAATTTTGGGTTTATGAAGATATTTAGAACACAAATACTCCTGATAAAAAACATGTTTTATTTTTGTCTGAAAGGGTTATCAGGTATTTTGAAACATTAAGTACACTAAGTGGCCCACAAATTTCTGAATCTTCTGACAGACATAATTTAGAGTTGTTCCCACTAAGGTCCATGACAAAACACCCACAGTGAACTTGTTATTCAGTGTCACTGCTAACACTTATGCAGAAAACATGAAACAGTTGCGATCTAGTTTGCAGCTAATGTGAGTCTAACACAGTCTTTCCTCTAAAAGTGAGGAAGGGGGAATGGACATTTATTTCCCGAGCAGATGTTATCTGGGAAGTGATATATTTCGTTTCACACCCCTTGTTTATTTGTTTTAGAAATAAGTGGGGAGGGGAAGGGGGGAGAGTGTGAATGACTGAGAGAAAGAAAAAGAAGTGCAAAGCTTCCCTTTCTTGGCAGCCACAAGCCATTAGAAGAGCTTGGCTGCCTGTGTAACCACAGCCTCAGGCAGCTGAATGCATGCCCAGAGCAGAAACGGAGACACAAAGGGGTTCAGATGCTTATTGGATTATCCGGAAGTTGAGAGAAGACTTGTGAATGCTTAAATTTTGAAGTTTCTTGCCTAAGTTCCTCCAATGACCTGAAAGCAAAATTAAAGCAAAAGTTTTCTATTTCCTTTCTCTGACACATGGTTAGAAGATTTCTTGTTGTAGTTTAATTTATTTGGAAGCAAATCTGTAAAGTTGTGTCTTAAATTCTGATAAATTTAAGGCCAGCGTTTATTCTGGAGTTTAACTTAAAATGAGCAGCTGAGAATTATATGACGCAGCTGGAGGAGAAAGAGGGGAGTTTGATTGCTCGATGAACGCGACTGCTTTGGAATACTATAGTTAGAGAAAGGGTCTCTAAATAGCTAAGCCTCAAATCAATTAAGATTTTACAGATTTGGATCAGAATTATACAAGTGGAGAAGATACAGAAGCATGTGCATTTTGCAGCATACTGTTTGTTGCATTAGGATTTTGCTCATTAAGATGCTACTGATATAAACTGTCTCCTGGAATAGCAGCACTGTGTGCAATTACAATCAATCAAAAAAAAAAAAATTCGTTTCTGGTGACTGAGGCCAAGGTAGAAGCACAACTCTGTATCTTCCATATGATAAACTTTTTTTTTGAGGAAATTAATATAATTTTTTTATCTGTTAGTTAGAAAATATTCAAAGTTCAGTGTTCTGCTATGAGCTAGTGGGATGTGCCCTCACATCTGTCTTTCAGTGTCTTTCTCCGTCAGGGTTCAGACCTTCACAGATTTGTCATAAGTAAAAGTGATGTGCAAAAGCTAACAGAACAATACTTCTTTAGTGTTCTTTTCATCTCAAGGATGTAATGTATGAGGTAGGTTGTGTGAACCAAAGCATTTAATTCCATTTTGATAGAAATACAGGTATCTGCTCTAGCATACTCTTCCTGCAAACAAGGTGTTCATTTAGAGGCCATATCGACAGAGGTACATGTAATATGTAGCATGGTGCTTGCACTTTTTGCATGTAAGCTCCTCTTACTGAAATGATGTTTTTTCTTGGGAACATTTGTTTCTACAAGTTAGCAGCTGTGCAGGCTCTATGCTTACAGCAGAGTAAAGCAGGTGATTACTGTTCCATACTACATCAGGTGCATCCGTATGCTGGGTAAAATGCTCAAGTATGACAGCATGACAACCAGGTTTAAGACAATATTTAAAAAGAAATATTTAAAAAGAAAGTTCTTCCTTTGTGGTATTTCATGATGGTTAACATGCAGGATGGTAAGTGGAACCATGACTCCTTCTGTGAACCTAAGAGTGAATAAATTGAAAAGTTCACAGATTGGGAGAGGTGCCCAGGTTAAAGGCAAATGGAAAGCAGTTGGAATAACTACTTAACTTTTTTGCCCAATGGGATGATGGAACAGATATTTAGTTTTCAGGATTAGCAAGGATTAGCCAGATGTCTTAGCCAGTACATCTGTTAAACATTTCTTTAAATCACAGCAAGGCAATTACACCCCTAACACCCAACATATTAACATATGAAGATAAATTAACATTAGTACGGTAATTTAGGAAACCAATTTCAGACATTATTAAAGTTGTGGGAAACATACACGATGCTATTATCTTTGGGGGGCATTTTTTTGTTTCGTTGGTTTGGGTTTGTTTTGTCTTTTGTTTTGTTTTGTTTTTCTTTTTGTTGTGTTGTTTGGTATTTTTTTAACTTTGTAAATTAACTTTGTCGTAATTTCATTATTCATAAGTGCACTTAATCTTAGGAGGATTTAAATGAGGATTGAGGATTTTTTCCTGGATATTTTTTTTCCCAGATTCTTTTTTTTTTCCCAGGTGGTTTTTTTTTTTCCCCTCCTTCGGGAACTTAATTACTCTCTGGGATTTTGAAAATAAGTCTTTGAATGCTACATCTTCTCTGAGAATATGGACGTTTCCTGAAAGGGATATTGGAACATCCTAGCAATAACCTACCCTTTTCTCAGTTACACAGAAAAACATCTAACACTTGGTGAGCCACTGTTTGGCAAAAAAAGAGAAAATTGAAGCCAGTGCCCATTGGGCTGGATTACAGAACTGGGAAAGCTATCGACTGAACTCACAGTTGATGTTCAATGAGTCAATCCATCTTGGTCAAGAAAGCGTGACTGAGACCTTTCATTACAATTCTGTCCCCACAATGCAATATAGTGTGATTCACATAACAATGTGCTGAGATTTGTTTTGTTGAATGATTTGGACTACTTCTGGAGACAGAACAGTCACATACAAGACACAGAATTGTGACTTGCACTTGGAGTTCAGTTCCCTGTTTGTCTATCAGCCAAACCAAACTGACCTTGAAAATGCTATATCTCATCAAGTATTTGTTTTCCATTACCTTTCTTTTCTGTTAAGATACAAATTAAGAGAACTTTGCTATGTGTTTGTACAATACTTCACATAAACTAGCACCAATCCAGAATAAGAATGGCAAAAGCTGTTCCTGTTTGTAATATCAACTCATTCCCATTAAGCACAACTGATAGAGTTCAACTATCTGTGGACAAAGATGATGCACACAAAAAATGGGAACATTACACACTGTTTGAAGTATAACTTTAATATTTTCTTGGTGCCTGGTTTTTTTTTTTGCACTATATACATAACAGGGTTCAAAGATTTCTCATTTCAATGTGATGCCAGGAACGGATTGATAAATAATTCTGTGTATACTCTTTATCAATGATCTGTTACAGTGTCTATGTTTGAATGTAAAAATATCAGGGAAAAAAAGAGTGATTAGCTATTATAAATAGAATTAGTTGGATTTCTTAATTCTGTTGCTGGCCATGTCTTTGGACGTAACACCATTGGCCTTTGACACACCTGAGGGATGGGATACCATCCAGAGGGATCTGGATAAGCTCGAGAAGTAGGTGTATGTGAACCTCATGAAGTTCAACAAGGCACAAGGACAAGTGCAGGATCCTGCACCTGGGTCACAGCAACCCCTGGTATCAATACAGGCTGGGGAATGAAGGGGTTGAGAGCAGCCCTGAGGAGAAGGACTTAGGCATTCTGGTGGATGAAAAGTTGGACACGAGCAGGCAATGTGCACTTGCAGCTGAGAAGGCAAATCGTATCCTGGCCAGCAGGTCAAGGGAGGTCATTCTGCCTCTCTACTCTCCTCTGGTGGGACCCCACGTGGAGTACTGCGTCCAGCTCTGGGGCCCACAGCACAGGAGGGACATGAACCCGTTGGCGTGAGTCCAGAGGAAGGCCACGAAAATGATCAGGGATCTGGATAAGCTCGAGAAGTAGGTGTATGTGAACCTCATGAAGTTCAACAAGGCACAAGGACAAGTGCAGGATCCTGCACCTGGGTCACAGCAACCCCTGGTATCAATACAGGCTGGGGAATGAAGGGGTTGAGAGCAGCCCTGAGGAGAAGGACTTAGGCATTCTGGTGGATGAAAAGTTGGACACGAGCAGGCAATGTGCACTTGCAGCTGAGAAGGCAAATCGTATCCTGGCCAGCAGGTCAAGGGAGGTCATTCTGCCTCTCTACTCTCCTCTGGTGGGACCCCACGTGGAGTACTGCGTCCAGCTCTGGGGCCCACAGCACAGGAGGGACATGAACCCGTTGGCGTGAGTCCAGAGGAAGGCCACGAAAATGATCAGAGGGATGGAACACCACTTGTATGAGGACAGGCTGAGAGAATTGGGGTTGTTCAGCCTGGAGAAGAGAAGGCTCCACAAGACCTTATTGTGGCCTTTCAGTACTTAAAGGGGACTTATAAGAAAGATGGGGACAAGATATTTAGCAAGGCCTCTTGTGAAAGGACAAGGGGTAACGGTTTTAAACTAAAAGAAGGAAGATTTAGACTAGATATAAGGAGGAAATTTTTTACAATGAGGGTGGTGAAACATTGGAATAGGTTGTCCAGAGAGGTGGTAGATGCTCCATCCCTGGAAACATTCAAGGTTAAGTTGGATGGGGCTCTGAGCAACCTGATCTAGTTGAAGATGTGGTGACAGATACACCCACCCTGACAAGGACCTGAAAAAGACCAAATAAAGACCCAACAAAAGCCTGCAAAAACTTCCCACCACAGCTCTCCTCCCACCCACATGGTAGTGGTCAGCACATATGCATTTTGGTTGAAAGGTGAGGAAGTTGTGGCTCTCAGCCAGTGAGAGCTGGCATGACCATATATGATCACAGATCTGGTTTGATTAGGATATAAATGGAGGCAACCATGGGGCAAAATTTGAGTTTTCCTCTTTGGAAGCAGTGGCTGTGCAGTCAGGGACTCTCCCCATGGGCTGGGACATCACCTACAGTTCATCTACTGTACAGGTTGAGAGCCCTCATACTTTAGGTGAATGATCATTCTGGTGGATGAAAAGTTGGACACGAGCAGGCAATGTGCACTTGCAGCTGAGAAGGCAAATCGTATCCTGGCCAGCAGGTCAAGGGAGGTCATTCTGCCTCTCTACTCTCCTCTGGTGGGACCCCACGTGGAGTACTGCGTCCAGCTCTGGGGCCCACAGCACAGGAGGGACATGAACCCGTTGGCGTGAGTCCAGAGGAAGGCCACGAAAATGATCAGAGGGATGGAACACCACTTGTATGAGGACAGGCTGAGAGAATTGGGGTTGTTCAGCCTGGAGAAGAGAAGGCTCCACAAGACCTTATTGTGGCCTTTCAGTACTTAAAGGGGACTTATAAGAAAGATGGGGACAAGATATTTAGCAAGGCCTCTTGTGAAAGGACAAGGGGTAACGGTTTTAAACTAAAAGAAGGAAGATTTAGACTAGATATAAGGAGGAAATTTTTTACAATGAGGGTGGTGAAACATTGGAATAGGTTGTCCAGAGAGGTGGTAGATGCTCCATCCCTGGAAACATTCAAGGTTAAGTTGGATGGGGCTCTGAGCAACCTGATCTAGTTGAAGATGTGGTGACAGATACACCCACCCTGACAAGGACCTGAAAAAGACCAAATAAAGACCCAACAAAAGCCTGCAAAAACTTCCCACCACAGCTCTCCTCCCACCCACATGGTAGTGGTCAGCACATATGCATTTTGGTTGAAAGGTGAGGAAGTTGTGGCTCTCAGCCAGTGAGAGCTGGCATGACCATATATGATCACAGATCTGGTTTGATTAGGATATAAATGGAGGCAACCATGGGGCAAAATTTGAGTTTTCCTCTTTGGAAGCAGTGGCTGTGCAGTCAGGGACTCTCCCCATGGGCTGGGACATCACCTACAGTTCATCTACTGTACAGGTTGAGAGCCCTCATACTTTAGGTGAATGATTGTGCACATTTTTGAATCATCATTTCTAAAGCTTAAGAATTCTTGAGTCAGTCATGCAGTATTAATTCCTCATACATTCTGAACCTGTGGTTTACTAATATCGTCAGAGTGTTAGATGGTTTTGATATACCTCATTTCCAGTTAGTTCTCTGCTAAACAATTTTTGGTTAGAATAAAGTTTATTTTGAGTTTATCACCTGTCCAAATTTGGTTTTGTGAGCCTCTGACACCGATGTACCTTCAGGGGGCATGAACTAATCTTTAAGGTTTCCTTCCAACACAAACTATTCTATAATTCTATGATTTTATGACGATTACTGCATGCTGACTTAAAATCCTTGTTATACTCTCTTATTTGATCCACTCCTAGCTGATTCACAAATTCTACATTACTAAAACACATCCTTATCTCAAGTAGTCAAGTTAAAGACTTAAATTCTTATGAATCCAAAATTGCTTGTTGCTCTGTTTTAAAGATGGATTTTAGAAGGCTTTGTGGTCTTTTGTACCAATTTATCATGCCCATGTGCCAGAACTGACTCTCGGTCCACTGCCTGCTTCACCAGCAAATTCTGATTCTCTGCACAATGACAGAGTGCATTGTTGTTGCAAAAGGGCAACAGAAATAATGAGAGCACACATTGATCTTGTAGATTAATGACCCAAGATTAATGAGTCATGGTACAGTATTGGTAAAAGACATGCAAAAGGAATGCGTTTTAACTATTTTCTTTAAAGGTCCCCTAAATTTTAAGGGCAAATATTGTTCATCAGTTGTCATGACTTAGCAGAACTGACTACTTTAAACTTACCATTTCCCAAAATGAAGTGCTGAATCTCATAGCTAGACATGATTTATTATCTAAGTTATTAATTATTTTCAACATTACTGATGATATTACAGAATAAAAACAGTTTGTCTCAGCATGGTACAAATATATTACTTTTCCCATTTGAAGTAGTAAAATCTCCATATATCACTAGATATTGTCATTTTGAGTGGCAAAATGGTGGCAACAGGAATAACATTCACTTATTTCTCTGAGGATTTGTCTTTTGGATGAATTACAGACCTTTCTGTGGACAAGAAGCAAGAACTTAAAGGTATCATATAGAAATTTGGATCCATCTAATAGTAGTCCCATGAAGGTGCCTTTACTGAGGACAGGTGTCTCTACACATATGCATGGAGAGTGCCAGTTCTAACATGACTGAGCAACTGATTTCTTTTATTGAGCAACTGATGCCTATGTATCTTGAGTTGTGTGGTCTGTTGTGTCTTTTCTGAGGACAAGTAATGTTACTTTATATACCGCGGTAGTGGGTGCTACTTTCTCTGTAATCTTGGGAGGACAAGACAGCATTCCCTTCTGCTCATAGTATAATCTAGTTCTGCCTGTGCCTGGGGATTTTTGAAATTCTCACCTTTCATATTCAAACCTATAAGGCAATGTGTTCGTGCTGGACTTTTGTGTGTTATTTCGTGGCTGCATGTGCTGGCCACACAGTCCAGGACTCACTGACCAGTAAAAGAAGGAGGCTACAAACAGAGTTGAATTGCTGTGAATCAGTTAAGGTGCTCATCTGAGAGGGGATCTTCTTGGCCTGCAGATTTTCATTCCTGCTTTTTAACACTTCCCTTGTTTTTTCTCCAGTGTCTGCTTATATAAAATACAACCAGAGTAGGGGAAGATCTGAAGAAAAACTACAAATTGCAGTATGAAGCAAAAAAAAACCTTTCTGGTAACAAAATCTATTCCTTTATTTGACAAAAGTTTTCCTAATGGAAATTGTTGCCACAAGGTATCTTTATAAAATAATGTTCCTCCATCAGCTGTTCTTTAAACAGTAATGTATTTGTAAGCAGAATTTGTAGGGGGTCACTACTGACCCATGTCTTCAGCACTTATCCTATTGTGTAACTCTAAGTGCTCAAATGACTTTTTGCTTAGGGTGCAAAGCACAGCTCACTTTCAACCATGAGTTAGTTAAAAATCAGGGGCATGTCATTCAGGGCTCTTAGGGAATTTTCAGGGACCTAAGACTGACTCTGGATCATTAGTTCATCTTTCTGGTAAGCAGATATATGTTCAAGTAAGTGCAAAGTGTTCAGCTGCCTGTCTTTCATTGGGAAATGCACAGATACACTTCCGCACATTGGCACGATAATGTACCCAAGGGAATCTAAATTTTCCATTACCTTTTCTATCCTTTTATCTAGCTTTTGGGCTTTGCAGTGTCATACAGCAAAACCGCGGAACAGCTGTGGAGCCGGTCTAGTTAAATACCACATATACTGTCACTTCCCTTCTAACAGTATAATTAAACAGGAGTTAGAATTTTCAATGTGTTGACATTTTATCAATTAAAGATAGAGAGGGGAGAGATGGAAGAAAAAAAAAATACATCTTTTGTGATGTCAGTTAATTCCATGAAGTTACTCAGAAATGTGGCTTCTTGCTACATCCAAGGTATAAGGACTTTAGAGCCTTTTTATTTTCTTTTCTGTTTTTAATTTACCAAGTTCAGCAGATGTTTATTTTCCATTATGTATTTTCATTTTACATCTTGGTTCACTGCTATGCCTTTTTCAGCTGTCGCTTTGGAAAAGCAATTCAGTGAAGTGAATGCACAATGGTGGGTTCTACAGTTTGGTAAATTCTCTAGCGCACCTTATTTAGACAAGGTTAGGTTCTTTTTCTGCTCTACTCTCCCTAAAAATCAGTGTATTTATGATGTAGTTTGAAGTATAAATACTGGGACACTGTTTCTGCAGGAATTGCCACAGAGATTACACATTCTCTTCTTGGCAGGTGACACCATGGAGATGACATATTGTCCACCAGAGAATACCTAAGGGAAACGTAATTAACCAGCCTTCCATGACCAGCATGGTTGCCATAGTTTAGTTACAGTGTGGTTTTGCATTTCTCAGCAGTACCCTGTAGCTAAACAGGGGGACTGATACATGTTTGTAGACATTCCTATTTATTTTTCCTCAGGTTTTAAGACCATGGGAAAGAAGAGAATGGGGGACTATTCTTTTGGTTGTTTCTGGGAAAAGGATGATGCTGAAAGTTTCAGGGGGTGGGGCGGGAACCCCTTAAACAATGAAAGCAGACAAAACTGAAAGATGAAGCATCTTTAGATGGCTGTAGAAACTAATCCAGCTTAGCAGTCTGCTAATCATATAAATGTCTTATTCAGTGCAAGCATGCCTGACTGTATTGCTAGAGAAGTTCAAGCAACACACATCTTATGTTCAAAAAGAACTAGATATTAGAGACATGTTCTAGTAAGGGTTGTAAAGCACTCAGAGAGATCACAATCAGGGCATCAGGGACATTTTCAGGGCTTACAGTGGTGTGGAAAAAATTTACTCTAATAGGTGGTTCACTTCAGACTGTGTGCTTAAATTTTTTGTGTTTCTGAGTTGAGATTCTTTTCTTCCTTCTGCCTGGGGGAAAGGTAAGGGAGAGAAATTGTGAACCTTGAACTGCTGAGAAGTTTGCTTTTTGCTTGCAAAATATGACTATTTATCTAACAGCTCTCACTAACATTATTTATTGTCTGATTATATGTTCATTATAATTTTTAATTTGCTACATTTCTCTGAAAACTGACTTTAAAATTTCCTCTTTAGACTTAGATGCAGACAATTCCTGATCTCCATCCACTAGAAATTTTGAAATATTGCTAGTGTCTTCTATGTGGGGAATGAAATGAAGAACACTGTGGAGGGACTACAGCAGGAGTCTAGAGGTATTAGGCAGCCAAAGTACCTTGTCAGGTTAGTTTCATTTCCTCTAAAATGAAAACAGTAGGTCAAACAGGCTTTTCTTTCATCCCCATAATTAAATCCGTAGATGCAGATGGAATGCTGACATGGCTAGGCATAGGTGATATTCTGCGTTGTAGTCAAGGAATGGTAAGCTCATTTTTCTCAGTTGTGTGGTTCCAACTCCTCTTGTCCTACTGCACTTTGTTTTCAGCCATAGGGATCCATCTCCACCTGGGACAAAGTAGCATTTCAATGATCCCCAGGAGCCAGAACAATCTTTGCAGTGAGTATGACTTTAGAAAGGCCTATAGATGCTCAGAACCATTTCAAAAGAGCAAAGCAATTCTAGGGATCCTTGATGTACTTGTGATTTGCCTTTTAAGTCTACACAGGGCATGGATAAAATAGTCTCAAGGATCTGGACCAATAGTTTTTTTCTCTTCAGTAAACAGTCTCATCTACAAAACTTTTTATGCCAGAACTGATACATAGAGTATCAATATGCACCACATGTATATGTGTATATGCAGATACATGTATGTATTTAAAAAAAACCCCAACATTAAAAAAATAATATTTTCACCTTTTTTTCCTCTTAATATCCAACCAGATTTCAATCAGCACAACCATATACCATTTACAGGTTCAATGATTAATTCTTTCACCCTCATTTGATGGCACTGGACTTCTCCTTAATAGTCAAATATGGAAAATGGTACACTATTTTCTAAGACTACTTCTTTACCTAACCACATATGCCCTTTGCACGGGGGAAGAATTTGCCGGCTACATTTCTGAGTTCCTCCCTACTCTGCTGAAGATAGATTTTCTTTACTATTCTATAAATTTCCTCTTTTTATCAAAATTTCTCTTACTGTAACACTCTTAATTACTCGTGAGCTTTGTGGTGAGTGTCTCACTGATCTCTAGGGCCTAGCTCTTTGACTGTTTTTACTGCCAGACCTTATTATAATAACAACACACTAGGCTGACCTGAAGGAACAGAAAGTCAAATTAATGAAGAATCTATTTTTTATTCTTTTTATTATGACTTTTTATTATGAAGTCATCTTCATTTGTGGATTATAATATATTTTACAATAATTATTTCCATAAAAAAACCTATTTCTGTTAATCAACATTTGGCTTGAACCAGGTTTTGCCTCATCTGAAAAGTTAATGAAACTTTGGAAGCAGATATGTTGCATTTTGAATAGAGCATTAAAATACCAATAAAACCTTTCAAACTACAGTTTTGAAGTCAGTGGCAGTTCAACAAGTTATAATAAGAATCTGTTTTGAAGAAGATGTTAAAAATAAGAAGGGAATACAATAAAAATTAAAACTTTTCCAGAAAAGTAAAACATTGACCTTAGGGAAATAGAACACATGAAATAAACCATTTTTCCTGATACTGTTTTCTCACTTGGACAGAAGTTTTGTATAAATCTGTGTTAACTCACCTAATATCTTCTAGCATAAAGCTCTAGTTCACTACAGTGAATCAAAGAATTTATTTTCTTCACCTCACTTCTAAATAAAGTTGGAAGGGGGGGGTCATCATGTGAGTCATGACCTATAAAAAAGATTCTTGTTGATAACAGAACAGTGTTTCACAGAGCTGGAATAGAGAGGCCATGAGTTTCTCTGATTTAGTGCATTCTATTATTTGCTTCAAAAAGAAGAAAAGATGTTTTAAAAAGATGCTCCCAGACAGTAATCTGGCATATGGATACTGGGAACAGGATGATAGACAGCTTAGAAGAATTTAACCAGAAAAAAAAAAAAAAAAAAAACCCTGTAGACTTGTGACATGCTAAATGGCAGACAAAGAGTTGCCTAGAAAGTCATGGACAATGGATCCCAGCCTAGGACCCATATTACAGTAAATGTAATCTTCATCAGCTCACCTGTCAGCAGCCATGAATCACCTGCTGAAAAGTATGCAGGTTGACAGCAATTCTCAGGCCATACACTTTGAAACTACAGAGCTGTACAGCAGCATTTCTAATGTATATCCTGTGCTGAGTGTACTCATTCTAAAACACAAATGCTCTTTACAGTTCACAGTCCAGCTCTGTAGCAGATTAATTTAAACCTCTGTGGCAGGAGCACACCCCACCTCCCCCCTCTCCCTTGTGAGTCTAATTGCACATTACAGGGGCATGGTGGCTATTTTGGTGGGAAGCTCATGAGCTGCTGGTCATGTACACAAACAACCCCCGGCCACATACCCGGATACCGTAGCCGTAGAGACCACCTCAGCCAATGAGCCCACATTGGAGACACCTTGACCAATGAAAGATATATAACCACGACCAATAGATGACCATGGTTTAGATCCAACCAGGCTATAAAATGGGGTCCCCACTGGAGACCCCCTTTTGGGTGGAGCAGTGGATCTGGTTTACTGGAAGCCCTCCCTTTGAGTCGAGATGTCACCTCAGAGTAACTTCTCCAGGGACTGGGTGTCCTCGCCTTTTAGGTGAATGTTTTGTTCATTTTGTATCATCATTCTAATCTTAGAGTTTATATGCACAGTGTAGTAATAGTTCCCAACTGACATCCTGAACCTGTAAAAAGTTATGTCTGCCAAAGTGTTTGTAGTATAAGATTCCTGTTAATTTTTACCATTCTACCTTTTTTTGTGACACCATTAAGAGCAGTTTTTGAATATCTTTCGTTGGTCTTGTACTTCTGTGACAACCTCATAAGAATAATCATTTTGAATTTTGAATGTACAGCTACATTGCATTAAATTCACTTTCCCACTGCATACACATGGTCTTTTAAGAGAGCAACTTATTTTGGAGAAGGTTCTTTATGCTGTGCTTGAATTAGATCTCTATAAGGTGCTGTGCATGGGGTACCCACTTCTAGGTAATTCAAGTGTTCAGTCTGCTTTAGTGTGCAGCTGCCAGCCTGGCTACTGAAATCTGTGTGAAGAAGACATTTTAAAGTGCAGTGCTTCGTGCTGACTAAGCATGCTGCATCAGAAAAAAAATACATAGGGCAAAAAGACTTCCTGTGTCATTCAAATAAGGCCTATTTCAGATACTCATATCATAGGAAATCATGCAAAAATACCAAGCTGATCTTAAGAGTCTGCTGGGTTTTCTTCCCCCTGAATTTACTCCTCAGATTGCCAAAGATATCAATTGTAGACCTCGGAGCTTACTGGGACAGGGCATTCAACACAGGCTTTTATGAAAAGGGTAGGTTGGTGGTCTCTGACTGCTTAACAGAAAAGATTTCATCCTTTTTCCTCGTGAGACAAAATGATCTGTGCAGTCCAATCTTTGGCAAAGGACAATGCCAAACTCTGCTCAGAGAATTATCATTTCTTCTGAGCACTCTTCCTTCTCCTAGGGGGAAAATCAACAAAGTTCTTAGCCTTTTGCAGATTGCAATTTATTTTTCAGTTTTTATTGACATTCAAACTAGCTTAAAAAAATGTCCAGCTGTGAGCCTGCCACATCATTAGTTCACTATCCTCCATTTTTGTTTGATCATTAGTCAAGATGTCGATTATACATCAGACATTCCAAGAGTGTTTACTGCTAGATAGAAATGCTAGAAAAGGTTGCTTACCAGCATGGGTTGTAAACAATTCATTTAGGATGACCACATCACAGTTCATGTTTTAGATGACCTAAAATATTATTTCTATACCTAAATTTAAAAATATTGGAAGCATTTTATTCAATACCCCAAAAATATATAAACAATTTTTTAGAAATTGTCAGTCTTTAATGTGCAATGAAATTCTTGTTTCTTCCATATTCTTCTTCATGTCTCTTCCATATTTCCCATTGAAGACACGCCCACAGGGAAAAATTTCTTTTGAGAATATTGGATAATACAGATGCATGTTGCACTGGCAAAAAAAAAAAAAAAAAAAAAAAAAGGGAAAGAAAATAAAGGTGTAATTCAATTGTTTTTTTAGCTTCCATTTTGACCAACTGCAAATTATGATCTTT
Source organism: Calidris pugnax (assembly GCF_001431845.1). NCBI lineage: Eukaryota > Metazoa > Chordata > Aves > Charadriiformes > Scolopacidae > Calidris > Calidris pugnax. Next base: position 24,469,914 of record NW_015094506.1, read on the forward strand.
AAAATTAGACTGTGTAACAGATAGTTACAGTTCTGTTTAAGGTGATGTTTCCTTTAGCATCTCTTGTAGCACCAAGTGAGTTCTCAGTGCAACAGTTGATTTTTTTCTCTATTAATTCATGTGTTCCATTGAATCATATGGAAGGAAATGGGAATTTTGGCATGTTTTTTTCCTATGGAGAAATTACTTGTAAGAAGACTTGGCTGTAGAATTCGTCAGCCATAGACTACAGATCCAGTCATCTAGGCAAGAAATCTCATGTAGTGGCAAGACTTCAGTTTCAAAAAATTAATTCATTTTTTAAATTCTACTTGGCTATATTTATATTAGAGTATATAAATAGGTATATATTTCTTGGCTAAATAACATCATGTTTTTAACTCATTCAGGTTGGAATCAAATTGGAATAATTTTAAGATAGTAGTCTCGTTACTAAGCAGAGATATATTGTGTTTGTAAACAGTATTTATTTGTTCAGATTGGTTGGTCTTTTTCTAACTGCAGTCCACTGAATTTTAGGTTTCCATATTCTTTTGAGGATTTATGAAGTGAAGCTTATTCTGGAAAAGTATATGTGAGGCAGTAGGACTGCCTTAAATTCTAGGTGTCTAAACTTAAGTAAACTAATCCCACCCAAAAAGTGGCTAAATGTAACCTGAGTTAAAATGACTTCACTAAGGTGGCAGCAGCATATTCTTACTAGAAGTAAAGCCAGTTTGAAACAAAATACATTTTTTAAAAAATCCTTAGATGTATTATAACAAGCTAGGATGACAGTAACTTTAGGAAACATGCCAATTAAAAGTTTATGGAAAAGCAGAACAATCCTCATACAGTCTTTCTGGAATAGTGTCAAAGATGTCCAAGTGCAAGAGATGCCCCTCCTGAAGGTTTATATGAAAGTCATATTCAGATCAAATATTGTAATTTTTTTTTATTTCTCAAAGGGCTAAATTATAATGAAACTATAAAATACAACTGGCTGAACACTCACCCAGAATTAGAATTTGAGGAGCAGATTATTTTTTATCTCTTTTTAGCCACCCATACAGGCAGGGTAAATATTCTTTTTCTTCTCTTACATGTGTGATAAGCGAAAGTGCTTATTTCAGAGCAACAAGACTGGCTAAGTTATTTACTATTCTCTGGAAGATAACAAGTTTCAAGAGTGTCTATGTAAAGCAGTGAATATTAGTCCAAGAATAATAAGGAAAATTAACAAGACACAGTTTAAAACAATAGAGCAATAAACAGCTGACGTGACCACTGGTGATCCAACTGAAAAGCAGTAGTACTCAGGAGTTTACTCTGTGTTTCATTTACGTTGCTACCCATTTTGGAGGCAAGTTGGTAATAAAAATGTCTACTGGTTTTAGAATGTTAAGTCTAAATGGCTAATCAGGAGGAACACGTATATTTTGCAGAAATACAAAATAGATGCAAGATATATGAATGGAGGTGTTTCCCCCAGGTCCTATCCCAAAGAATTTATCATTATGCAAGATGTCACAGCCTAGTTTTTTCAAAAGACAAGTTAGAAGATTTCTGTAATCCAGTCTCATCATGCTAAATCTACAAACTCTTAAACTGCCCATGGCCCAGAAAGGCTTTTTTGCTGTCGCCCAGGAAGTAATCTTTGGCACAGACTCAGATTCATTACACTAACTTAAATCACTTAGTAAATAAATTAGCAACATTATAGTCTAAAGATTTCCATAATTAGTAAAGTGCACCCCAAAGCATGATTCAGATCTTAGATGAAGTAAATTTGCAATTGGGAAGTTTTTCTCTCTTGCTGTTTAAATGAAATATTCTAAACTGCATCACAAAAGGTATAGCTTTCAACATCTATTGATACTCTTTGCTTTGTGATCCTGTCATGGTTTCAGCTGGGATAGAATTGGTTTTCTTACTAGCAGCTGCTATAGTGCTATGTTTTGGATTTGGGATGAAAATAGTGTTGCTAAAACACTGACTTTTTGGTTGTTGCTAAGCAGTCAAGGCCTTTCCTCTTCCTCACGCTGCCCTGACAGCAAGCAGGCTGAGAGTACACAAAAAGTTGGGAAGAAACACAGCCAGGACAGCTGACCCCAATAGACCAAGAGAATATTCCATACCGTGTGACAACATCCTCAGTATATGAAGCTGGGAGAAGATAAAAGAAAGGGAGATGGTGTTTATCATTCTAAGTAACTGTTACATGTGATGGAGCCCTGCTCTAAAACACTGACTTTTTGGTTGTTGCTAAGCAGTCAAGGCCTTTCCTCTTCCTCACGCTGCCCTGACAGCAAGCAGGCTGAGAGTACACAAAAAGTTGGGAAGAAACACAGCCAGGACAGCTGACCCCAATAGACCAAGAGAATATTCCATACCGTGTGACAACATCCTCAGTATATGAAGCTGGGAGAAGATAAAAGAAAGGGAGATGGTGTTTATCATTCTAAGTAACTGTTACATGTGATGGAGCCCTGCTTTCCTCGAGATGAGGGAACACTTGCCTGCCAATGGGAAGCAGTGAATCGATTCTTTGCTTTGCTTGCACGTGTGGCTTTTGCTCTGCCTATTGAACTGTCTTTATCTCAATCCATGAGTTTTTCATCACTTCTGCTCTTCTGATTCTCTTCCCCATCCCAGCTGGGGAGAGTAAGAGAGCTGCGTGCTTCTAGTTGCTGGATGGGGTTAAACAATGACATCTCCTGAGACAGATAATGCCTGAACCAAATATTGGAATTATGAGACCTTTTGGATGCTACCACTTACAGGCAAGGTCCCATATAGATCTCATACACAGCTGACTCAGTTGTCTGAGTAAAGCCTTCTGTTGATCTTTTCTCGAAATGTCTTCAGGCATTTCTGTTTCTCAGTTGGAAAGAGCTCTTTGTGCTCTGAAGAATATCACTCAAAGTCTTCTCTTCCCCTTATGATATGGAAAACAGTCTGCACGTCCCACTTTGCCCTGAATATTACCTAATTTTCCTTGGTTATTCTTATGGATATGCCAAAAAATGAAAGCAATATCCAAAATATATAATACGTGCCTTGATATGTCTGACTGTATTGTAAGAGTTCTTCATTGTAATTTTCTGAATTCATAATGGAAAAATAATATTTCTGAAGGCTCCATCCAGTTAAGTTTACTATAAATAGTAGAATCCTATTGCCTGAAATAATTGGTTTCTATGACTCACTAATAGACTCTTACAGGCATTTGTGTATTGCAGTACTAGCTTGCTTGCAAATTACCAGAGCAGGACCAATAATTTATTATTACTAGGCACATGTAGGAAATCAGAGGAAGAAGAAGAAAACTAGAGAATGAAACTAAAATGTGAATTGCAACACATTACTTCCTTGGATTTTGTTTAAGAAACAGCAATGAACATACTTTGTGTAGATTGTTTTATTATTCATATATAAACAAAATTTTCAGAGGTATAAATTCAATTTGAAAATAAATGTGTCTGAAATGCATACAAAATATTTTATATTAGCAATCATTACAATTAAAATAATTGCTTTGACTAATACTTACTGGTAGTGTGAACTTAATTATTGAAGCAACTGCAATGAGATTAGCTATGAGTGTTCAAAGTTGACCTTATCATAATACCTGACATTTCTGAGAAAAACAGATCTTTTAATGGTACATTAATTTAAAATATTACAGGAAAATAAATACGGAATGGAATAAGACTTATTTGAATGCGAAGAAAAAAATCCAAGCTTTTTGAAAAAAATTTTGGACAGAAACATAGATTCACTGCTTTGTAATGTCATTAGTGAAATGTCATCTTTTGAAAAAAGTGCTGATAGTAATCATAATGCAATAACCCAGTAAACAACAGTAATAAGTCAACATTCATCAGTTATTCTCTATTTCAGCCACAGGGTATATCTTTCATTCTCAAACCAGGACAAGGAACTACTGTACTGGCCACCAAGTGGAGTATCTTTAGGTTTTATAAACCATGATTTCATTAAGGATTAGCATGAACATTTAAGTATTACCTCTCTTGCAGATTTATTATGTCTCATAATATTCAAATTGTATTTCAACAGGTTCTCAAAAAAATCTCTAGGTTTTGCTTGAATTTTCATTACATACTTTCCTAACGATAAATCAATTTTTAGTGCACTACAGCTATAAGTTGCTTTCAGAAACATGAACATAGTGTTTTCACTTTTGCAGGAGACTAGATGATATTTTCAGCAATGGCAGGTCTACATCACCTTATCACTTGCAGGAAGGATTGTTCATCCATAAGTGTTTCAGAAGAGTACCTCAAGGGGTGTGCAAACACCAAAACTGAAGAAATAACACTAAAGGAGTACAGGTGGTTGCAAAATAGGAAAGCTTTGCAAACTTAAACATGTTTTAAGATTTTAGTAATTTTTTCTATTTTGTATCTGGACAAAACTCAAGAACATACAAAGAATTTTGCAAAACAAAATGCAACAGAGAAAGGAAATAGAAAGGCAACCAATAATAATATCCAATCAGAAATTAAATGTTTTCTGTTTCTTAGAGTTTCAAACATCTAGATTTTCCAAAGCAGCATCTATTGTTAAAAAAAAAAAAAAAGTAATTATTGCTATAAAAGCAATCTCAATTAAAATAAAGGTCAAGAAGAAACCATGATCTTCAGTTATATTTTTTAAATATTGGCAGCTGCAATGTGATGATAAGTGCCTGTGATATACTTAGGGGCTAATGATGGAGCCATGGTTTTCTTTTCTCCCATCCTCTCAATATGGTTATCTCTCTACTTGTTAAAACACTAGTGTCAAGTTTAATTACAGGATAGAATCATAACTACTAACAATCCCAGAGAGAGAGAAGGTACCATCCTTATATTGACAAAGCAGGAAAAGAATAACACTTGGAATGTCACAATGTTTTGTTTTATAAAGGAAAAAAATACCAAGACAAGAAATGGTTCAGCAGTTCAGGACACTGTTTTCTAAAAATTGTAATGATCAACTGATCAGAGTTTCAGGACAGAAGAGTTTTTTAACAATCTATGTTTTAAACCTAAAATATCACAATTTACATGGACAGACAACATTACTTATTTGGCTATCCACAAAGCAGTATTGCATATTCCTCCAAAAATGAAACAAAACTAAATAAACCAAAACAAAATGGTATGAAGTTGCAGCAGGGGAGGTTTAGATTGGATATTAGGAAGAATTACTTTACTAAGACAGTGGTCAGGCACTGGAACAGCCTGCCCAGGGAGGTGGTTGAGTCACCATCCCTGGAGGTATTTAAGAAACATGTAGACGTGGCACTTCAGGGTATGCTCTAGTGGCATGCTGTAATGGCCAAGATTGTATGTTTTTTTTTTTCTGTGTGTGTGTATGGTTGGACTCGATGATCTCAGAGGTCCTTTCCAACCACGATGATTCTGTGATTTTGTGAAAAAAGCCACCCAGACTTTATAGCCTTCAGTTGAAGATAACTCCTGTAAGACACTTTTTCCTTTTAGTTTTCCAGCAGTAAGGTTTTATAAACTTTAGATCTCAGTTCTAACAAAGAGAATTATCATTACTTTCCAGGCAGGTCTACAGTGACAAAGCAATAATTATAACAATAAAAAAATCAAAACTCAAAATGCATACGGTTGTCAATACAGACAACAAGTCATTCAGGGGAAAGGTGAAAACCTTTTCCTGCTGCTGTGTTGTACTTGATTTGCAGATAAATAGACAAATTTCCTCCTTCCAGTTGTCAATCTTACACCTTTCAAGTACAGAAAATTTGATATTATGTGTATAAGAAGAAATGTTAGCCAGAAGGCAAAACCAGACAGTGTAAAATGTAAATGAAATAATAATAAAAGAAATCTTGTTCATTATAAGAAGTATTTAGCACATGAAAAAGTGACCTTACATTATGTCTTTCTTAGCCAGAAAAAATAACTATCATCAAAACAGAGCTAAGTTTGGGAAATAGACATTATTCTTAATTTTTATTTGCATTAGGAGGCTGGGGTGAATAATATAATTTTCATTTCTGCTAGAAACCTGCTTCACCATCATCAAAGTTTTAGAACTGAAGTACAGTGAAAGACTAGGATTTAAGATGACGTCTCTGTATACTAAATAATACATTTTACTTGATCAACTAATTTCTCTACCTCTATATTGTCTTTTTTCCCCCCATTTTAATAAAGATAATTATTAAGTGTAAAAGATGAGTTTATGTGAATGTACATTCACAGGAACAAAGAGAAAATGCATTGATTGGCAATTGCAGAATCTTAAACTGTTATCATGTCTTTCAGAAAAAGAATACTTTTTTTCTGGTATAATTTTGTAAACTCTTGACATCTCTTCCAATTTCTTCAATATCATTACTGAGATTTCCCAGGTTCCCATGCTGCATAATATACATTTTTCTGATGTAAATATGTCTTTTTTGAGTACTCATAAAACTTTTCCCATTAAGAATTTATCACTCCCACTATATGTTAGCTTTATTTTCAAAAGTTTATTGATTTTTGCTTGCCGTCCCATGTTTTTTCTTCCTATTACCTAGAGCAATTTTAAAAATTATGACCATTATCAAGAAAGACTGCTAAATTTTAATTACATATTTTAATGCACTGAGCTCAGCAATGTAACCCAACATGTCCTGTCTTATAGCACTCACTTTAACACTAAAGTCCTTATCTTGAATGCCATAGCAGAGCTGGCAATCCTTCAGTCCATATTTCTTTATGTCTATTGCTTCTTCTTTTGCAACACTCCTTGAAATAGAAATCTGCCACCTTTCTTTTCCATTATTCCTAACTTTAAGCATAGAAGGCAAAGAAGTCCCCATTTCGTTTTCTAATTCTAATGTTGCCTTCCATTTCATTTAGAGCAACTTCCCTGAAGTCATCTTTTTGATGTAGCTTATCAGTTACCATGAATAAGTTTATAATTGGGTCCAGTCTCATTAAATCTGAACTAAAACCTGCAGGAATCCATCACATACAACCTTACTGATGATATAAAGACCAGAAAATTTTAACAGATTGGGAAAATGTGTCCTTTGCCATGATGAGAGCAAAGTAAAACTTGAAATCAATAAAGTATCTTAATCTATTTCAGAAAAACTGGCTCTTACAAGCACCCTTTAGTTTTCTCTTTTTCTCATAGCTTCTTTCCCATCCTTTTTTCTTACTCACCCATAGATCAGCAAGGCTTTTTTCCTTTGCTAAATTGAAAATATATTACTTTGATCTGGACAGGTAGGGAAAATATATAATCCTTGACTTTCTCACATGTTTGGAAAAAAGTCTTAGCTAAAAACCAGGAAAAAAGCTAAAGAAAAACAGTCAGTAGGCTTTTTAGCATTTTGAAAAATCTATTTCCTCTTCAACACATTGTCAGCCTTTTCCTCTTTGCTTTTTATCCCACTTCCACTGCATTTTACTAGAGGAAATCAAGGTTTTGCTGTTTCACCTGTAAGAATTACATATATATCCTGTTGTTGCACAAAATGTAGACTCAAAATAGCAAAGTAAAAGTAGAAAAATGATACTTCCTGGACAATGCTTTCCATACTCACAGTACAGACCCTGAGAAACAGCTGGAGCAAAAATCTGCAAGTCAGTGCAAGTAATTGCCTAGTGGAAAATAATTCTTCCTTTGACCATATAGTAGTGCTGTGCAGTTGCTATGAATTTAATTTCAATATAATTTCATTATGTTTCTGTTACAACAGTTTGCACTTTATATACTGAACTCCCCAGAAAGAGTTCAACTGAAGTTGTCCAGACACTAACAAAGTTGGGAAATTTTCAAATAAGTGTGCAGTTTTAATCAAATCCCGGCATTTGTGAGCTTGGATAAAAAATCAAAGAAAGGTGGGTTAGATACTAATTAAGTGCATCAGATTTAATTCATTACCTGACCATCAATCTAAACGTTATTTTGATCTAAGATTTATTCATTGCACCCTCTTATTCTGTATTTTTCTTAAAGTATATTCACTAAATTAGAAATCATAATCCAACTATTCTAAGAGAGTGCTCTATTGATCATACTGTAGAGCCAAGCTTACCCCATTAACTTTCACCAATTGCTATTTTCAATACAAATTTGGACCACTTCTTCTAGAGAGAATCCAGTCCCAGGAAGCCCAAGGTTAAGTGGTTGGAGCTATATTTATGGGAAGATATCTTGGTAAAAGTCCTAATCTCTGTCAGAACGGATTTGAATCTCAGACTCAGATGTGAAAATGTGTGGTTGCCCAGAAATTGTTGCATTGTTCCTTGGTTTTATACAAAAGCTAATATGGTTTTATAAAGCCAAGATGAAAAAAAGGTGAAAATGAAAACATGAAAAAAAAAAGTGTTCACTGTGGGAGCAGATATCAGACAATTTAATAGCTTTTTTTACAAGTTACTTTTAACATAATCCTCTACAATAGTACCTATTTCTACGACTAAAACATTTGAATTGGCTTTTTAAAATCATGTAAGTTTTTCCACTTTAACAAACCACAGAAACATGTCAGCTAGCTAAACTAGGAAACAATTTCTATGGAAGAGGTTCTACATAAAAATTTCCAGAGATTTGACTGTTTGAATGAATTTCAAAGGGATGGGGGAAAAAAACCTGACATGCTGAATGTGGGATAAAAAGTATTTGGCATCTCAAATATCCACTTTTAAAGTCCAGTCTAGTCAGTCTGACTCTTGACTGGGAGGGGAAGCAGCAGGAATTCTTTAACGTTCATATTCTCTTGGGATCTATTCCACAATTTTCACAATGGTTTACTAATTAGTGTTTTTATCTGAAAAGTGAATAAGAGGTTAGAAAACCTTCTTCACCTTGAGAAAATTGGAATGCAAATGCTCCATATCTCAGGAGACTACTGCAGGGCATGTCCCTCCCAACAGTGGGCATTAACGACACATGCAGAATCATGCTCCCTCTTGCCGTCTCTGTTTCTGGTCGAACAACAGCGCAACAGATCAACTCTTCTCTCCTATCAAACAGTGGCATAACGCAGAGATCAGGCATTCTCCTGGGTTGTCAGTATGAGTCAGTCGCTCACAGGCTGAAAGGTTTGAAACCAGATCATCTGCTCTGGGGGGGAGAGCATCATGATGTCCTTGATAACATTTAGATAACTGCATAGTTTAGATAGCAGTGGAGCTATAGGCAGTATAAATGCCTGTATCTTCCAGATCAAGTGGTTTGAGTACTTGCAACACAGTAAAATTGAACTCGGGCACAGAGGTGCATAAGGTGGATGAGGGGATCATGTGGAACAGGTGAACTGGACTCTCCTCTGAATTTCCTGTTATTGTAGTAACCCTAGCTTCTTGCAGTGCTCACCTTGTTTTTTAACTTCTGTGACAAATTACTGCAGAAAAGACCCAACACTATTTCATGTCCTTGAGTGCTGAATAAGACTGGAGTTCTGTAGGGAAAGAAGTATATGGTCATGTTGGCAATCTATATGCAGTATCACTTCATTGATTAATTTGCACAGCCATCTTTATGCAGACGTACTTAAAATGTTAAGTGCTTCATTTTCAAACAACAAAAATGGTGTTCTTTCAGTGTAGTTTTGTATGCTGTTTTTCCCTCTTTTAAAAAAAATGAGACTTAAGAAATGAAGTTTGTTATGTAACATCATACTGAAAACAAGTACAGGGGCTCTGAGAACGAAGAACCACCCACAGTACAAGAAGATGAGGTTCGCGACCTCTTAAGGAACCTGAAGATGCATAAGTCCATGGGACCTGATGAAATCCATCCACGGGTCCTGAGAGAGCTGGCAGATGAAGTTGCTAAGCCCCTCTCCATCATATTTGAGAAATTGTGGCAGTCTGGTGAAGTTCCCACTGATTGGAAAAAAGGGAACATAACTCCAATATTCAAAAAAGGAAACAAAGAAGACCCGGGGAACTACAGGCCAGTCAGTCTCACCTCTGTGCCTGGCAAGATCATGGAGCAGATCCTCCTGAAATCTTTGCTAAGGCACATGGAAAATAAGGAGGTGATTGGAAACAGCCAACATGGCTTCACCAAGGGCAAATTGTGCCTGACAAATTTGGTGGCCTTTTACGATACTGCCACAGACTTGGTAGACAAGGGTAGAGGAACTGACGTCATCTACCTGGATTTATGCAAAGCATTTGACACTGTCCCGCATGACATTCTGGTCTCAAAATTGGAAACTCATGGATTCGATGGATGGACCACTCGGTGGATAAGGAGCTGGCTGGATGGCCGCACCCAAAGGGTGGCAGTCAACGGCTCCATGTCCAGGTGGCAGCCAGTAACGAGTGGTGTTCCGCAGGGGTCGGTATTGGGACCAGTACTATTTAACATCTTTGTTGGAGACATGGACAGTGGGATAGAGTGCACCCTCAGCAAGTTTGCTGATGACACCAAGCTTGGTGGCGCAGTTGACACGCTGGAGGGAAGGGATGCCATCCAGAGGGACCTGGACAGGCTGGAGACTTTGTATCTCTCCTCGTATGCCTCGCCCTCGATTTCCAAAGCACTGTACCTGTTTTGTAAGTGCAACTGGGAAGTTGAGGGGGGCTGGCAGGGGTTCTGCTTGCCCCTCCATTCCTCATTATCCCTTAAGTTCCTTTCTTCTGCCTGGTGACAAGCAGAAGTGAGATCATCCACACCCCGTAGAGCCTCTGCCCCACGCCTGTGCCTCAGGGTACCGCTCCACCAATCTATCTCACTTTCACTGTCTCTAATACTTCTAAGTCTATCCACCTCTCTCTTCAGTTCAACCACCTGCCTGAGCAGGTAATTTGCTCACACCGCACACAGGCGGTGTCTCTGGCTCCACTGGGAACACATGCCAGGCTGAGGCATTCACTGCAGCCGGAGACCTGCACAGACACGTGTTTTTGCGGGAGCTCCGTCTGAGTTTCCACGTTCTGCCTTGTGGGGCATTTTGCAGGTGTTGGAGCCATGTTCTTCTCCAGCTCCAGGAGGGAACCAACAGCTGATGGCGGCTCCCGCCCGCTCGGCGCACGTGCGTATGCGCGCCATTATACCCGCCCGTGCTCTCACGCGCGCCCGGCACGCGCTCTGACCCTGCTGCAGCCATGACCGCTTTTACATGTACCGCGGCTCGCCCGGCCCCGCCCCCAGGCACGTCAGGCTCTCGCTCCCTCGCGAGATTCCCGAGTCCTTTCGGGCCTCTCCGCCTTCCCTCGGCTTCTCCGTCTAAGGGAAGCCCCCTCTAGATCTAGTTTAAAGCTGCAGCGCTCACCGCTGTCGGTGTCCGCACATTTTCCGTGGAAAATGTGTTACAATGAAATTATTCTGGCATTAAGTGTATGTTCCCTACTCCTCTTGTGAACTCACTATCAGCTTTCAACATTAGACTTTAGGGTTTTTACATTATTATATTGTACTACTCCATACTTTTCACATAACTGCACATCGCTGAGTAATGCAGATTTCTCTATGAAATGGACTTGTTAAAGTGAGTATCCAACTGTCTGTGGAAAAAAAAAAAGCTGTCTTCACATATTTTACAAGGGACATTTTGCAACTTTCTGCAGACTGTTAACAATGATATTCATTACATTCGAACAAGTTACAGACCAGGCACAACCCTGCTCCCTCATGGAACCCCCTCATAGGTGTGAACAAAATGTTAAACATTACCAAGCAATTATATTACATAGTTCCTTATGTTATTTCTTTAATTACTAAGATGCTAAATTAATTCAGAACACTAAACATCATATATTAGACCATATATTACTAGAGAGGAGATATGGCCTAACCTTGGTTAGCATGGAGAAACTGTGGGATTTAATTCTGATTTTAAGATTATTCAGATTCATGAACTCATCTATCCCAGGATCCTTCTGAAGTAACTTTTCTACAGAAACTATCTTACATGTTTCTTTGGTTTAACAGGTCTTAGATAGGATTATACATATTTGATAATTTGTGAAATGCTTTATTTCTTAATATACTAAGTAGATGATTTATTAAATGTTTTAATTTTTCTATGGTATACTAAGCAGACTTCATTAATACTCATATGAAATAGCAGTAATTAGCTATATTATGCCTGGAGAGGATTTGCTAAAACTTCTGGAAACATTTTTCTTCCCCTAAAGACACTCTCAAATGCGTTATATTTATAGCCTCTTTATGTGGAAAGACTGAATACTTGGCTAAATAGTGTTGAAATCTAGGTATGTTTTCCCTTTGCCAAAACTTGTGGAAGTTATGATTAGGTCACAAATGGCTTTTTAATCTCCCTGAATCTTCCAAACAGTAATTACAGCTGCTAGCTTTTAGGTACACTATAGGAATGTGGATCTTCTGTCCAGTAGACCTTTCTGAGAGCTAAGATATCACAAATAAACTTTTAAAATAATTGCTGTTCCCTCTAGGCCGATGGTAATTTTTACACTATATATTGGTTTCTCACTTGCCTTCTATATCAGAATTCAGTTTAGTAGGTATGAAAAAAATTGTTTGCTCAACATGAAAGGTGCTTCTCTGTGGAAACAGCCTTACTGAGGTTTAAACACCTTTATTTTCACCCCCAATTAATATTCCAGTATTACTACCTCTGGAATTTCCAACTCAACAGAAATATAAAAATGAGGACTCAAACCACAATTGAGCAAGGAGATGTTAGATACCTAGTGGCATGTTCCCAATATCAAGCAGAATTCAAGAACTATGCATTCAAGTTCTAGAAACCATGACAACGCTGAACATGTGTCATTCCTCTAAAATCTTCAGATAAGATCACACCTGTGTCACTAACGATAGTGCTTACCTTAGCCTGATAATTTAACTTGAATCATTAATAAAGATGTTGCAATGCATTTGGTAGACAGCAGATTAACCGCATTGAAAGGTCTTTGCATAAAGCATATTAAGAGATCAGAGTCAGACATCTTTGCTTTAGTTTTAAAACCTTAGCTCATGCATATCCAGCTTGCTTCCCTCCCGTGAGGTAAGGCTAATACACAAAACCCAGAAAGATTCTTGTGGATTAGGTTGACAACTCCATGTCAAAGAGGATTATTGAGGGAAAGACAGATAAAATAATCTATTCCATTGAGAGACAGCCAACCGCCCAGCTTAAAAAAAAAAGGGAAAACGAAACTAGAAAAAAGTAGTATGAATCAAGACACATCAGTTCACATTCAGCAAGGGTATGTGCCTACCCTTCAACACAATTCTGACTTGTGCGAGTAATTCAAGTCACACATATCACGTACATTTAGTACATTTCTGGATAGATAGTGTTGCTGGGAGGCCTGTTATGCTGTTAGCATAACTCCTATAGAGTCTGGGGATCCTTATCTCTCTTGGCTTTGCTTATCTCAAGTGTAGAATCTTAGACTGAAGCCTAAGTTAAGCCTCTGAGGCCATCATCAGGTCTGTAGCCAGGGGCATTAAATGTGACACAGTCCATTCTCAGGCCTAGGTTTCCTGGCTGACAAATAAGTAATTGGCTTGCTTTAACCCAGAACCAAAGTAATAGCTAAAACCAACCTAGTTTCTCTGATGAGGGAATTTGAGAGTCCAAACTGGAATGGAATCCTGGGTTGCATAAGGAGAAGTGTGGCCAGCAAGTTGAGGGAGATCATTCTTCCCCTCTACTCTGCACTGGTGAAGCCACAACTGGAATACTGTGTCCCATTCTCGGCTCCCCAGTTCAAGAGAGAGTCCAACATAGGGCAACCAAGATGATTAAGGGATTAGAGCACCTCCCTTACAAAAAAAGGCTCGAAGAGCTGGGGCTCTTTAGCCTCGAGAAGAGAAGGCTGAGGGAAAACCTTATCTACATTTACAAGTACCTACAGGGTGGGTTGAAGGATGATGGAGCCAGACTCCTTTCAGTGGTTTCCAGCAATAGGATGAGGGGCAACGGGCACAAGCTGGAACATAGGAAGTTCCATTCAAAAATGAGGAAGAACTTATTTATGGTGAGGGTGACAGAGCACTGGAACAGGTTGTCCAGGGAGGTTGTGGAGTCCCCTTCTCTGGAGATCTTCAAGACCTGCCTTGGTGCAGTCCTGAGTGATGCGCTCTGGGCAATCCTGCTTTGGCAGGGGAGTTGGACTAGATGATCTCTAGAGGTCCTTTCCAACTCTGTCGAATCTGTGAATCTGTAAATAAGTAGCAGTAAATGTCAATCAAGCAGAAGTATCTTGTGCTCATATAAGCAAATGGAGAGCTTTTCAGCTGTAAGGGAATGTCTGCAGAACCAAACCCACTTATTTCTTGGTGTCCTGTGTTTTCCACACAATGAAGGTCCTTGTCCTCCATCTGCAGACTAAGTGGGGCACAGAAGTTGCCAGGCACCCCAAGAAACTCTCTGCAGCAAAACTGTACATGTGCATGTAGCGAAAGCTGACTTTGACTGATGCATCATTTTGACACATGCAGTAGAACTAAATATTTAGGTGTATGAGCACAGAAATGTCAAAGAAGAATTCTCTTTATTAATCTAGAGATTTTTCCCCATGAGTTACCCCTACTTGCTGCCCCTGCTTTATTTTTTCCCTACCCATATACAGAAATACAATTTTGGGTACTATCCTAGAGAGGAAGACTCCAATCGAACTTTCTCCTTCCCTTTGACTTTTGATTCAAGTCCCTCAAGACTTAAGCAGTGTCTGTTGTGGCAGGATGTGTTGTGAGGTGAAAGGATCTATTTGGAGTGGATAGATGATGTCATACCAGGGATACTAGAAAGCCTGTCAGCTGAGCATACATATCCATGAGCACTTCATTCATATCCATCTAAAACATGCATTAGTGAAACAGGACATTAATTGCTTTTGGTTTTGTTTGTTTGTTTGTTTTAATTGTTGCTCTCATCTGTATCTCTTGTGTTTTCTTTCTATTTAATATAGTTTCCTACATTCTCCATAAGTAGTATTCTCTTGGAAACAAAGTTTTTTGACTGGTTTCCTTTCTTGCAATTCCTCAGATCTTCCACTTCCAGGAAAAGAGAGCATTAGTCATGGATTTTCATGCTGAAGATTTTTAGGCAACAAAGGCTTCTGTATTTCATTGAAATAAATTCTGTTTTTCTAGGAGATCTTTTGAAATCCAATACTATCCCTACGCACTTTTGTAAGCTCTTTTGTAAGCTTTACCTTTTGATTTTAATTTTTGTTTGTTATAGCAACATTTCAGTGTTGTCATAGACTTAGTATGTATTTATTTTACTTGTATAAAGTTTATTTCTTTCATTCACCTTCTCTACCTCAGTAGTTGTGCTCATCAGACACTTTAATTAATCACACTTCTTAGTGCACCTTTGTCACTAATGATATGAACGCATTTTCTTGGTCAATAAAATGCCAGACCACCTACATACATACAGCTTTCTGAAAGCAAAATACAAAATAAACAAAGTCTGGCTTCCTATTCAGTGCTTCAGATATCAGTGAGATTGACAAAGAACTAAGGTAAACATGAATGCTGTAGATAATCATAGTGTGATGGACTGATATAGAAATAAATGGTCTAGGGGATTTTTGAGCACTTAAGTCTTTCCAGGTGGCATGCTTGTAATTTAGGGACATGGGATACAAATGGAGTTGTCAGCTCTATCTTGTCAGGAGCACAGGCTCTGGATGTCAAGGATGGGGAGCTCAGAGGAAAAATTTAGCAGCTGAAAGATGAGCAATGTAATAATTTGGTCTTTTAATGGACAAAACAGAGGTGCATTTTCTGCCTCGTCCCTACTATAATTTTGGGTTTGCCAATGACCTTTTTTGTTTTGTCATTCTTGGAGAAGAAAGCCCAAACAGTTTTATATGGCAAGTGTCATTTAACAAATAAGATGAACAGTCCAGTTGAATGCATGTTGTTTTAGTGTATAGTTATAAAGATAACAACAGTGAAACATTTCCTGTGTTCTGGAATTGTTATTTGTAATAGAGTATTCACATATTTTTTTTAGCAGCTCCACTTCCTCAATCGGAGGCATTTCTCTGATGAGTTAGATTTGAATGATAAATTATTTGAAGGTCTATGGCTGTGTAAGTTCATTTCTTTGGTGATCATAGTGAGCCCAAATCTTGTCATCTTTAATACACAAGATCCATCTCAATTCAAGTCTGCCTTTAATATCAGAGTATGACCTCAAGGCATTTGTCAGAAAGACAGATGACCAAAGGAAATTGCAGATTTAAAAAAAGTTAGAAGTATAATGAGAGAGTATGTAGATTGTCTTTCTTGACAGGAATTACATGTTCTCATTTGGAAGAACTGTAAATCACTAAATGAACTAATGTAATTTTCTTACAGAGATAATCCTTCCACAGAAGAAATCCCAGTCATTATGAAACACTACACAGAAATGAACAGTTCCTGCCTTTGACCTTTCTGTCAGAGGTTATCAAGAGGTCTTCAGTCTCCCTTGTTATACTTTCCCCATTCAAGTGCCCTTTTGAGCTGCTGTCTTGAAATTTAGAACATTCATTAAGCATGGACTGTTGACTGCAGAATAGGAGAAACATGACACTTGACATTTTTTTCATAGGTCACTAAAGGTCATTTCTCCAGCAGTGTGTAATATCAAGCAGGAAGTAGTCATATGTATGAAGCCTGAAGTCATGAGCTCATTTATTATCACCAAATAATTTTACTGGACTGAGCAACTGTGTCATTCATAATTCCATTCTGTCTACCCAATATCATAGGCAACTGTAAAATAATCTATCAAACAATACATGACAGGCTTTTATTAATCACATAGATAAAATTTGCCTTTGTGTTATTAAACACAATGTAGACATATTTTTTACGTGATCTGTGCTCCAGGTATATTACAGAGTGATGTTTGAGTGAATCAGAGTGAAAGCTGATTTTTAAAGCTTACAAGTGGATATCTAATTCTTTACTGAGAGCATGCCCTTTGGCCATAAACCTATTATTTGTATAGTTTTGCTATGACCCTGCCATCTATCCAAAATTTCCCTGATTTCACTATTTCTTATGAAATGATAGAGTAATAACTTCGCTCATACAAGAACAAGTGCAATATTAATAGCAATGTAATTTGTATGGTGTTATTTAACGGTAAGACCTAACATATTTTCAAAGCCCCACTTTCAAAGAACCCTACAGGTCTGATGTTGTAATATTGCTCTTACATTTATTTTAATTTCAATGTTCACAGACTGCCATCCTGGTGGAATGATATCTTGGGGGATTTACAGTTTGGATAGCTATAAAAGAAAGGGCTGTCTTTTCCTTCTTTTAGTCAAAGTGTCACACTGATAAAGGCATGCTCCATTGTTAAGCTGAACACCCGGATGTTCTGACACACCTCCCTTCCACCCCACAAGTCAGCACTTGTACCAGTGACTTTATCTGTGAGGAGATGGGGGAACTTACAGGGAAAAGGAAGAGTGAGATAAAATGAAAGAGAAGACTTCTCTCAGGCCAGGCAACTGAAGTCCAAATTCTCAGTTCCAGGATGGAACACTGAACTATTCACAGAAGGTCTGTGAAAGGGAAATGCAAAATAACAATGGTATTCAAAGAAGCTTGAAATCAGGTACCATAAACTGAACTTAAAGAAGATACTTTTTACTTTCCTTAATGAAAAGGTTTCACTGAAACCTTAACAGATTTGCTTTCCATAAACTCTATTTATAAATCTTTACATTTTATTTGATTAGGCAGTACATTTTTATTCCATACCACGTTCACTGTTTAAAGACCTGTTGTATTTCCTTTATGTCTTTCCTTTATTAAGCATTTCCCTCTGATCAGCTAGGTCAGCAGAAGACATTTTCACTTCCTACCTCAGAAATACGATAATTTATGTATAAATTATTATTTATAAAATATTATTTATGGTAGGTGGGATTCAGAAATGAAGATGACTATCTAGAGTCTGAATTTCTGGCTATCACTTTCAAAATGATAACATATGAATAGAAATTACTTTGTGGGTAGCTAAAGAGCAACTGGAGAGAAGGAAGGTGGTTTTATTATTATTCTGCCTATGGCAACATTGCTGTAACTGCATTTTTCTAGATGGAACAAATGTTTTATTATATTTTCTAGCACCCAAGCCCCACGAAAGAAACCTGTAGTAACTGTAGCAGCAGATGGCTAAGCCTGTGTGACTAGCAGTGGGTTTGTGTTATTATTTCCATCAATCAATGATAACTTTTAACTTAGAGCAGTGCTATTTTGGTCATGCCTATTCTTATTGTGCTGCTACATTAGAACTTCTTATTGCAGTCTGTTCCATGAAAACTGGCAATTTAAAGGTTATAGCAGTAGAAGGTGAGGTATTCGCTGCCTGGATTATTACTGAAAATGAGAATTCTTCTGTTATTATGACTCCAAATATAATCACACACACAATTCCATTTTTGTTTAATTTTGGTGGTGGAACTGGCATTGGTTTTGTGGGGAGCACAGGCAGATGTCCTTCCTACCCTCCTGTTCACTGAACACTCTATATGACTAATTACTGTACAAGGATTCTCTTTTCTCTGACCCGTAGACATGGAAACCTCTTCATATCTACCTTCTCTCTTTCCTCACCTCTTATTTCTCCTCATTTCCCTCTCATCTTTTCATGAACTACCTTAACCACCCACCCAAAAAATATAGTTCATATTAAGTTCCATAGAACCCTATTCCTATTCTGTAACCAGGCATCCATGTGATACTTTGAGCAATTTGATGTTTGAACTTTTAGTGGGTTTCAATAGACCTGTAGTTCAGTTCTTGGGACACTAATGGTCAGTTGCTCAAATGACGTCCTTACTGGCTGTTGAATAAATCAATGTTTCACACCTTTCTTGGCTCATGTAAATTCTGTGATTGTTAAATTGCCATACAATAACATAATCACTAAGATGCTGGTACTTCTGGCATGAACTGCATCCAGATCAGTTTCTACTTGTTAACATTTCAGTTCTGATCAGATGGTTCTGAACATATACTACGAGTAGAGTGTGCTATTTGAGTTTGCCTTACAACAAGCTTCCTAAGCTTTTCCTTTTTGCTGCAAAGTCTTAAACAATTAAAATACCCAGGTGTAATGAGCGGTTTCATGGAACAATGAGGTTGAATTGTAAGTAAAACTATTTTTGTCCACGTCACTGTGCTTTTTAGTCTGTTCAGAGCTATTTCTAATGCATTAGAAATAATTTAAGGTAGGTTTTCCAAACACCAACAATTGAGTTTTTTGTTCCTTGTCTAGAAAATAAAAGACAATATCAATAGGTTTGACAGCATCCTGTCACTGAATGTCAATGAATATAGTGATCTAACTCTTTTTCTATTGAAGGACATGAGATAAATTTACTTCCCTAAAAATCCTTTCTGTTTTCATTTCACCAGGAAAAAAAAAAAAAGTGGTTTATTTCTTGATGTTTATGTATCTGCTTGTTACAGGACATAGAGTTTCTGGGTGCTTGGGAGCATGTCACAGATGCAGGTGAGGTAGCCTGTGCAGTCCCTTTGTATAAGATGCCATACTCAGATGAATACATTGGTTCTCTGTAAATAAGAGCAAGCTCTATTAGTCCTCAGATTTATACCAATACTATCTATTTGACATCTAGAACTAGCTTCCACGCACTAATAATAAAGACTTTAAAACTGACATTCAGTACCTAAAAGCTTATGTTTCTGGAGACAAAGTGTTAAAATCTGAAAAGACCTTTTGGAAAAATTGCACTGAGTAATGAAAACACAACTTTTTTTTTGAACATCCAAGAGTTCTTGACTTATTAAAATATGCAAATCACTCTAGCACTTTGTTTAATTGCTGTTTCCTTAAACCCATCAAATCTTCTTAATTCTTCTCTTCTTTGTCCTTAATTAACACCCATTCCCTATTGGTTAAAGTGTAACCCAGAAGACCTAAGCTTGTGAAATTCCCAACTTATTAAACCTAATTGCTGTAATAATTAGCAACCATTGGCAAAATATTCATCACACAGAAAGCACGAAGGCATCTAATTAACACTCTCAAAATGCTAAGCATTCACTTCTTGATATTTTACCTGCCATTTCATGCCTTCGTTTCTGGAGATGTATGACATAATACCCTGTTCTAAGGAGAACAAGCATAGGATTTTTTCTTTAAAAACTGAATTTGCTAAAACTGAAACTTTTCACTGCAACAATCAATCATTGCTTTAAAACCTTCATTTAAAATTCATTTCTCTGGCCCCAGATAGAATTCCCTGACAAAGGAAAAATGACAGAAGAGAGACCATCTCAGAAGCTCAGATATTCTGTGGGACATGGGAGATGGACAGAGTTGGACACTGAAT
The DNA here is from genome assembly GCF_001431845.1 of Calidris pugnax. Classification (NCBI taxonomy): domain Eukaryota; kingdom Metazoa; phylum Chordata; class Aves; order Charadriiformes; family Scolopacidae; genus Calidris; species Calidris pugnax. The sequence continues at coordinate 24,490,199 of NW_015094506.1, forward strand.
GAGATTGTCTGGAAACCAATTTGAAAACATTCTTCACAAAACTACTGCTTAGTCTCAAGTTTTTTCTCTTGGATTTTGTTTGATTTAGTCTTTTCTGAAAGGAACAACAAGGTAGATTCACATTTAATACTGGTATGAATTCGCTGAGTTTATCTTAGGTGGAACAGAAACATTTTGGAAATCTGAGAGATGTTTGTGTGTTAGCAAAAAAAAGTTTTCCAGTGGTCTCAAATTTATGGTTAGATAGAATTACAACAACTGGCATCTAATACAGTTTTTACATCTTGTTGCATACTCATGCAAAATGGATTTTAATTCCTTAATATACTATGAATTACATAATGTGTTGAGAAGATGTTATAGAGAAAAGGAAGTAAGATTTTATAACTTTTGTGTGACAATAGAAGGTCTGCTGCATACAAACATTCAAAAGTTTAAAACCATTTCAACCATAGATGATGTTGCATTTACATTTATTTTTCATGTAGCAAAACATATAGTTATTGTATGAGGCAAAACCTTTCCACAGTCTTTTCTCATCTGAAATTCTCCTGCTGTCATTAGGAATTTGTATAAGGAGAAACAAATCTTTTATTTACATTTTAAATGCCAAACTCATAAAGTCAAATTCTGATTCTAGGGATTGGTTTTTTCCAGGTCATTATTCAGTTTTATCCTCTAACACACACAGTTCCTCATGAAAAGTTGCGTTTGTCATGCACTGAGCACCACTCTCTTCTCATGACTGTGTCCTGACCCTCTTGGGGTTTATCACTGTCATGGTGCTTCTGTGTTAAGTGTAACACCAAGGTTGGTGAAATGGGAGAGAGCAAGATCTATCAGTGCAAGTATAGCCCAAACAACAAGCTTGAAGCCTAATTGAGAATGCAAACAGGAAGAAGTTGTAGCACAATGTGGGGTGCTGACATAAAATAGACTGACTTGGCCTAAAGTTAAACTGTTTCAACACAAACATTTTAATGTGGCTCCATAAACAGCATTTTTCAGGTGGCTTTGACTTGTATCAGAATATTAGACTTCATCTTCCTTAGTGGAAATCAGAATTTTTTTTTACATAAGTTTTTTAGTTTTCATATTTTTATAAAAACTTGATAACTTTCTGTGGATAAAATTAATGAAGAATGCTTTGGTTTTCTGTTTTCATCTTTACTTTTGACAGGGGAAAATAAACACATACATGTGACAACTTGTACAGTTTGTCAGAGAATAGCACCAAGGAGAATATCTGGATAGTAGCTGGTTAGTGATATTCTAGCTCCATTTTACAATCATAAAATACATTAATGTAATAAATCAATTATATTCCAAATCAGTGTCAACCTGCTTTTTTCTTATGTTTCTATAAGTGCAAGCAGGTGCTTGCAGTTGCTATTGTTATTAAAAATTTAAATTATAAAGTGTAATTATAAATTATATTTAATTAATAGTGTATATTTTTATAAAATATGATTTTCAAATTGAAAATAACAGCTACTGGTTGAAATGGAAAGAAAGTAAAACATGGGGGGAAACAGTTAGCAAAAGCCAAAGGGGAAGCAGGGTAAAATTTGCTTATCTGTATTCTTACAGTGATTCCTGTCATAATATCTGATCACTTCCCATAAAATAACCACAAGTACAATTTACCAGTGCTCTACTCCTTTTTCCCTTGTCCCTAGAGGCATTTTGGAGTATAGATAGACTTCTAGTAAGACACAGCCTACGTGGTAAAGAAAAAGGGCCTGATTAATCAGTCTCTGAGATGCATGGAGAAATGAGAAGAGAATAGTGTATGGTAAATTTTTCACCTTTTGCAGAATATTAATGTCAAAACCAGAGAATTATAAAGTAGATGTTTATTGGAAAAGAGGCGGCACTTAGTAAATGAACATTAAAATCTTTTCAATATATCTTGAATTTAATAACAAATATAATTATGTGCAGTCACTGACCAATTATTGAAACTATAATTGAAAATTTTGTTGGCTCAGTTTTGCAATTTGGATGGAGTAGTGATTCTTGAGAAAATTCAGCTCCAACATAGACTGTTGTTGAAAAACCATGAGAAAAGTCAGGAGGATAATACTGATGGCAACTCAGAGCTTTTGCCCTACTGTGCAGATTAGTGTGGAGTCCAGAAAATGAGTGTTACACTCCCATAGGAAAGTCTCCTAGGATGATAATTGCAATATGGCAGGAGAATAAAGGTTCCAGTTCCTTCATGGCAGAGGAGAGAAAGCTGAATCAAGGTCTCCCATATCTTGAGTTACTATTTTATTTAATAAAAAAATTTGAAATTAGTATGTCTCGTACCTTTCCTTTGTGTCTGTACAATAAAAACAATTCAGAAGATCCCATTTTTTTCCCAGTGCAGGTGAAAACTAAGCCTGACACATGTTCTGGCAACATGGAATCCTTGTTTTACGGTAAGCCCTACATTTGTTCTTTGAGTTTGTCAGATATAGTCAGACATATATACAGTTTTAGTATGTTCCAGTAGTTGCATTATCTAAGACAAAAACCAATTATGGAGACAACTGTAGAAAAGAGCATAAATCAGAGTACCTGAGTGAGTCCAAACACAAAATTAAACAGAACGACATTCCTGACTAGATCTTGTTTTCGACAGCCAGCTGAACATGAGCCAGCAGTGTGCCCAGGTGGCCAAGAAGGCCAACAGCATCTTGGTCTGTACCAGGAACAGTGTGGGGAGTTGGACTAAGGAAGTGATTGTCCCCCTGTAGTTGGCACTGGTGAGGCCCCACCTTGAGTACTGTGTCCAGTTTTGGGCCCCTCACTACAAAAAAAGACATTGAGGTGCTCGAGTATGTCCAGAGAAGGGCAACAGAGCTGGTGAGTGGTCTGGAGCATGAGTCTTATGAGGAGTGACTGAAGGAGCTGGGATTGTTTAGCCTAGAGAAAAGAGGCTGACGGGAGACCTTATCGCTGTCTACGACTACCTGAAAGTATGTCTAAATAGATAAAGTTATTCCTTCAACTGACTCCTGTTGATACAGAATTAAAATAAAATATAAAGATTTTTGAGACCAAATTGAGACTAGAAGGGAGGTAAACTATAGCAATTGTCTTTTACTCTGTATTGCTCCATACAGTTTAATCCAAGATATAATGTCATGTTGGTACCTTAGGCTTATTTATTTTGTTTTCCCAAACAGTTGTTTAACAGCTCTTCCAGACTTATAGAGCTCATAAGAACTTAATAAAAAGTTTTAGTTGCATAATATTGGATTTACATTAATCATTTTTAACACATGGTATTCTCGTTAAAGGATTTAAATCTCTATAGGTTATGTATTGTTCATATGGTGCCATTCCTCACTCTCCCAGCTATTTGAATTTACACAGACATCCTCAATACTTTTTTCTTTTTATCATCTGCTCTTTAAATCTGATCTCCTGTGCAGACATGGAAGATAGGAAGTTGTATGTTTAGCAACAAACTCCACTCTGTATCATATGAATGATTTATTACTGTATCATTATACCATTACATCCTTACTATGTACCTTATTTCAATACATCAGTCACTATGTGACAGAAATTCATTGGGTAATGTGAGATCAACTAGACATTTGAACTAGACATTCTTTGACTGTCAGGCAGAAACAGTTAGGATAACATCAGTGGGCCAATACTCCACTTGTTTTTTTGACTCCAGATTCTCAAGGCCTAATTCCATGTATCACAAATGTAAGACCAACAATGGCCTTACTTTTTCAGATTCACTCACTGCAAATTCTTACTTCGAAAGAATTGTAGTTCTTATACAGTCAGTGAGAATAGCTGGAGAGGTTTAGTTTGGTAAATTGCTTTTATACATATAATCTTACAATAATAACGATTCCCTTAAGAATCTACTTTAGAGTATGCTTCAAATTCTAAAATTAACTACCTAAACTGCGTTTGAAAAGACTCAGTTTAACAGTCCAAAGGCTCATCTTCATACAATTCCTGCACAAGGAATGTTGAGCTCCCGTTCCAGCAATCTCTTTTACCTTACCTTGTCTGGAGACTCTCTGCAGCTAACAAGCTTTCAAATCATTGCCAAAGGACTGAACTGTTTTAAAGCAAATATTAAAATAGTGTTTTATAACAAAAACATCAGCTGCAAAATGGAATTGGAAAAAGTGTTTATATATATATATTGTAACAAAAGAATCTTTTGTCAAAAATATTGAAAAGAGAACATTCTGTGTGTATCTGATAAGAAGCATCTTGTTGTGCACATAAGAATAATGAGACTCTCGGACAAGCGTGGACAAAAATAAACATAACTTCTGACTGTTTATGCAGTTACAGATTTATTTACAAACTTATTCCAGCAGCAATGGGTAAAAGAAACACTTATAGTGTTTAATAGTTAATTTAATAGGGGCAACATTATCTGCATTTGTCAAGACATTAACTCTAAGTACGTTACAATACAGTGTGTTAGGTCTTGAACTTAGGAACCTGTACATTCTGTCAAATTGTGATTAGTTAGTATTTAAAAAATCAGATAAGCAGATATCACAAATATTTGTGTCTAGTATTTCAATATAATAGCAACTTTTGGAGCCTACAAGCTAAAAGTTTTAGAAATATATCAAATTGTCATGTGACATTCAGAGTTAAAATACACTAAGTGATAGAATGATCATATTTCTTTTGTGTCTGTTATTGTGATACATGCCACATGGAATTGTTACCAACACCAAGAAAAGAAATTAATGCAACAAATCCTAAACACTCTCCACAGTGTGATTTGGTGCGGCATTTCTGCACTGAAGGGTAAAGTAATGTAAGTGTTCACAAGTGTACCGTTTAAAGAAAAAAAGCATTTCATAGACCTCAAGGCATGGTAAATTGTTGTATCATATATATTGTTGTATTGCATTGTTTAGTTACTTTCAATTTCCCTTTAAATATTAAATACTGTACTTTCAAGGTAGCTGCATTGACTTTCTTTATTATAGTACAAGTTAGTTACTTTTAAACACATTTTTCCATTAGGTAAGTTAAGATTAATAAAAAATAATATAGGTGTTCAGTGTTAATAAATTCTGAGCAAGTTTCAGAAGAATTTTACATAAATTTTAAAATATAGGCCACAGAAATATATGACAGCTTCCTCTCCCTAATGCAATATTTTCGGGTTAGCTATAAATCTCCCTTATGAGAGAAACCGATCTTCAGAATATTTCTTTTTATCCTCATCTATTTGAAAGTAAAGTTTTGAGGATACACAGCTTCCGAACAGCACAGCTGACTCCCTCCAGACTCTGTACCCATCAGTCAGCCAGTTCTGTTCACAATATCTGGCTTTGCTGAACCCAGTCTAGAATCTCTTTTGAGAAAGTATTGTTATTCTTTTCTCTTGATAACAGTAGTTACTATTAGGGTGGCTTTGCAAATGTTTTTCTTGTCCTCTCCAATTAGTAACAAATGTAAATGGATAACTTATTTAAAAAGAGGATTAATAGACTAGTTGGGGCGGGGGGGGGGGAAGATTTGCCTTTCATTTTAAAATTATAACAAATACAGATTTGGTTACTGGTAGTGCAGGACAGAATGGCAAATAACTGACTGTTTAGCTGAGTCATTTGGATGCATGAGATTCAGATCTCTGATCTGAGTTTGAACAGGTCAGCACTTGAGTCACTGTTCCCAGCTAATGTTCTGATTTTTGGATCTGGCTATTTGTGAAGAATTCACTTTTCACTAGACATTCCACCCCGGTCATAAAAGGTCTGCCACTAGAAATGTCAGTGCATAGTCTGCCAGTAGAAATATGCTTTAATTAGATGTTCCTTTTTTCCATCACACATGCTCTTCCTTTTCATCCCAAATACAGCAAAACCAGTTTCGTGATCATTCTGAACCATACTATTGCTCTTTGTTCCTTGATTATTTAGGTATTACCATTGGGGACTAACAGTAAGAATACAATGAAATGTATCAAGGTTGATATATCTGAATAGTGTTTGGGTGGTTTTTTGCTGCTGCAGTGGAATCATTGCCTGTGATTTCTCTAGCTGTGCTAAATATGGGTTTGACTTTGCTGAAGCAAGTAGCCGGAACTGTTAGCATTCACTTTATCATCTTTTCCTCGTTTGGCTTTCCCTATTTGTGTGCTGATTGTAGGTCTCTTAGATATCCCATGCTTCTGTATGGTGTCCAGCCCATGGAAGCCAGGGCTTAATTTAGCTGCTTAAACACAAGAGCAGTGTCCTTTGAGATGCTCTGGGTATCACGTCATGGGTTCCAAGTGCCTATTCAGAAAAGCACAAGTCTTCCATGGGTCATCTTTATCACCAGTCCCATCTCTTAAATAACTTGCATACTACAAAGACACCTTCAAGTATCTTTGTGTTGGTAAGTGAACCAAGTCTCCAGAGTGGGAATAAAGTCAGGACTAAGGCATTTAGACTGAGGTGACTATTAATGAGTTTAAGGTCCAGATCTGGTCAGTGGAGTTTAAAGAGTCATTCAGATTACCAGAAAAATACGTCTGGTTGATCAGCTAAATTTCTTTCTAGTCTCTTTTGACCGAATTAACTAGGACTGCAGAACACGATCTGCACCAAACAACTTACGTGTAGACAACTGAATTAAGTTACTTTAACTGAATTTGTAACCCACTCTTTCATATGCTTCATGAACTCTTATGCACCATGAACCTAGATGAACCTCCATATTACCCTGCATTAAAGTCTTTTGTTCTAAGCTTAAACTATCAACATCCATGTAGAAATCACTGTTTCTTGCCTTGGACAGCCACGTGTGAACACATAGCTAGTCTGGGAGCAAATTACCAGCTCAAAGCCATTGGTACCTTCAGCACTCTGGCAATTACTCCGTTTCAATTTTTGTCTTAGTGCCTAACAGTCATTTCACCTGCAAGGATAAGGTAGAATAATATTGTCTCCTGCAGTGTGATGAAACCCAGAAGAACCACTAACTAAGGATCAGAACAACTTTACTGAGACCTATTTAGGCCGTGGGCTTGATGCTCATGCCTTCAAAAATTACCCCTTTTGATCTTGGTCTGGATGTCAATGTACATTATCCTGAACTCATGCATTCCAAAGCTTCTGTGACAAACTGAGGGAAACTGTTTTGTAATAATTGTGCCAAATATGACTGGACATACAAGGCTACCATGTGATGAGATGATAATAAATCAGATTGCAAGGGGCTGTGGTAGGGACTACTTCTTATATATAATGCTGAGCATGCACTGTCAATTTTACTTTTATTAAATTTCAATCCCATTATGGTTAGGCTACTCATAAAACCTGTGCCATTCTTGAAAAGAGAACCAAATGTTGTGAATGTACAATTGTGCTTTAAAATAAATTATTGTTGTTCTTTTCAATTCCTCTCTCTATAAATATATATATATGTGTATATATGATGACAAAAAGAGGACTGGCTTCTAAAAATTGTACATTCATTAGACTCTGGCATGAAGACCAATCACTGCCTCAGACAGAAACTACAAGTCTGGTCAATTCATGATGGCTTAGTCATTTAGTAAAAGTGCCAAGATATTTCTTCTCTGTAGGAAAACAGTAGATATTAGCAAAAATTTGGGCATATTTTTTCCAAGATACTGAAATAAAACCCAAATGTGACTATTTTCCATTTTAAAAAGATACCAGTGTTATTTTGCACTGTGTTATAGCTGTTTGCATTGAGGAAGTAAAAGAATACATGGATCATACAAATCTATAAAAATAAACCTACTCAGGTAATTTAGCTATATTTTCAAAAGGAATCAGTGATGATACTAAGTAATTTTCCTATGGCTTCAATGGGAATCTCACCCGTAGAGCTGAAAAAAAGGAGCAGATCTTGCAAGGGAAGCCTGATTGCTGTGAATTGTTATTTGGATGGACGATGTAAGCACAGTTTTGGCATTCATCTTTGCTACAATGAATGAAAGCAGCTAAAGATCATACCTATCAGTCATCAAGATCTTCCTGTCAGAAGCTTGGCTTTTTAAAATCTCCTAATGCATAAATAGGCTGTAACTGAAGCTTGAAAATATTGAAAGTGGGAGTTGCTGAAGTTAGCACTGTAAGGAGGTACCATTTGAAGTGGACAGGCAACTGATTTCATACTGAGGAGCTGGGGAAAATTTCCTCTATTCTCCATTTTTCTGTTATGTCCTGGGTACGCCCTTGAACAAACCACTTCATGTTTCAGTTTCTCTAGCCTGTTTTAAAACTTCGGGAGAGAAATATTTGGATCTTTAGCTTTTCAAATTAAATTTATACATTTCAATATATTTTTTTCCTCCAGAAGGACTCAAATCAAAACATGGTGCTTTTGATTTTCTAAAAATTAAAGGCAAAGTCTAAAAGCTGCTCTAGACTTCTACTGGTGCTCTTTCACCTCTCCTTCAGCTAGGTTATCCTGTCCCTCACTTATGACAGCACTTGCAAGAACTGTCTTGGTCCTCATCCAGCTTTGCAATGAAACAGTTCAGGGAGCAGAACTATCCAGGTATTGCATACAGGACAGAGTTTCAGAAAAACTGAATTAGATTGACTTAAACTGCCATGGTTAAATTTAATCTACTCTCATATCATCCTTAGAAAGCTATCGTGATTTATATGTTCAAGGAATAGCTAAAATTATGTATACATCTTCACAATTGTCATTTGTAAGCAGCAAATTCACAAGTTTGTTCTATGGTCCTCTGACAAGTGCCAGCTGGAGGGAGATTCTTATCTTAAACAAACTGGAAAATATCTGCCACAAATATCCACATCATTCATAACACAAACACTCACAAAACATTTTTAACACCTTGTCCTCTCTGGTGGTTTATCATAGCTCACACATTTCATTTCAGCTGGTGATTCTGAATAGTACATAACAAAGGTTGTGAGAGCAAAGGAAAGTTTATGAAGTACACGTATGTCTGTATATATCCAAAGTATCTCCAGGTCCTATTAGAAAAGCTGGTCAGAAAATTTGTTTTCATGTCATAAGAAGATAAGTTATTTCTAGATTTTGGTCTGGTGCCCAAAGCATTAAATTTTGGAATACTTTTTTTTCTTTCAGTATCAGAATATCCTTAAAATGTTGAATTTTTTAAACTTCATAATGATTCTTTCCATTTCATGAGTTTCAGTACATTCACATCTCTATCTGGAAAGTGTTTAAACAAAATTCACAAAGAAATTACATTAGTGATGTCACCGTTATGTTTTTGGTAAAATATTATATAGTGGTTGTGAGGTAAGAAGCTCAGTGGACCCTGCCACACCTATCAATTCCTGGTAGAGTATAATGTTTAATATCTAGTGCATAAAGTTACAAAACCCTGCTCCCATTATTTCCTTATGCTTATTGTCTCATTACAACCATAACAGTACTGACACTCATTTTTCCCCTCAGATGAGAATTTTGTGCAAAGATTTTGATCTCTGAAGTTTTTCTCCTCCAATTTCTCCACCGAATAACGTACACTCAAGTACCTCAAAATAGGTTTTGCTCTGGAGTCATTCAAATGAAGCAGAATTCTTTAAATTTCATTTTAATTTTCTCCAGACCACTTTTGCTGTTCCAAATTATGGACAAGACTTGAAGGAGAGTTATATTTGTTACACAAAAAACATTCTATTTGGTTAATTGAATTAAATGAATCCATTAGTAAAAAAAACATAATATGACTTTAACCTGAGTTAAAGGCCATTTGAAATTGAATGTAACCTTCTAATTGGAACTAAAACCCAACCAATTCTTTCTACATGACTCAGTTTATACTTGGTTATCTGAATCAGATGAACAATCCTGCATTTAGACTAAGTCTTTTTCTCAGCCTGCTGTAGAATATCCTGAATGTCAATGACCAATGTCAATGGTACTTCTTACTTTATAAGCAAACCCCATGATTCATGAACTAGATAGCAGGTAGTATATGCCTGAAATTACATACAAAGGTAAGTAACAATACTTCAAGGACATAACTGGGATGAAGTAGTATGAACTGTACTCCACAGGGAGACAAGCAATGTTTGAAAAATCTTGAGTCAACGCCATAATCAACACCAAGGCCCACTAGCAGGGACTGCAGAGTAGACGTCTTATACTGTGGGGACTCTTTCTAGATAGGGCAAATTGATATCCACCTTGCTCCTTGGCAGTCTGTGTATTCATATTCCTCCCCACATGCAATTTCTTCTGACAGAAGAGCTTGTTTTCAAAGGTTTGTGTGAGTGGCTCCAACTCTTCCAACAAACAGATTAAGTGAAGATCTTTTACTCATTCCCAACTAAACTTCCAGCTAAATTTTGTTCTCTCTCTTCCTCTGTCTGGTTCTCATCTTTTTAATCCTTGCTTGTTCACAGCATGGGTTCTAATAAAACTTTACGGTGCTGAGCAGTAAATGGATTTTTTTTCTGATCAGTAGATTTTGGTGAATAATGGAAATGAATTACCTGGATAAACCTCATGTTCTGTCTCATACAGTGACAGAAGCCCAGGGTTGGTTATTTATTTGGCTGCTATATTTATGCAAAAGGAATACTTTTTTTAACAATATTTTATTTCTAAAGCTCTCCATGAGATCCACTACTTTGGTTTATTCTTCACCCCTTATGTAAAATGCATATTCAGGTGTAGAGCGAGCATCTCCTCCCCCAAAATCTACTCCTAAAAGCTTAAGTGAATCACTCTGCTTTCAAGAGTGAAATAATTGAAGAGCCTAACTTAGGTATTCATTTTTTCTGAAGGCACAATTTACTAAGAGCAAGCACCTGGGTTTAAATCACAGTCCTCTTGGAATATGAAGAGTTATGTCAAGTTTTTCTTAAAAATGAAAAATAAAAATAAATCCATAAGTAGCAGGAGCATAGTGATACAGATCATTTACCAAATGAAGCCATACACACAAGTAAAGAATGTTCAATGCAGTATTTGGAGTTAATGCAAAAGTTGAAACTTATTTCTAAACCTTATGGGGTCCAAGTACTATAAGAAATAAGTACTATAAGAAATTAAAGTATATGATTTAATATCGTCTTTTTTGACTCTATTTCCAGTCATTTGAGTACTGACATGTGTGTTAGGAAAGTAATTTGGACTTCCATGCCATTTAGTAACAAGGCCTAAAACTGTCTAAAAGAATTCTTTACATAACGTATTAGCCTCTTTCACCCCAAAATAATTTATGGGCAGTATTACTGCATATGATAACTCAGCCCTGTAATGAATATTGTTTATTTAAATTTGTGGGGGAAACAAACAATACTAACATTTTTCTTGCAAAATATTTATTGCAGTTAGATGAGGCAACATTTTCCAGAACTATAAATAGATCTGTTTTCATATCCATAAAAACTTGTTAAGTTACATACCTAGAATGAATTAGAATTAAGATACTGATCCATTATGAATTTTTATGAGTGTGTACACCTAAAGTAATATTTCTGAAAAGTGTATCTGAGACTATTTAGAATGTTTTTCACCCTTAGAGTGTATTTCATAATTTTTAAAGATATATAGTCTTATATGTCTTCTTACTTGTATTTCAGACCAGTGATATTCACCTGCTTTTTCAGCTAACCATTAATTTCTATTTATTTTAATGATGATAAAAATTTAAGTCTAAATAGAAATAAACAAGCTCACAAAACCAAAATTTTATGATAGTGACGTCTTCCACTACCTGATTGGAAAATGGGCTACATAGTCTTTTTTTTTTTTGCTTTTAGTATTACTTACACACTATACATTATGGTTCTGCTACCTTTATATTAACAAATAAATATGTTTCACAAATGTGTATCAGACAGCAGTTAATATAGTTAAATGCATAAAGTCTAGATACATATTCTTCAGGTATGAGAATGGGAGGAGTAAGGGCAGAATAGGGAGAATCCAAAGAAACCCCACATCTTATTTTAAGTCTTAGATACGAGAATCCAAACCTGTTTGTTACCCACCTCAAAAGGTCAAATTGAGGAAAAAAAAAAAAAAAACACAAAAAAGTGAAAAACTTAATCCGCAAAAATATGTTTTGCAAAGCAGAAGCCATTAGGAGTTGTCTAGTAAAAGAAAACAAGCAGCCCCAAGGCTGTCTAAATCCAGAATCACCTAAACCCAACACTGAGATCGACAGGACTTCAACTTCTACCCACTGATTCTTCTGTATTGATCAACTTTCTACTTTCTTATCCTGAAGGCAAGGTAAGTGCTTACAGATACTCCCAGGTTCAGAAATAGTGCTTGCTTGCTATGAGGCTCAAAATACAAGGGTCAGGATACTGAGAAAGCAAGCAAAAAAAAGTCTGATTCTGGCTGGTGTGTAAAGCAAGTAATTATGAGCAATGGAAAAAAAAAAGGTTCTCTCCTTTCCCAGGAATGTATTTTTTGTGGTTGCCATTTTTTCATAGTACAAGGATAATGCAAAATATTTACATATTCCCTGTAATAGGATGTGGAAGCTTAGTAGTGTCCTTCTAGTATCAGTTTCACTAGCTTTCCTTCTGGCTCCTTATGACTGCAGAATCTTCTTCCAGAAGAAAATGATATCATGGTGCAGATCAAAACTATTACACTTAGAACTTTTTCAATTATTTCTGTGCATTAGACTATGAAAAGCTATCTCAACATCTCAAAGTGCCAGATGAAAAAGGATGTTTTCTTATGTCATATTGCTGAACCTTAGGTCAGTACTATAGGGCTGTCTTTGTAAAAACTAAGACCTAAAAGAGCAAACTTATCTGTGGGTTGTTTTCTTAGAGATTTATGTTCGCTTCAAAGAGATTTGGAGAGGTTGCTTCTTTACTGATAGTTCTGTGAATTGACTGTGAAAAATGTATGCTGGTTTACTCAGCTTATTCCTTAAATGTATTCCTTACTTCCACTCAAGCACCGTTGCTAGTAGTTACACATTTCCTTTGTTTGTATGTGTAGTATGGGAGCCTCCCAATTAAAAGCTGCCTACCCAAGCTATTTAAAGTATGGTTTCCTTAAAAAAAAAAAAAAAGGAAGAAAAAAAAAGTGTTCTTTTATATTCTTTTATAAATAAAGTAGCGAAAACATAATGATACTACATATTAACAGACCATGTGCTAACTAGTGTGGTTTATTTTATCCAGTAGATGAGTATTCTGCATAGGTGAAAGTAAAAATTTGAGGACCACTTAACGCTGGATTTTCTCGGCATACAAAACACCTGTGTTTCAGCAGTTTAATCAACTGTGAAATACTCACAGTATTCAGCAGACCTAAACTATTCTCATTTGTTACCCATGGTATAATGCTCTAATGCTTATGTGTTGGGCTGCAGCATGAATTATCATTGGGAAAGATCCAAAATAGTTTAATTAAGCTCTCTTCTCCCTTTTCTACACTATGTATAAAGTACACCAAATAGTTGGTATCAGTAAACACCTTTTTTGTTCTGAATTTATACTTATCACAGGTAAACAACCTTCAAAGGCAGAACTTGAGAACTGTGAAAATATACGATTGCAGTGGCAGTTCACTTATTATACATTCATCAAAGTGTTGAGAATCTATTATTAATTCAGTAGTTCAGATATGTCCTGTCAGAGCAGCCAGCTACATCTCAGCAATGAGAAAAACATAAACTTCTATTAGACCAACAAGAAGGTACCAATGTGGTACCACTGTGCTGGGATTGATATGGGGAAAAGGATTTCTATATGCCTCTTTGGAAGATTCAATCTAAAATTTCCTGATTGTCTTTCTGTTTCTTTATTGTCCCCTGGCCATCTGTCTCGATGTCCCATCACCTGTTTTAAAATGTAAGGAATAATGCTAGGCATTTCCATTTCCCTCAAAAACCAATAAAGATCTACATATTTACAATGTGCCTTCAAAGAAGCCAATATTATTGGAATAGGAGGTTCCAGTATTCAGTTCTGCATGGCGGAAGTAGACACCTCACTCCTGTTAGCAGTGAGGTAGAGGGATGAATGTAGGAATGATGAAGAGAATAATATGAAAGAAATAACTAAAACTGAGTTTTCCTTGTCTCTGTTTTTCATCCTTGTGATTCATCAAGATTTACTGGAAGAGACTTAAGGGTGGAGATACAGTAAAAGAAAATAGTTATACGACTTGAAAAATTGGGGGGTTTAAATTAAAATCCAAGGATATAACTGATAGGGAAACAGAATAATTATCTATTACAAAATATCTTTCTCTCCTGGTAATATTCATTTTTATTTGCCACTGGGTAAGACTGTGTATCCCTTAGTTGCTGTACAGTAACTTGTTAGAGCGCACCAATTTGAGCTCACAGCAACTTCAAAATAGATATTTAGAGAAAAACATTTTCCCAAAGCTAAAAAAATGTAGAATATCAGTATGTCTGAGGTTTACTTCCTTCTGTCTTCAAAAATCTGGCCCCCAAATATGAAACTTAAAAAGAATCCCTGTCTGTTTAGGTCAAAATTTTACCAGACCTGAACCACAGAAATTCATTACGGTAATTTAAGGTTCATGCATTTACAGTTCAATAGGACATCATGGAGCGACCACCAGATCAGTTAGTCCATATTCAGTTGAGATCAGACCTCAAACAGGTCTTTCACATATGATGCATTCATTTCTGAAACAAGATTAAAATAGCCGATGTTCCAATTTGTTTCTTGCCTTTTTTTTTCTTTTAACTGCTTATTTGACATTCTTTCTTTGTTATGCAGAGGCACCTATCTTTCTTAATGGGAGACCTTTGAAAACCTTTTCCAAGTTGTAAATATTTATTTACTTTTAAACATCTAGCAGAGTTCAGCAACTTTACTGCATCAGGGCCAAAGTCTCAACCTCTGACAATGATTTTAAGCTGCAGAAGGGCTTTGAAATTATAACAGTGGCAAAATACAGCTTTTGGGAGGTTAGAAGAGGGGAGAAGAAAAAAGCAAGGAAGAGTGGAGAGTGCTAGTCAACAGAAGATGTAAAGAGAAAACTGAAACCTTTTGACAGGTAAAAAACTCCTGAGAGCCACAGAGTGAGAATAAACAAGAAATATTTTTTCTTATTTCCTTTTGAGCACTGCCCAAGGGGAGTGCTTTGATGCAGAAATGATGTGTAGATATCTAAAGATACACAGTCCTTATAGGCATCTTATAGGGTGAATGAGCACCTATGTAACCCAGAATATAAAACTGAATCCTCTGATTTTTTTGTCCAGTTTTGATTAACTTCTACAGTTATTTATTATGGTTACTAAATTATTTGAGTGCTGACCTTGCATTCATACATCTGGAGAGTATTTCCATTCCCTTGCTCCCCCACCCTGAGACTGGGGCCTGTTGGGACCATAGAAGATGTAAGACTGCTGAATAAAAGCTCTGAACCTTGTTTCTGGGATGGTCTGTCCTGCACACACCGAGGTGATGAGGGCAGGAGTGGACATGAATTCAAACTGGAGTAGAGAGAAGGGCTGGGGTTGCTGGGCTAAGTGTGTGGCATGAACCCAGGGTGCAGGGCTTGCTGAGCACAGCCATATCAACGGGATCAGGACCTGACTGTGGCTCCAGCAGATGTTTTGGATGAGCAGGTGTTGATCTGAGAATCTGTCACCAATGAACACTTGACCTGTGGGGTCCCTCTGAAACTGCATGTGTGTTTCCATGATAAGACTTTCAGAATTTCTTGAAGTCTGTATTGTCTTGATTGTATTCAGATTCTGTAAATTCCAGCTAATTGCCTTCAGCCATGTGCCGCAACCTGCTTCCATCTTTTTTTCCCTGAAGACACTGTAGCTGTGTCTATTATTTAACTTCAGAATCAACTTCTAAATCAACAGGAAGCATGGCACAATGATTTTCAGGGAAGCAGAATTCTGCTGAAATGCCTCAAAGAATCAAAGACTTACTGTGTGGCTTTGGGAGTCCACTTAATCTTTTAGAGCCTTGATATTCCAATCAAAAATGCTGCCATCAGATTTTTTGTCTTACAGTACTGTCAGTTACTTTGATACTCTGGTGATAAGGAACATAAAAATTGTCAGGAAAAAGTGGACCAATGCTGTGCATATGAGTACCTCCAGGATTAAGAATTTAAAGACCTCCTTTTCAAGGTAAGGTGGATATGTAAATACCATATACTCTGAATGACATTCCAAGGAATGAGATTCTCATAGGAAGCATAACAAGGAAAACATCCTCTTAGCAATATATTACTAGCTGTTTTGCAATTCATGGCTGGTCAGTTCATTTGCATTTACGTATTTCAGTATATAGTAGAGCTAACAATATTAGACACATCACACTTGGCAGTTTCTTGGACTGAATAATAGAATTTAAAATGAGGTTTAGATTTTCTGGTTAACCTCAGTACAGAAATATTTTTTTATCAGATTTGACTGCAGTTATGCAGAAAACCCATGAAGTTGAAAACCAGACTACCTCAGTTCACATTACTTTAGATGCATTGCTGTTATGTCTCTAATAAGATAGCCTAATGACCCTACATTATATTTATGTGGAAACCAATAGAGCTTTTCCATCAAGTTAGGCTAGTTTTTGAACAACTTTTCTGTCATATTTCCTGTTAGCCTACATACTTGATTTGTATTGATTAGATGCTATTTCATTACCCTGTGTGTATCTGATCATTAGCTGGATACTGTTCAGAAAACAACCGTTTTGAAATCAGACCTTTACAGATTAATATTTATATCATAAACGTAATAATTATATTATCACCAGAAAAGAACTAAGTTATCATTTGGTACAGTTTAGCTTCAGAGGCACATTTTCAGTCCGTTCTTTAACACACATTCCTACGTGTAAAAAATCAGAACTCTATAAATGAAGGCATCTTTTAAATAAGCACTTGTATCTCCTTTGTCAGCTAATGTTACATAATATTTTTAAAGAAATGGTAGCTGTTTATGGTGTGTGCATAACAACATACTTGATGAGGAAACAATCTTTGCCTAAAGAGAGTAATTCAAATTATTCAGTCAGATATTGTAAATATGGTGAAATGAATTTAAAGGATTGCTATGATTGTTAAGGGACTAGGTTTGTAAATTTTCAGCACCCTAGATACAGTCTAACTAACTTCTATATAAACTACTAATTTTAAAACTATACAAACTTATACAACTTTGTATAATTTTTTAACAGAAAAGCTTGTATGAAGAGCAATTATTTCAGGCAGAAAATTGCCTATAGGTTTTTTTCAGAATGAAGTGAGACCCATTTTATTTTGTGGTTGGGTATGTATTACCTGTGCTGAACAAATTATTAGAGAGGAAAAACTGCTGGAAGACTATGAAGCAGCACAGATACATTAAGACTTGTGGCTGAAACAGTGAAAACTGTTCATTGTCTTATTTAATTGAAGCACTTAAATCCGTACCTTTGTAAACAAGACAAATAAAGAAGTTGCTGGGATTTGCAAGACTCTTCTTTGGAGCCTTGGCCAAGACACAATCTCATGGTCTTCAGGTCTACTGCTGGTATCCACCTTACGGAACATTTTTCAAGCACCAGATTAGTGCTGTCTTCAAAGTAGGAAAAGCTATTCTGTTTCCAATTTAGAAAACTTTTTCATGATCTTATTGTTCTGTATTGTTCTCCTTATAACTTCAATCTCTGTTTACTCATGGACAGCTTTCTTTTCACTTACATTTGTGCTACTGCTGTCATTTAGTTTAACTAGTTCTTTCCACTGCCTGGTGTTTATCTGCCTGATTTATTAACAAACAGTAAGCCTTTCTTGGTGTTTGCTGAAGATGCCAAGTTCTTTCAGTCCCTTTTTTTGTATACCATACTATAAAAGAAGTCATTCTTTTGAATCTCCTTCCACCCATCTCTATTTCAAACACTCTTCAACCAATGGAAAGAAGTGAAATCTAAATCATCGTTATAGTAATATGATCGTTGTTATGTTTTGAAGTCTTTGCACTGTGCTAGTACAGTTACAGATATGTGCAAGACATGAGGGTCCACCACACAGAATGTACACTAAATCATCTAGCCATTCAAGCCAAGCAGAAGGTGCACATGTCAAATGGTATTTGTGTGATTTGAGAAATAGTGTAGATCAAATATACCTATTCTGATGTAGTTTAATAAGGCTCCCACAGAAGAAAACCAGGTTGTAATCTACCTCATCTCAATTTCCTACTAGCTTTTTTCCTTGTGGTTAGTTTAGAAATACTATCCTTTGGAGGAGCGAGGAATAGGAGATGGAAAATATATGGCATATGAAAATTATGTGTTTAAGTAGTACATGCAAATAATATTTCATAAAGAGCTCTGCATAAAACAGAAGCTTATGATTAAATAGACTAAGACTTTGATTACTAGCCAGTAACAGAGTAATTTTAAAGATAGCAGACATCTTTTGCACTTCCTGGAAATGGTTCACTTAGATTCTGATCAAAAGTTTCCACACAGAACATAAAGAAAACAGGCAAATTTAATTAGACTCCACATCATATGCAAAATGGA
This sequence comes from Calidris pugnax, assembly GCF_001431845.1. Taxonomy (NCBI): domain Eukaryota; kingdom Metazoa; phylum Chordata; class Aves; order Charadriiformes; family Scolopacidae; genus Calidris; species Calidris pugnax. The sequence goes on from NW_015094506.1 coordinate 24,508,657, forward strand.
GTTACATATACATATTTTGATATAATTTAAAAAATAAAGAGACTTAAATCTGCCAGTTGGGATTTGAAAAAAATGGAATACTAAATTATAAATTAATATGACTCTAAAACATAACTTTTTTTGCAAAGCTTTCTGAGCTTAATAACTGTTCACAGAATGTCTCTCATAGGTGTTCCTATCCACATTAGTCAAGCAAGGTCTGTCAGATCCTCACATGTCTTCACAGCAGTTGCAGTGAGAGAGCGCACACTGAATTGTTTTTCATATCTTTTTAAGAGAGGCCTACAAGGCCAAACTGTCAGTTTAGTTTGAACAAACATTTTAGCTCCCTGTTTTCCCCATGATACATTTTTCAGAGCAGTCTTGCAAATTGTATTTGTATGTTCGTGCAAACATCTTCACTGAAGCTTTCTATATTTGAATACAGATTGATTACTTACATGCATAGAGTTAGGGGCGTTTTTCTCCCATGGAAGGCAGGTGACACTCTTGCATTGGGATGTCAGTGGAAGTGGTACCTGGCTAAAACCTTGGCTTCTGTGTTCAGCAGTACCCTGTTATTGCACTAGGGCGACGGAGGAATTAGGTAACTAGAAATATAGATAAAAAACAGGGAGAGAAGTAGGGAAAATAGCTTTAATGGAATAACGTTGCAGAAGTAGAAGCTAGATGAGAAACTAGATTGCAAAAACAGTAGCGATCACATAGGTCTGGATTTACATTCTTTCCTTAAGTTAAATATCTCAGTAGGGTATGAACAAACAACTTCCCAAATACCATGTGTCCTAAAAGAACTTAGTCATTCCTCACTGATTTAATTTTCTCAAGGAATGATGCATCTCCCAACTGGTTCATCCACAGCCTGTAATTCCATTTTCTATCAAAGAAAAACTGTTGTACAGAGTCAGGAAACGATATAGGCCCCCCCTTAAATCTGTTTAAAGTCTGTTTTGTTTTGCATATCTGATCCAGCTGTAAGCAGTGGTGGTTCAAATGCAAGATCTGACTTTATATTGACATGTCAACATAGAAGAATAGAGATTCAGTGACATACACGGGGCAGTTGCCTTATTCCCTCACAAAAGTGAAAATAATTATTTTTTTTAATGGTACATTATATTCAAATATGCCAGGGAAACTTCAATTTTACATTGTTAAAACTTTCCCAGCTTGCAGCTGTAATAGCTTTTGTTGTGATTAAAAAAATATAAGAAACGTGAAACACGTAGCCATAGACAATATCTCCTTTTAGCACCCTGAGAGGAATCCAGGTCTTGGACATGCCTCAAAACCTCAGTGCTCTGAAAGGAGCATGTATGTTTGGCAGCTGTGAGTTTTTTTATGAAGTGAATTTCACTACTCTGGATCCTGTCTTCCAAACATAGGTATCCATACTGAATGTTAATTGTCCTTACATATGTTCAACTAATATACATGTCTTTTTTCATCAGATTCACTACAACTGACAAGCTTAGAATACTACCGTGCTAAACCAAACCGAAACAGCTATCCTCATCAAATTCTGCGTACCCACACAACAGAAATAGGCGAGTTATTGGAGAACTCGCCTAGCTAAAATGCAGCTATTGCCTTTGTGGAAAAAATACAACAGCCAAAATTAAAATATATACTTGTTGTCTACAAGACTAATAAGAAACAGAATTGCATCATTAGTCACACACACAATATGAAAATAAATTCCACTTCATATCAATTTGTCAGGGGAAATAACAATAATAAACTAAGATCTCTGTTTTGTAGAGAATCTTAAAGAGTTAGGATATATAAAAACGAACCTGTGTTTAGTAATACACACTGAATATATGTATGTGGAGATATATATATATATCTGTTTGCATATATATTGGATATGCACAATATGATGCAAGAAAATATTCATGGCTACCACTTGATCTGCAAATTACTTGCCTTGTCTTATATAATATTGAAAGTAACCAGCAATAGTTTGGAAAGCATAACAAGTTTCAGAATAGCAGGTGTGGTCAACTGTGGCTGAAGTATGTCTTTCAAACTCAATGTGAATTAATTTACCTCACAAAGGTCTTCGCTACACAGAGGCTAGAGCTTTTAGTACTTTCTTTGGTAATGAGGCCACAAATACTGTTACTGCTTTGACAATTTAATGATAGGTTTTTATTGTGGTCTTTGTGGTATGAGCTATAGTAACTCAGTGGGGTATTTTAACACTATTTTATAGTGTTTATAAAACTGTAGATCCACAATTGCAAATTCCACACAAGTTACTTTGCCTTGTATGTTTGACCTATTGGATTTAACAAATTTATTGTTCATGGACATTCAGTGCAGTACATAAACTTAGTTAGCATCCCTGTGAAGTACCAGTAATCCCTCTCAGTAGCTTAACATCAGCTGGTGCTAGTTTAACACCCCAAGGGACTCGCTGAAAATACATACAATTGTACATTTGCACAAAAGGACAGAAGATGAAATTTTATGTGGCACTGCTGAACCTAATGGAGTCACACTGAATGTAAATCAGCAGTAAACCTGGCTCACATACTGTATGCCCTGAGATTAGACAACCTGTGGAAATGATATTTCTCATATCAGAAATAAGCACTTCCCCATTAAAGGGAGACATTGATTTCGAGCTTCATTAAGGGGAGTTACTGGTGTTTCTGTCTTTTATGAATGGCAACGATGGTCAACCAAGTATTGCCACAAGTGAACTGCCAAGTTAAGACATAGACACTGAGAAGCATGAGAAACCAAAAGAATTTACCACTACTTTACTTACTTTAGGAAAAAAAAAAAGTCAATGTTCTCATTAGAAGAGACATTGTCTATAGATGATTAAATCTATAGCTATATAACATCAGGTAGTTCCTTGTGTTCCTGCAGAAGCATTGTTTTGTGGTTTATTTCTGCATATTAGAAATGTCTACATTGTTACTTGGGCTGAACTTTCCAAAGTTCATGATGTCCACATACAAGTTAAGCTCACAGGCCTTGCCATAAAGTCATTTTACAGCTACCTAAGCTACCTTAGCAATTTTTTTTTTTTTATTCTTTCAGTACCAAACATTCTTACTCCTAGTACTGTAGATTATATGGCATAAACCAATCATGAGAAATTTGAAAATATTAAAAAATATTACTGAAGTTATGAAAATTCCCACAAAAATACTTTAAAGCACTGCTTAAATTCCATATATAGAGAATGTATGTATTCTACATGGACAATGCATAAGTACTTGCAGATACTTATACAAAATCACACATATATAATAATTATATTATTTGAGTAAAAGCTGATAAAGATTTTTTAGAGAACATGTAATTTGATTGTTGGTTTTTCGCTATTCAATGTAAATGAAAAATCTGATCTAAAATAGGAATTAACAAATTTCAGATTCACACCAAGAAAAACAGCCTGCTGCTTCTCTAGATAATGCTGTTTAGCATAGTCTTCTAGGACTGGATTCCATAAGTGTTAATCAGCTAATTCAAACCCCCTGAACTACTGTAATCTTGTGATAAGTGAATTAATGCACATGATGTTTTCCTCTCAAAAGGAGGCTGTCTACATTTTGTCTTGTGTCAAATACTTATTCTGTTAAAACAATAAGTTTTAACAATGAAAAAAACAAAAGGTTTGTGATTAATTTAAAACAATTGTTTTGACTTCTGTCGTGAAAATGCTACCATTCTTTCTTTAGATGGATATACTATCAGGAAGAGCACAGAGAACTTTCATCCTTCCCAGAAATCCCTCTTCAGCCTCACTGCCTTCTTTTTGATAATTTGTGTCTCAGTAATCACTGCTTTGGCACATTTGTAGGTCATATTTAGTCTGCTGAACTTGTGTTATCCAATATTCACATAATCAATATGAAACATTAGCACATACATACAAGATCCATCTAAGGGGTGGTCCTATTGAACTTTTTTAATTACCAAGATTCCTGAAACTGCCCTTTAATCCTCTCCAGATTTTCAGATAAATAAGATTGCTACCTACATGCAACAACAATGACATTCTGAGCACCCCAAGATAAAGGTCTCGTAAATCAAATCACAATGTAATTATCCTTTAACACTCAAGTCACCTTCATTATTTACATACACTTTTAAGAAACTGCTAGTGTAGTCTAGGGCTGCAAACAGTTATTTAAACAAAGAAAGGTTTTTTGAGTATGCAGTTCTTGGATAAGAATTTGCCTCTCTTGCCAAGGAAGCAGTGTGCTAATCTTTTACATCAGAGAGCTTCTTATTCATGGGTGTTTATTTACCCACAAAGGTCTTGAACTTGCTCCTCTGAAGTCAATTGGAGCTTATCTTCTGAATGGAAATAGCAGGTTTGGTCGCTAAACTAGCCTGAAATTGTTGTCCCTGCTTTGACATCGAATTCAAGAATTGGTAGGCCTAATTGCAATAAGCTACCGTAAAAGTCTCTTAAGGACTTCTAATATATATTAACTGAGGGCTGCTCTCAACTTCATGCAGAGTTGAGAAGTACCTTTGAAGCATCACTTGAAAAACAGTCTTGCAAATATTTATCAGTTTCTAGTTTAAATAATGTTTTTCATCATAACCAAGTTAACGAAAGTGTCCATTAAATTATATGGTGAGCAGATTATTGAGACCTATCACAAATTATTGTATATGTCATCTACAGAGATATCTGCTGAATATATTGCCAGTATTATAAGAATTATCAATGAATAATTAAGATTTAAAACTTAAAATGAATTGTTTCTCATTATTTTAAGTGTCCGATCTTTATGAATTCATTCAGCATTATTGCATGAGTTATATGGTTCATGACAAAAAACTAAACAAAACTTTGAAGAATGCATTTAATTTGTTATACTATGAAATGTTATGGTGGAATAATAAATCTCCTAACAGCCTTAATATATTCCACATCACACTTTAAAACAAAACAAAACCAAACCAGAAAGATTTTTAATGAAAAACTAAAGCTTACATGATTTTAAAGCCCATTAAATGACTAACAATGGAGCTCTTTTCCCTGAATTATGTGTGTGTTTGAGGCTTTCACAGGAAAGATGCAGAAGAAGAAGAATGAGAAAGATAAACTCTTACATACACTTACTGAGTGATGGTCAGGACAAAGACCTAAGATATGGTCAAGACCCTCCTTTGTTTATTTCAGAGTAATTTTTACTTAGAAATTCACAAAACAGAGTTTTGCTTTTTAGCTCCTTTAATAATGTCTTATTCTTCACCAGCCTTTTAGCCCTGTTGGCAGTCTCTCTTTTTTTTGTGGGGAGATCACCAGCACAGTGGAATGTAATGTACATGGGAAAATGATTTTCATTAGTACAACACTACATGCTACTAAGAAACTTGGTTCAGAGGTGCTGTACAGCAGTTTTGGCTAAGGACAATAGTGTGTCTATTTGTTGCCTCATACATGACTTGCCATTTAAAAACATGTAACGCCCACATACATGAAACCAGTGGAAAAAAAAAAGTGTGAAAAAAAAAAAGTGTAAAAAAAAAACTTTAGGAGATTTCCAAAATTTGGAAAACCCTGGTTCCTGTTATCTGCATCTAGAAACATCCATAAGGATATTAACTCATTAAAACACATTATGCATGTATTTTTCTTTTCATATATATTTTCTAGGTATGAGTCACTCAATTTATAATGAAGATTCTAGAACACCGTACACGTGAAATATACAGAGACATATTAAGATATCAGATATAAAGTTGATTATTAATATTTTAATTCCTTTTAACAACATTATCCAAAATATCTACCGAGGGCGAGCTAATTTTTACTCATAAATACTTGATAATTTTCTCTGAAGCTCAGAGACTAGAATCAGTATTAATTTTAATAATACATTATATATGATATAACAAGTTCAATAAAGAGCTAGTTTTGATGGAATAAATAAACTTACGTAGGCAAAGACGTTACTCAGACCAGCTGTTTTATACTATTAACAGCTAAATGTGATTTTGATTTTTAAGTGGTGGCCAGAGGAAACAGCTGCCATTCTATTTATGCCAAAATATATTATTTTCTTAATTGTCTGTTAATGATAAAAAATAAAAATAATAAAGCATAGGAAGTATGAAATTTTAAGTCTTTAACAGCATCCCATTTCCCTTTTTTGCTACTCAAATGGGAGTTCTATAAGAAAAGAAAAAATTATTTGATGTCTTAGGATAATATTAACTATCATTAGAGATATTAATGGGAATAGGTAAGAAAGCCAGTTAAGATAGATTGAAGTTGTGGCTGTGCATGTTATTGCCACAGAAACACTCCAGTTCTGCTTCCTTAAAGAAAGACTTTTATAAAGTAAAGAAGAACAGGAAGGTAGAAATAAGTTCTAGAGTCGAAAAAAATAAGCAGCAGTAAGACCATATGTATAGCTTTATAGATGTTATTTGGGAAGTAGGTGGTAAAAGTATCTCATGGTCAACATGGCTGAGATTCTGCTTGATCCTGAGACCCCTAAATTTACATTTATATTTGTAAGTTAAACATCTCCATCCCCACTGGTGTTAGAGGAGATCAAGTTCATTTGGTCAGTGTATCCTAGGGAGCTTTTCAGCTATTATGAGGTATCAATGTTAGGGAGAGTCTCCTCCTGACAGCAGAGGTTGCCTTTTCTTATTTTGTTCACCAGTTTGGCTACATTTTCTTCATGACAATTTGATCTATTTCCCATTTCAGACTCATTTATCAGATTCCCTGGATAGTAATTGACATTTTACATGTAATAGTTCTGTCTTTCTATCTTAAAATTTGCTGAGTTTAAGAACTAATGTATGAAACAAGATCATCTGAATGTTTATTACCTTGAGCAACTCTGAGACTCAGCCTCCATATAACAGTAATGCTGGCTTGCAATATTTATAATAATAGCCCTGGTCCTCTGTGCATCTTTTCTACCTATCAATTAGACACATTTTTTATCATGAAAACACATGCATTTTTAATGTTTGATATACACTTACATTTCAAAAAAGGAACCAAATAGAACCAAATTATTTTTGAGTCTATCTATTTAGCATAACTTCTGTATTACCATTAGCTTCTGTCTTGGATGTTTTCTGTGTAAACACTATTATCATGAAAATTCAATAGAAATTACTGTTGAATTTATGGGTACATAAAATACGGATGTTGAGAATTAACACTGTATGTTGAGAATTACTTTATCGGTCTTTAGAAACAAATTAACATCTCGTTTTCTGTTGACAAATAAGGGACACAAATGATTTTTAACGTATACTCTAAGAAAATCCATTTATGACAGGTTTTGTTGCTAAGATATTAAGTTAACATTCTTGTCTTACTTGAATTGGTTTGCATTGGTGTTTGTTGTACATGCAAGGAAAGGGCAAAAAGCTTTTTGCTAAACAAATTTTCAGCTATGGCAACTGTTTATAATTATGGAAAAGACCACAAAATTTACCAGGGTTACATTTTTTAACAACGTACATTTCCTATATGATAATTGCTGAGGAGTGGCAAGGGCAGAGAACCGCCAGGTTAGGTAGCTGTGAGGTAGCTATTATTGCCAGCTTTGGCGATATGAACATGATGAAGATGGAGGCAGTTGGAGGGAGATGACTGTGTGGACAACTGAAGCAATAAAAGAAACTTTGGATTAAAAATAGACATTTCACAAAAAAAAAAAAAAATATCTTTCCTTCATCTCAGGAACACTGAAAGTTATTTCCCCCCAGATGGAGAGAGCAAAACCAGCATCTGAACTCCTGATGGCCAAAGCATAGCTTTAAAATAGGAAATACGGCATCTACTCCTTTCTTTACCTGATGGTTACTTTTTCCCAAGAGACTGTCTAGACACAGCAGGTTATTGCACCATGTCAATGCCAACTGCATCTTTCCTAAAGCTGGTGAACAGATTGCATTCAGGTATCCTGGAGTAGAGGCACACTAGACAACAGTGTGAGTTTTCAGGGGATGGTGAACAGTAGCAAAAATGATTCAGCCCTCTAAAATAGACACCATTGCAATGAAGTGTTGCACAGAAGATTCAAACTGTTTCATTATGCTCTTTTTTTAGGTGTATGATGAAAAGCCCCTTATCTTCAGCTGTGCTGGTAACCCCTTTTGCATGCAGAGGTGCTCCTATCTATCTCTTAGCCGTGCATGTTGCACCATCTCCAAGTGGCTGTTGTCATTGGCTACAAAGGATGCTGTCAGGATGGGAGTAAGAGGGAAGAAAAGATTGTTAAAGCTTTACTGGGCATATGAAGACTCAGTTTCAGTAAAGCCCTGTAGGTATTCACCAAGTCTCTATTCCAGGCTTACTGAGCTGGTTTACCTTAAGGCTGTGCTCACACAGCAGCAAGGCTTCTGCAGCAGAAGTGGAAAAAAGTGTGGCAGTAGTTTGGGACTTTTGCGTGCAAATGGCAAAATATTGTAGACAATTCAGAATTATTTCAACAGGTAAGGGAGGAACAATTCCCAGTGGTTTTGTTTTTCTAATTGGCTCAGTAACTCCAGCAGAGAGCTCAGCCATTTCAGTGCATACAGAATTTGGTCTGTAAAGTTAGTGAATGAAGAAAACAACTGGGACAGGTTGAGCTTAGAAAAATTGGTGAAAGGATAGGCTATGATCAATTGTAATGTTTTAATCGTAGATCAACAGTCTACAATTTTTTTCTACTTGGGAGGACTGTAATACTATCTTATCCATAAGAATAATTAAATTATATACAGGAGATTACAGATCCTACAAAATAAAGTACTTTAAAACCATGTAGAGATGATGATTTAATTCTGGCTTATAGAAAGGGACACTGGCTTCTCAGTCAACAGCAGCACTTCCAGCAGAGGTCCTTTACAGCACAGGATTATCCGCATACAGCCTTGTTTATTTTGCATAACAGAAGAGGATCGTAGCATAAGGTGTTATGCCTTCAGGCAGCAGCTGTGTAATCTATATTTACAATGCTAAACTTCTGCATTTATTTTGCTGCTCACCTGCTGAACTTGCCTCCTGCCAGGTACTATATTGAGAACAAAGTTTATTTTGAGGAAGGTGACATGCCCTCCATTTATCTGTTGATAAAATTATGACAACTTTTAACTACTTTTTAAGTCATAAAATCTTACAACTTCACGTCTTGAATCTTTTTGTTTAAAGACATTATTTTCATGTCACTGTATGAAGGCATGAAGGATAAAAAATTATGAATATGCTTTTTTTTTATCCTTTACTTTTTTTTTTTTTGGTCATATTCTTTATGCCTTCACAGCAGTGCTAAATGTTGCAGGGATACATTCAAATAGAAAACAATAATTTTTGCACAATTAGATGTCAGAAGTTTTATTATCAGAGCTGGAGGTGACCTGTAACAAGGTCTTGTAGAGAATTCAGAATTACTTCATGGGGCAAAGGAGAAAGAATTCCCAATGGTTTATTTTACCTCGTAGGAATTTGGTAAGGGTTTGGTAAACACAGTAATGAAAGGAAAGTGACAATGAATGTAATCTTCTGAGAAAGCAATTGGTAGCTCAATAAATATGATGATTGTTTCAGAATTTTGCTATTATTCCTTTGAGCTACTTGCCTAGTATCATATAGAATCATAGAATCGTAGAATCGTCTAGGTTGGAAGTGACCTTTAAGATCATTGAGTCCAACCATCAACCTAACACTGACAAAGCCATCACTAAACCTAGTCCTTCAACATTACATCTCCCTGTCTTTTAAATATCTCCAGGGATGATTCCACCACTTCCCTGGGCAGCCAGTTCCAGTATTTGATAACCCTTCTGGTGAAGAAATTTTTCGTAATATCCAATCTAAACCTCCTCTGGAGTAACTTGAGGCCATTTTGTCTTGTCCTATTGCTTGTTACTGGGGAGAAGAGACTGATCCCCACCTTGCTATGACGTCCTTTCAGGTATTTGTAGAGAGTGACAAGGTCTCACCTCAGCTTCCTTTTCTCCAGGCTAAACAACCCCAGTTCCCACAGCCACTCCTCAACAGACTCTTTGCCCTTCTATGCACTCATTCCACAATCTCTGTGTCTTTCTTTTAGTGAGCGGCCCAAAACTGAACACATTATTCATGGTGGGGCCTCATATATGACATAGATAGAGATATATCATTTTCAAGCTGCCTTGCATAAAGTTTCTGTAGCCAAAATTAAGTCAAGTATCTGGAGCTGAATTCAAACCTGCATAGACGCCTAGGCTTTTGTTTTGATCCTAGCAATAGTATCCACACAATAAAGTATTTAGTTCCATTCCCTTGGCTACAGTCAGGCTTGATTGATTAGGTCCATCATTCTGAAACTGTTTTCAAGATCAAGTCTTTTTTGAGTTTCTGCTATCAAGAGTGTCTTTTTTTGATGATAATATTAACCAGCTTAAGAACTGTTAAAGGTTTAATTCTTAGCTGCTTTTTCTTCAGTTAAAATTTCATACACAATAGTGTTTGGTTGGTTGGTTGTTTTTCGGGTTGTGGGTTGTTTTCTTTTAATACTGTAGAGGGATACAAAGTGCTTTCAAGATCTGGTGAAAATTTCATTCCTTTAGCAAGGTACCCAGCCATCCTGGTCCTTAATAAACACACAAGACACCATACAAAGTTCCTGTGAAACTACCCAATGGATGAATGTTAGAATGAAATGTACTTTGGTTTTATACAGGTATATATATATGCACTCATATATATGTATTTATTTTATGATTGCCTTACAGCTTTCCTTTCCCACTACATATTATTTTAAGATGACGTATTCACTGTCATCTTCAAAGTAAGAATATGATTCAGTATTGAATTATTATCTTTTTTTTACTGAAACAGAGTGCCAGCTACACACCACCAGCCAGTGGTTTAATAAAGCAGCTTTGCAGGTTCATATCATTTGTGCTTGCACAAGGCCAATGGTAATTTTTATTTACATAAAAAGAAAATAGGCAGTAAGTGACATTAATACTCTGTTCTCTTTTGCCTTTAGAAAAGCTTGCCTCCATCATCCCTGTCCATTGTCTTATAGTGTCATATTGAAATAGTCCTGCCAAATATCTCCTGTACATACAAAGGACTACAGACTAACTTATCTTGGTTTAGATTGTTTGGAGGAAAAAGGACTTACTTTTAAAGAATAGGAGTACTTTATTGGGCAGTTTGGTGGAAGTGAAATGTGAGGGATTAGACACCTGTTCTGTTCCATGCTATAGCTCAAAATTTGGATTTTATGAATATGCAACATTCACATTTCTTAAAAGCTGTTTAACTGATTTTTATGCTTGCCCAGAAAATGGGAGAAATAGCATTTCTCTTTCTCTTTTCTGTTTTTGTTACAGTCCCGTGGGTTAAATGGATGGCATTATTTGGAGCAGTGGGCTCATTGGGCACAGTAATATCTGGCTGATTTAGAAGGCTTCTGCCCACAGTGACTGTGGATTCTAACTTTAATACATCCCACTTCAATGGGAACAGTTATGCTTTGTTTAGTTTCAAATTTGAAAACCTGCTTGACATGTTGTGTCACACACTGCCCTAGATATTCAAGGAATAGTTTGACTTTCAAAAAGCAGATAATTATTCAAAATCTCTCATTGTGTATCTTCAACATTTTTTTTTTTAATTTTTTTTTTTTAATGTCTGTGACTAGGAAGAAAGGAATAGGTGTTTTCTCCACAGCTAAATAAACCCACTAGGATTCTTAATGAACAGTGCATAATGAGACTTCCAGATGTTTCAGAACTTTAAGACATCAATTAAGTTACATTTCTGAAGCTTTTCTTTGTCTAGCCACTGGTATAAAACACACACTTTCCCTTCTTTTATCAGAGTTCAGTTGTGCTGAGGAGAATATGAATGCTGATCTCTCTCACAACTTAAAAAATTCTTAAAGAATGTTGACGGTCTTAGGTGCAAAAATGTATGCCTAAATTAACACTGTTCTTCTTCTTCAGCTTCAGTGAAACACTTTCTCTTGTTCTTTTATAAACAAACATTGAAGTAATTAAAAAACAACAAACAAGCTGAGAACAGCATCTAAACAGATGGACTACGCCTAAAGGAAAAGCTTCCACTATGTATTTGAAAGTAATACAGGTAAGTAAGATCAAATATTTAAGTGGTAATTAATTCTAGGTTTTGCAGCTGTTGAAAGTATAATTGCATATTAATAACTCCAAGTGGCTTTAGAGTTGATGCAAGAAATCATTTCTGTGATAAAGTGACCTTCTTTCCAGGATAAAGGTACCTTTTTTTTTTTTCCTTTGGAATCAAATCTTTATATTAATTTCTGTAGAGTTTGGCCATCAAATTAACCAAGTCATGAGAGAAGAATATAATCTAGAGTGATAAATTATTGTTTAATTCTTGTCTATAAGTTCTAACAAAAGCACCATCACATAAAAACGATAAAACCTCTAAGAATAGGTGTATAACACAACAAAGATGCCTGTTATTATTTTGTGAAATAGTTGGAACTATCTTCCCATAGGTGAATAGATAGATAAACTCAGGGACATCAAAATTAATGAAATGCACTATCCCGATAATTTCAGTCCCATTATTGATTAGCTTTTGTATCTAACAACAACAGATTTGTAAAAGACACCTTTTCTTGGGGAGAGCCCTTATAGATTCTAATTTTCAGACAGTTCTTTGCAGGTTAGGAAGGAATGAACCACAACCCCTTTCCTCTCAACTGAGGAGTTTCTCATGTAGAGAAAGTGAAATGGCTTTTCTTCCTGGCCACCTATTGTCACAAAACTTGTGGGAAGTTTACCATCTATGGTTATCTGATGCAACTACACTGTATCAAAATCCAATTTGACCCATATAGCTAATCACTCTTGTTAACCCAGTTTCAACTTCAGTATCAAAATCAAACTTAGTCAAACAAATTATAGAATATAACATCACAAGAATGACAGCTCTTTGCAATAAGGTAAGTGGGAATAATATTATGACTTTATTATATCATATACAATGACTCAATACATAGAAGCTGAAAACATTTTACATAAAAAGGGTATTACTGTTATTGCTAATAATGCAGAAAACTATCCAGATCAAGAGGGAGAAACCAAGGTTAGACTTAATACCTATTATTTCTTGTCTTTTTGCAAAGAAATTGAGTAAGATCTACACTGTATCAGAGGGTTTGTGATTTTTTTTTTCAAGAAATCTCTTTTCAACAGCAAGTAAATAATTGGTGCAGACTTTGGAATGCAAAATTAAAGAGCTTTGTAAGAAATTAAACTAGGTTTATTATGAACCACCTATATAAGTTGAAAAATCCCACAGAAGTCTTTTTGGGGGGGGTAGAGGAAGGGCATTGGTTGGTTGGATGTTATTTTTTAAATGAAGTTAATTTTGTAATTGTATTTATTTATTTATTGAATCTTAAAAAAAACATTTAAAACTATAGATTATTCTTTAGTTATTGACAGTAACTAAGCTTTGACGCATTACAGTCTGCTTAGCAGGAAAACTGAATTTTCCCTTGCAAAAAAATTTTAGTCCATTTTGTCAAAATTTCACTAGTGCTTTGGTTTTCAACTCAGTTTATTAAAAAACTAAAAAAAAATCTTTGTTGCATTCCTGTTGTTGCCAGAAAAGACTTCATCATGCTTTATCTATATGTGAAATGTCTTCCAAGTAGTTCTTAAAGCACCCTATTAATGATGAAAAGAAAGTAAGTTTATTTTGGGTTTCATTTTTGTTAAATATGTCTTGTATAAAAGAATGATAAATATGAATATGAATATGAATTTTTTTGTTGTGCTCCTTTCATTTCCCTTTTATAACTGAACTATTGCCTCGCTTGTCTCTTTTATAAGTAAAATTTGTATTTCATGAACATATGCAAATAAGCTTACATGATATTTGTTCAGCTGAGAACAAATGTATCTTTGAGAAGAAACATCTCCGTGAAATCTGAATTTGAAGTGCTACGTTCCTACTATCAGAAAGAACAGCAGAATTGTAAGAAAGAGTTAAAGGTAAATTATCCCAAGTGGGACTTTAAAACAGGAAAATTATTTTAAATGAAAAGACTTTTTCATGGAACCAGAGTAACTTGGATTCAAAGGAACAGAATTTTTGGACCAAAATAAATGAATTAATATTTTTTCAAATTTATATAATATTCTTTCACTAAAGATTATCTTGAGAAAAATGTAGGGCTCCTGGATTTAAGACTGAAAAAGTTAAGTATCTTTCTTAGTCTTTTTCAGGTATGAAAATCTTTTACAGTTCAAATTAAGATTTTTTTTAAAACAAAGTAATATAATCCTGTTAAAATTTTTCTTTTAATCATAGAGTACATTTGCATGCACAAAGAAATGAATAACTGATAAAGCAAAGAAATTTGTAGTTCCATTGTGTCATTCACAGTGGTAATAAGAAGTAATACCATACCTAATTTAATTAAACTAAATGTTGTTGTCTTAATTTACCTAGCTATTGCAATTTAATCACTGTTAAATGGGGATCATCATTTAATTAAAATTGAGACTAATTAAAGGTTTCAGTTGTTGTTTGTGTGGAAGATACTCTTTTTTATGGAAAAAGTACAAAACCTTTTATGAGGTAAAGAAACCACTTATAACATTGCCTTAGGAACATTTCCTTCTAATTAAAGCATTCACAATACTATGAAAACATATTATTATGTTAAACAGAGAGTAGACTTGTTCTCTGCACTCCACTCCCATCATGCACACAAAGAAAGAGAGAGAATGAGAATCAGCAATGTTTGTCTTGAATTTATTCTCAGGGAATCTTCCCATTCTGGCACATTTCACCAGGTCACACTGTGCAGGTGCTGGGGAAAAGAATTAGACTTTGTGCACTGCAGGACTGTTCATCAAGACTGAGAGAGAGAGGGGAGAATGAGCTGACACATGGTTTTGCCATAGTTCACGGCTAGAAATCTCCAGGTAAGTTCCTGGTTCCAAAAGAGGGCTATCTGGAATCCCAATATTTTTTTCTCAGTAAAAAATTTTGCTTCATTAGAGTTGGGGAACGACCTGGGTTATTACAGAGCTGACCCAGAACTTGATTTTATTCGAAATTTCTCAGGATAGATAATTGGAGGATTGGGGAAAAAGAGGAGAGGACTAAAACAAAAATTCAGTCTCTGTCAGCTTTTCTTCATAATTTTCAAATATGGAAAGTTTCAGACAATTTTGAAGGGATCTCACTAGGAAAAAAAATAAGGAAAAAATTCTCTGTCTGAAGAGCACACTTAAAAAAGTTTATACTTTAAAAACCCAAACACATTCTGTGGTCTCATGATGATTCTTTTGTAAAGTGACATTATAAGTGGATTTGCATAAAAAATTAGTTCAAGGTAGAAAGCAGAGAATTGTTGGGGAAAAAAAGAAAAAGAAAAAAAAAACAACTGAAGATAAGAGAACGTTTAGAACTACTCAATATTTTTTAGACATTTTTGAAGCGTATATCTGAAAATAGCTCAAGATTTTTGATAGGTCTGAATAACTGTCAATCTTTTCCTTGACGAACATCAGATGGAATAATAAAGATGTACAAGAAAATTAGTTTTGTATCATTCATTGATGAAATTGATGTTTACCTGTTGAAAACTCCAGTATGTTGTTATGAAATCCACTTCAGCTTTTTCCTAACTAATTTTGTGTTTTGTGGTTTGGTTGTCTTTTTTTTCCTTACTCTTCAGTTACTTGGAAGTTATTATTACAATGTTAAGAATTGGAAATGACATACATTCTGGAGATAAAAATAAAGCACCTGTTTGCTGTTTTGCAGGTGAATTGCCAACTCTTCAAAAGCTGGATTTCCTCATCTTGTGTGATCAGCACTTATAACATGTCAGTGAACCTAGAATATTATCAAAAAAATGTAATATATTCTATTAATTGTTTGGCCACAATGAATGCTAATATCAGAAAGATATGAGTTACTTCTCAACATGCAGGTTCTTTATAGATTCTGTGAACTCTCAGCATCTTCCCCATATAGTTATGAGTCATAAAGATGTTATTTTCCATCCTTTTCCTATACAATCCTTAGGATTGTATATCCTAACTGAAAACTTTTGGACTTTTATTTCTGTGGAAGAGATCAAGGTACAATGTTATTGTCTGAAGAAGTTACTTATAGCACCACAAACTCTTCTTACCTATCACAAGTGTTGACTTTTTTCTTTATTCTAGCTATTTGTTGTACTTAATAGGCATACATCATGAGCAGAGAGTATCAGAGGGTATAATGACAGACATCACCATTTATTTATATTTTCAAAGCACAACTTTACATTTCTTGTTATATCAGGAAGATTTTCCTCTTCATTAAAACTGGTTAATAAAGAGGTTATGATTTTCCTGGCCAAGTTTTACCTTGAGCCAAAAAATAAATTATTAGGGGGTTTTCTTTTTTCTTAAAAGCAGAAAAGAAGATAAAATTGTATATCAACATAAAGTATTTCAGTCATGATAAAATAACTAAACCATAATTTCAAAACAAACTGATTCCTTTTCAGAGAGTGTCAAAACACTTCACTGACAATTTTCAAAATTCACTTCTTTCTTCTACAGCACCTATTTTGCTATTGAAACATAAATTACAAGTAGTTGTGGATCTCCTACAGCTCTACTTTTGCAAGTTTACTATCTATCTTCTTAAAATACCACATCAAAGTATAGTCCTCATGTATCTGGGAGAGGTCTTTATTTATCCAAATTGGATTTTAACTACTTTCACCCAAGCCAAATTTCATTATTCCATGGGTTGTCCCCCTCTTCCCCACCCAAAAAAATCCACCCAAACCCTAAACATATGACTTCTTTTTTATATCCATTCCCCTGTTATGTAGAGGCAAGCAAAATCTTTTGAAATATGAATAGGATGTGATAAAATACGGTTACTAAGGAGAGTGTACTTTCATGGATTAATAGTCCTTTAAATCAAGTATTTTGCCAGAGGCTTTTATAGCAAAGGAATATTGAACTTTGACTATATAAATATTTGTATATATGGATACATAGATACATATATAATTTGTAACCCATGTGAAGCAAACATCTTAGTATATTAAGGAAACCCTAACTGAACACCCTAAGCACGTCATACATGCCATCATATAAAGTTATGTAAGGATTCTTCTACAGTAGCACTTTAGTAGTCCAACACTAGGGGATCTTTTATTGCAGTGATAAAATTACAATGAAATTAAGAGCTTTCAATGTTCACGTGGACTAATAGAATTCATTATATGTATAATAGCTGAGTATGAAACCCTTTTATCTGTTAAGTTTAACCTGTAAAATCTCATCTTTCTTAAATAAAGAAACCAGAGAACATTGGAAGTTAAAAGGAAAATAAAACGAAAAAGAGAATACAGCCAGTGGGAGACAAAAAATAGCAAGGGCAAGGAATATAGTAAAATAGATTGACAAGTACCCGTAAAACTGCTGCCTACACAGTACATTGCAAATTACAAGTCATGGTCTATAGACGAAGCATTTGTAATAGCTGAATTATTGAAAGGACTTAGTCCAAGGCTTTAAAAAGCCATCTTGTCATTTTATGGGAAAAAAAAAAAAAAAAAAAAAAAAAAAAAAAAAATTGTTGAAAGGAACCACAAGCAAAAGAAATCAAAAAATA